>NC_057801.1:161483737-161797079 GCF_018294505.1 Triticum aestivum | reverse complement strand
TGCTTCTTGACCTGCACTCCAAGTCCTCTAGATCACGTTCGTTTAAAAAATCATGCTCCCGAAGGTTTCATTCCGTTTGGACTCCGTTTGATATTCCTTTTCTTCGAAATACTGAAATAGGCAAAAAAAACAGCAATACGGGCTGGGCCTCCGGTTAGTAGGTTAGTCCCAAAAATGATATAAATGTGTAAAATAAAACCCATAAACATCCAAAAGGGGTAATATAATAGCATGGAACAATCAAAACTTATAGATACGTTGGAGACGTATCAAGCATCCCCAAGCTTAATTCCTGCTCGTCCTCGAGTAGGTAAATGATAAAAAGAGAATTTTGATGTGGAATGCTACCCAGCATAAATTTCAATGTAATTTTCTTTAATGTGGCATGAATGTTCAGATCCAAATGATTCAAGATAAAAGCTCATATTGATAAAAGAAATAGTAACACTTCAAGCATACTAATCAAAGTAATCATATCTTCTCAAAATAACATGGCAAAAGAAAGTTCATTCCTACAAAATCATATCGTTAGGCTATGCTTCATTTTTGTCACAGAAAGATGTTCCCAACTTCTATACCCCCGATGACAAGCCAAGCAATTGTTTCATACTTAAATAATCTCAAACTTTTTCAACCTTCACGCAATACATGAGCGTGAGCCATGGATATAGCACTATGGGTGGAATAAAATATGATGATGGGGATTGTGTAGAGAAGACAAAAAGAGAGAAAGTCCCACATTGACGAGGATAATCAACGGGCTATGGAGATGCCCATCAATTGATGTTAACATAAGGAGTAGGGATTGCCATGCAACGGATGCACTAGAGCTATAAATAAATGCTCAATAAAACAAAACTAGTGGGTGTACATCCAACTTGCTTGCTCACGAAGACCTAGGGCATTTGAGGAAGCCCATCGTAGGAATATACAAGCCAAGTTCTATAATGAAAAATTCCCAATAGTATGAAAAAGAAAACTTATGAGACTCACTATATGAAAAACATGGTGCTACTTTGAAGCACAATATATGAGACTCACTACATGAAGAACAAGGTGCTACTTTGAAGCACAAGTGTGGAAAAAGAAATAGTAGCATTGCCATTTTTTTTTCTTTTTTCTTTTTTTTTCTTTTTTTTCATGGGACTTTTTTTGGCCTTTCTTCTTTTTTCTTTTCTTTGGGCGATGCTCTAAAAATGATGATCATCACACTTTCATTGATTACAACATATGAATTACAACTCGAAACTAGAACAAGATATGTCTCTATATGAATGCCTCCGACGGTGTACCGGGATGGTGCAATGAATCAAGAGTGACATGTATGAAAAATAACGCATGGTGGCTTTGCCACAAATACGATGTCAACTACATGATCATGCAATGGCAATGTGACAAAAGTAATGTATGTCATGATGATAAACGGAACGGTGGAAAGTTACATGGTAATATATCTTGAAATGGCTATGGAAATGCCATAATAGGTAGGTATGGTGGCTGTTTTGAGGAAGATATAGGGAGGTTTATGTGTGATAGAGCGTATCGTATCACGGGGTTTGGATGCACCGGCGAAGTTTGCACCAACTCTCAAGGTGAGAAAGGGCAATGCACGGTACCGAAGAGGCTAGAAATGGCGGAAAGGTAAAAGTGCGTATAATCCATGGACTCAACATTAGTCAAAAGAACTCATATACTTATTGCAAAAATTAAGAAGTCATCAAAAACCAAGTACTACGTGCATGCTCCTAGGGGGATAGATTGGTAGGAAAAGACCATCGCTCGGCCCCGACCACCACTCATAAGGATGCACAAGCCAGGTACACTTCATGTTTCAAATTTGTTACATAACTTTAACCATAGGTGCATGCTATGGGACTTGGTAACTTCAACAAAAGCATTCTTCAAATTCATAATCACCCAACTAGCATGACTTTAGTATCACTACCTCCATATCTCAAAACAATTATCAAGTATCAAATTGATCATAGCATCCAATTCACTTCCTATGATAGTTTTTATTATACCCAACTTGGATGCTCACCATTCTAGGACCAAATTATAACCATAGCAAATACCATGCTGTTCTAAAAGACTCTCAAAATAATATAAGTGAAGCATGAGATACTAGCAATTTCTATAAAATCAAGTCACCACCGTGCTCTAAAAGATATACGTGAAGCACTAGAGCAAAAACTATTAAGCTCAAGAGATATAAGTGAAGCACATAGAGTATTCTAGCAAATTCAATCAAGTAGGATTCTCCCAAAAGGTGTGTTACAGAAAGGATGATTGTGGTAATCTAAAAAGCAAATACTAATATAATACACGACGCTCCAAGCAAAACACATATCATGTGGCGAATAAAAATATAGCTCCAAGTAAAGTTACCAATGAACCAAGACGAAAGAGGGGATGCCTTCCCGGGGCATCCCCAAGCTTAGGGTTTTGGCTATCCTTGAATGTCTTGGGGTGCCTAGGGTATCCCCAAGAATAGGCTCTGGCCACCCTTTATTCCATAGTCCATAAAAGCTTTACCCAAAACTTGAAAACATCACAACACAAAACTCAACAGGAAATCTTATAAGCTCCGTTAGTGAAAGAAAACAAAACCACCACATAAGGTACTGTAATGAACTCATTGTTTATTTATTTTGGTGTTAAACCTACTGTATCCCAACTTCTCTATGGTTTATAAACTATTTTACTAGCCATAGATGCATCAAAATAAGCAAACAACACACGAAAAACAGAACCTGTCAAAAACAGAACAGTCTGTAGCAATCTGTAACTAAAGCAAACTTCTGGAGCTCTAAAAACATACCAAAATAGGACGTACTGGAAAATTTGTTTATTGATCCTAATCAAAAAGAATCAATGCAAAAGCACGTTTCTGTGTTTTATTGAATTTTTTCTCGTGACCGCAAAGTTTCTGTTTTTCAGCAGAATCAAATGAACTATCATCATAGTTTATCCTATAGGTTCTACTTGGCACAAACACTAAAATAAAACAAGAAAACACATCTAAACAGAATGTAGATGCAAAATTTATTACTAAACAGGAACAAAAACAAAAAACACAAAGAAAATTGGGTTGCCTCCCAACTAGCGCTATCGTTTAACGCGCCTAGCTAGGCATAAAAGCAAGGATAGATCTAACGCGTGGCATCTTTGGCACTTGATTCATAAGTAGCCCGCGTGATAGATTCATAAGGTAATTTGACTTTCTTTCTTGGAAAGTTATGCATGCCCTTCTTTAATGGAAATTGGAATCTAATATTCCCTTCCTTCATATCAATAATCACGCCAATCATTCTAAGGAAAGGTCTACCAAGAATAATCGGGCAAGAAAGATTGCAATCTATATCAAGAACGATAAAATCCACGGGCACCAAATTTATATTTGCAACAATAAGAACATCATTGATCCTTCCAATTGGTTTTTTAATGGTGGAATCCGCAAGGTGCAAATTTAACAAGCAATCATCAAGATCATGGAAACCTAGAATATCACATAAAGTTTTCGGAATCGTGGAAACGCTAGCACCCAAATCACACAAAGCAAAACACTCATACTCTTTATTTTCAATCTTTATAGTAGGTTCCCACTCATCATTATGTTTTCTAGGTATAGAAACTTCCAAATTAAGTTTTTCATCAAAAGATCGCATCAAGGCATCAACAATATGTATGGTAAAAGCATTGTTTTGACTATAAGCATGAGGAGAATTAACAACAGATTGCAACAAGGAAATACAACCTTTTAAAGAACAAGTATCATAATAAAATTCCTTGAAATCCGAGATAGTGGTTCAATGCTATTTAAAGTTGTGATTTCTCCAATCTTACTTTTACCAAAACTAGCATCAAGATCTAAAAACTCCGAATTCTTGGGACGCCTTCTAGAGAAAGTTGATTCATCATCAGTCCCATAATCATAAAAATTCATATTGCAAAACATAGATCTAATAGGAGACGCATCAATAACTTTAAGATCCTCATCTTTATTTTCATGGAAACTAGAAGAACACGCTTTTATAAAGCTATTTCTTTAGCATGCAATCTAGCGGTTCTTTCGTTACACTCATCAATGGAAATTCTCATTGCTTTGACAGACTCGTTGATATCATGCTTAGGAGGAGAAGATATAAGTTTAAGAGAATCAACATCAAGCAAAAGTCTATCAATATTCCTAGCCAAATCGTCAACTTTGAGCAATTTTTCATCAAGCAAAGCATTAAAATTCTTTTGAGAAATCATAAACTCTTTCACACTATTCTCAAAATCAGAGGGAAACTTATTGAAATTACCATAAGAATTATTGTAGGAATTTCCATAATTATTAGAGGAATTATTAGGGAACGGTGTAGCATTAAAGTTTCCTCTATAAGCATTATTTCCAAAACTATTCCTACCAACAAAATTCACATCCATAGATTCATTACTATTCTCAATCAAGGAAAACAAAGGCATATCAATAGGATCAAAAGGAGTGTTTTTAGTAGCAAAAATTTCATAAGTTCATCCATCTTTCCACTCAAAACATTGATTTCTTATATAGCATGCACTTTTTTACTAGAAGATCTTTCGGTGTGCCATTGAGAATAATTAGCCATAATATTATCAAGAAGTTTTGTAGCATCTCCCAACGTGATTTCCATAAACGTGCCTCCCGCGGCCGAATCTAAGAGATTTCAAGAAGCAAAGTTCAATCCGGCATAAAAAAATTGTATGATCATCCATAAATTCAAGCCATGAGTAGGGCAATTGTGAAGCATCAATTTCATTCTTTCCCAAGATTGGGCAACATGCTCATGAGCAAGTTGTTTAAAATTCATAATATCGTTCCTAACAGTGATGATCTTAGCGGGAGGAAAATACTTAGAGATAAAAGCATCTTTGCACTTGTTCCAAGAATCAATACTATTTTTAGGCAAAGACGAAAACCAAACTTTAGCACGATCTCTAAGTGAAAACGGAAATAAATTCAATTTGACAATATTGTTATCCGTATCTTTCTTCTTTTGCATATCACACAAATCAACAAAGTTGTTTAGGTGAGTAGCGACATCTTCACTAGGAAGGCCGGCTAATTGGCCTTTCATAACAAGATTCAGCAAAGCGGCATTGATTTCACAAGACTCAAACATCATTAAGAGGAGCAATCGGAGTACTAAGGAAATCATTATTATTGGTATTCGAGAAATCACACAATTTGGTATTATCTTGTGCCATGGCAACAAGTAATCCAACACACAAGCAAACAGAACATGGCAAACGAAAAAGAGAGGAGAAGATTGGGAAAGAGAGGGCGAATAAAATGGCAAGGTAAAGTGGGGGAGAGGAAAACGAGAGGCAAATGGCAAATAATGTAAATGCGAGGGAGATTAGTTTATGATGGGTACTTGGTATGTCTTGACTTGAGCGAAGACCTCCCTGGCAACGGCGCCAGAAATCCTTCTTGCTACATCTTGAGCTTGCGTTTGTTTTCCTCGAAGAGGAGAGGGTGATGCAGCAATAGTAGCGTAAGTATTTCCCTCATTTTTTGAGAACCAAGGTATCAATCCAGTAGGACGCTCCTCAACAAGTCCCACGAGCCTACACAAACAAATAAAGAACTCGCAACCAACGCGATAAAGGGGTTGTCAATCCCTTCACGGCCACTTGCAAACGTGAGATCTGATAGAGATAGTATGGTAAAATAAATATATTTTTGGTATTTTATAATATAGATGCAGAAAATAAAGATGCAGATAAAAGTAGATTGGAAGCAAATATGATAAGAGATAGACCCGGGGGCCATAGGTTTCACTAGAGGCTTCTCTCGAGAGCATAAGTATTACGGTGGGTGAACAAATTACTGTCGAGCAATTGATAGAAAAGTGAATAATTATGACATTATCTAGGCATGATCATGTATATAGGCATCACGTCCATAACAAGTAGACCGACTCCTGCCTGCATCTACTACTATTACTCCACACATCGACCGCTATCCAGCATGCATCTAGAGTATTAAGTTCATAATAACAGAGTAACGCATTAAGCAAGATGACATGATGTAGAGGGATAAACTCAAGCAATATGATATAAACCCCATCTTGTTATCCTCGATGGCAACAGTACAATACGTGCCTTGCAACCCTTTCTGTCACTGGGTAAGGACACCGCAAGATTGAACCCAAAGCTAAGCACTTCTCCCATCGCAAGAAAGATCAATCTAGTAGGCCAAACCAAACTGATAATTCGAAGAGACTTGCAAAGATGACTCAATCATACATAAAAGAATTCAGAGAAGATTCAAATATTATTCATAGATAAACTTGATCATAACCCACAATTCATCAGATCTCGACAAACACACCGCAAAAAGAGTTTACATCGAATAGATCTCCACAAGAGAGGGGGAGAACATTGTATTTAGATCCAAAAAGAGAGAACAAGCCATCTAGCTAATAACTATGGACCTGTAGGTCTATGGTAAACTACTCAGAACTCATCGGAAGGGCAAGGATGTTGATGTAGATGCCCTCCATGGTCGATTCCCCCTCCGGCAGAGTGTCGACGAAGGCTCCAAGATGAGATCTCGTGGATACAGAAGGTTACGGTGGTGGAAATTGTGTTTTTTCCTGCCCCTGGATGTTTTTGGGGTACGTAGGCTTATATAGGAGGAAGAAGTATGTCGGTGGACGCTCGAGGGGCCCACGAGATAGGGGTGCGCCCTACAGGGGGGCGCCCTCCTATCTCGTGGGAGCCTCGACTGCTTCTTGCCTTGCACTCCAAGTCCTCTGGATCACGTTCGTTCCAAAAACCACGCTGCCGAAGGTTTCATTCCATTTGGACTCCGTTTGATATTCCTTTTCTTCGAAATACTGAAATAGGCAAAAAAAATAGCAATACGGGCTAGGCCTCTGGTTAGTAGGTTAGTCCCAAAAATGATATAAATGTGTAAAATAAATCCCATAAACATCCAAAAGGGGTAATATAATAGCATGGAACAATCAAAAATTATAGATACGTTGGAGACGTATCAAGCATCCCCAAGACACAATATTAGTTGGTTGGGGATAGGACGGTAATCTCGCATACACTGAATATTTATCGACGAGAGTTTGTTTTTGGCGCCCACCGTGTATGAATCGGGGAGGGAATCGATTTCAGTCGAGGACACACTATGTTTTGGCGCCCACCGTGTATGAATCCGGGTGACAGGCGGTTATGTAATGTTTGAGTGAAATTACTAACCTACCCCTATAGAAACCTATAGAAATCGAGCAGATAGGCTTTGCATGGTAGGGATAGGCAGCAATAATTTCCATCTCACAGATTTTGGTTTCGGGAGGTTACTGTGACTTTCCCCGCTTCGTTCAAATTTTGTAGACTGCATATTTACCATGCTAACTCAATTCGAATCCGGTCTGTATTCTATTTTTTCGTGTGGGATCCATTTTCGCTTGGAATAAAATTGTATATATAACATTTTTTATATATACTTTTAAAAGCACAACAAAGAATTCTGCTCATTTATATGTATAATATGATTTACAAATACAATGATCTCAAAATCATAAGGTTGAATTCAAAAAATTTAAACCAAAATTATGTTCTACTAAAATGTATGGATCAGTAATATCTACATATTAAATAACATAGATGCGCATGAATTCATATGAGTATGCATGTTTGGTAGATCAATTTTGGTTCGAGTATGGATTACATGTATCATCATCTCGAATTCAAATATTTGAATCCCTTTTATGTTCACTCCTTTCACGCCCATCTCTCTCGCATGCATGCTCCTTCATGTAGCTATCACTCTCTTTTATCCAACTCACCCGCACACTCACTTCATGTTTCTCCTATCCTCGCAAACATGGTGTCTCGACGTCTCCCTTGACAAGTGTCACACTCTCCCTATCATTATACATTACACGGTTTTCATTATCTCTCACGTCTCTATTGTTCTCTGGTATCACTAGGTACCTAAGCTTTCTTTTTCGCAGCCACACACACAGTCTCCACTCATCTTTCACTTTTTCTTTCTCTCTATGGGATTCTCTCATACACCCTATATGTCTATAGATATGACTCATACCACTAAAATTACTCTCTCCCTCCTATAGACACAACATTTGTTGCGGTCTCCTTTTCTTCTCCATCCCAGACTGACATTATTCATTGTTTACCGATCAGACAAACTCCCCCCTCTCTCTCACACGCACACACAACTCCTTCTTCCACTCCCCTTCCCGACTACCGTCTCTCTCTCTCTCACACAAAACTCTCGCTTTCGCACACCCGACTCATATTTCTCTCACAAACATTTATCGACTAGCCTCTAGATAGGTTTATACACCCGCACACTTGTGCTTCCACTATCTCATACATGTCTCTCTCCCGCTCCTTGTATCTATGTAGATTTTGCTTCCCTTCTTGAGACACGCCCTCTCGATCGTGCACACACACACTATTGCCTCATTTTAAGCTGATACCTCTTGCACACACACTCTTTGTGTCTTTGTCACACATGCACTCCGTCCTCCTCCTCTCTCCCTCTCTCTCTCACAAACATGGGCTTTTTCTAGCATGATGCCCATGAGTTGCACAAAACATCAAGATGCATTTGTATGAGTAGTTTATCTTGTGGGAGAAAAGGATAAACGAGGGAAGGGCTTATTTGCAAATGTGGAGAGGGGTGTGGGTATCCTTTTGCAAAATTTCCATAGTTTCCTTCCTATCCGTCAGATATAGATCGGACGACCTATATTGCAGGATGGCAGGCACACGATCATCACCAACTATGCTTTTTATAAGAGTAGGGACAAAAAAACAGAGTTGGTGATGATGGTGGGCCTGCCATCCTGCAATATAGGCCATCCGATTTATATCTGGCGGATAGGAAGGAAACTATGGCAATTTACCCACACCCCTCTCCACATTTGTAGATAAGGCCTTCCCTCGTTCATCCTTTTCTCCCACAAGATCTTGATGTTCCGTGCAATGCATGGGCATCTTGCTAGTAAGAGTAGAAATTAGACATATACCACTTCTCGAATCTTGAAACCAACAACATTCCTCCCTTATCTCATCAAAACCGCCAAAGGAATATATTTGAGTGAAACATAACATATTTTTAGTGATATATGTATTTCAAAACTAGACTTTTTTCTATCAAATCGGTGAATATGTATTAATCTATTTGATCGTGTGGCAACGCATTGGCACATTGCTAGTAGTTATTATAATTTTTTGGACACCAGGCAAACGGTGGAGTACATATATGAAGAGAAGAGGCGCACGCACGCGGTCGGTCTCTCGCTATCTCGCACACATGAGTGTTACGTAAAGGCAACGTTAACAAATACACCCTAAAACCCTAGGTGCACGATTGCTGCATTGCGAGTACCGGGTACGTGGTTTACGCACCTTTGTAGGAATAGTCAGCTCGCGTGATAATTTGATCCGTAGGAGTTAATGGTCGGGACCACAGGTGAACGACTTGGAGGTGGTGGCTCGCCAGTTGCCACAGATCGAGTAGCCACGTTTAAAATATCATTTTTTAGCGGGGTTGAGAGATCCGATTTTCGATGGCGCGTTATAAGTACTAAGTAGTTTCTAGAATGATTGGTATGGAGCGAAAATGGAATTCATAGTACCACGTACCTCCTTGGCGTATGGTTGTATGGGTTTATGTTGCGAGATGTTGAACCTTGTAGTTCTAGGGCAAATACTATGGTTTAGATTTAGATGTTGGTTTTCGGTAATGAAAATCGGAAGGGGAAACCCTTCTTTGATTAAAAAAACTAATACATCCGTTCTGTTTACTAGTCCCCATTGTATTTTGGGTCAAAGTTTGTCCACAAATTTTACTTGTAAAATGTGAATGGAAAACGAGATTTTGTTATGACCAAACAAAAAAGGACTGGAGGGAATGATTGCTCTGACACGGACGCGACCTATCATAGAGCAAGCATTGAACCGACGAACCCGCCAAGAGGGCCCCATTCACTGCAGGCCTGGCTGAACATGCCTCCTCGCTGCATGCAACCGGCTAAAGACTGCCCCGCCTGCGTTCATTGAATCCGCGTGTTTGCCGGCAACACGTTCTTCCGCAAGCCGGCCGGCATTTTAGAACACAAAAAATGACCAAACTATAATTAATTACGCATGGTCTTGACTTGTTGTGCTTGCACTGGCAGCAGGAACTAGAGGTTTTTCTTTATTTATAACTCTCCTCACATTTTTTTTTGGCTTTGAAGTGAATCATGGTTGTGGACACTATGTATGAATGTGCAGATATTTTTGAACATGAGTTTGATGTGGAAGTTGAACTTGGAATGTCGGGCTTGCATGTGAACTATACCATGTCCAATGCTTCGTCTGTTATTGTTTGGGAATTAATTGCTGTTATTACATGACCCGGAAAAAAAATGTGCCACATCAGTATATGCACGGACATCACAACAGGCATGCTGACTGGATAAACATTTGAACCTAGCTATTATGAAAGAAATTTTGTATTGACAATAGTTTTAGATAGCAGGAAACGCCTGGCCTGCTCTGCCTCTGCTAGCTTATTTCTGGCTTCTTCCATCTCTTCTTTGGCTTGGGTGAAGAGAGCATCTAATTGCTCTTTTCGCTTCTTCAGGAACTCAACTACATTCTCAAGGGCTGCTGCATGCTTTCTTTCAGCCTTTACTAGAGACACGAGGACACGAACAGCTGACGACTCCATGTGGCTTGTGTGTAATCCAACATCATCTAGGAATTTGCACCTTGTGTCTAATCCAATATCATTAGGGAACTGGCGCCTTGTGTGTAATCCAGCCTCATTTTTGAAACATGATCTCGAGGTTGACCATACTTACTTCCTCGCAGTAACAGCATCCTAACATGACGTTACTTCTTTTTTAGATCAATACTCAGAGCAACCCAAATCCATTTAGTAGAATCCATATAAACAGAACTCAGAGAAGTGAATTCAAAAGGAAGAAAAATATAAAAACAGACTACAAGGTGAGAACACCCACTTCCTACATCAAGCTAAAAACGAAAGCATTAGGATGATTAAGACTCTTCTTATTACACATCGAAGAACACGGGGCTTGAGAGAAACAGAAACTACAACATATAGACATCATAGAACACGAGGCTAAACGTAAGTAATTGAAAGGGTGTTACTTACCAAAGCTCGTTTTACAGGTTCGGTGCAGCTCCTCTTTAATTTGCCAGACACCTTGAAGATGTCCCCTATCCCGTGTTTGGTCTTCATTGCTCCTCTGCATGTTCGCACTTGTGGTTTTAAAATCTCAACATGACAAGAAAAATATGCTACTAGTGATACTCGCACATCTTGTGGGCAACATTAAAGCCCTCGTGTGCCATGTTAGAGCATCTTCAATAGTATCGCAATGCACAGCGCGTTAAAAGAGCATTTACAGTGCTGAGAAAGAGAAGTAGAGATAGAGAGTAGAGACTAGAGAGTAGAGGATAGTTCTCAGCATAGATAGATAAAAAATAGATAATTCAACTACTCCTCGTTGTCCGACTCCTCCTTAGTGATGTCCTCCTCCGACGTCTGACTGTAGACGTGAAGATACCGATCGTCGTCGGATTCCCAGGGCGACAGTGCTCCTAGCCTCATGTTGACTTGAGCGTCCGCTTTTCACCAATGCTTGTCCTCACGATAGGCGGCTCGCTATGCCCTCCTCTTATCCCTCTCCGCCCTCCTTTGCGCGTAGAACTCGTAGTTGTTGATGATGTCCTGTGGGAAGCATTGGCGCCACAATGCCATGGCTTCCTCGTCCATCTAGGCGATGCCGAGACGGTGCTCCCACCTCCAGTTGTCGCGACGATCCTCTTCGGTGATAAACCATGGCAGAGGCATGAGCTCCTGCGCCCACTCCCTCGTCGGCACGCTGGGGACGTTCAATGTTCTATGAGGCCCCGGGAGGTGCCACGCCGCCGTGTCGTACCCACGGGTGGCCTCGTTGGCGGTCCCGAGGCCGAGGCGCATCCCGCGGAACCGGATCTCGGCAGAGAAGTTGCCGGTGGGGCACGCACGAACGCCGTGGTATCCCCAAGTTTCCCGGTGACATGGCGGCATGGTAGTGCGGCGGCGGCGAGGTGAGAAAGAGCGGGGAGAGAGCGGTGGCGAGACACAGAGCGGGGGGAGAGCGGTGGCAAGGCACAGAGCGGTGGGAGGGCATTGAATTTTATAAAGCGTGCCGGATGCCGCGCGCTAAAACTAGCGCACTCCCGGCCGCTTTTTCCCGCGCGCGTGTGATCCTTTCATGGCGTTTCTGCTATCCCTACTCTCTTCTCTACTATTATATTTATTTTATATTTAATATTTATCTCTACTTCTCTACTCTCTACTTTTTTTTCTCTACTTCTTATAAAAGAACAGAGTTGGTGATGATGGTGTGTGTGCCATCCTACAATATAGGGTGTCCGATTTATATCTGACAGATAGGAAGAAAACAATGGCAATTTTGCAAAAGGATAGTCACACCCCTCTCCAGAATTGCAAATAAGGCCTTCCCTCGTTCAACCTTTTCTCCCACAAGATAAACTACTCATACACATGCATATTGATGCGTGGAACACATGGGCATCTTGCTAGTTCTAAAAAACTTTCCGTCATTTGCCACACTACTGGTTGCAGATGAAAACCTACTCAAGCACAGCGCGATACAGGAGTGACGCACAATTACAAGTTGATATTCCGTTGGACAATGGAGGCTATAACTAATTACTTCTACGGGAACAATAGCACCCAGGAAATTTGAAGGGTAGGTATGAACAAAATTGGAATTGCACATGTACTGCTAAGTGATTCAATACACACATTACCAATCGAGGAGGAGAACGATGGTCGCGGCGGCCTCTGTGAGTCATGGTCGGCAACGGGAGTCAGCTCATTGTCCAAGACGGTGGTGCTTCTGCGCTTGGTGTTGGCTTCCGAGAAGTAGATCCGAGACCATGGAAGACGATGGCAGGGAAGAGGCTCCATGTACGATGACGATGGTAAACCGGCTCCAGTGCGTCATACGAGGTTGTCGATGAGGCAGATGCGCTGTGGTGGATGAGTGCGGCGATGTAGAAGGGGAGGAGCACGGCCGCGGTGCCGTGGAGAAGTCTATTTTGCGATGGGGATAGAAAATGGGGAGTATTCAGGTGTACTACTCTAGGTGCCGGGGTGGGGTTGGCTGGGTAGGGTGAACCTGAAGTTACGAAAACAACCCCCTACCAAGCGTCATCCGTAGGCCTGTTCTTCAGGCTATGATGGTAACTTCCCACTGCTCGAATCAGGGCCGCGGGAGATTTTCCTGCCGACCTCAAAATTTTGTGACACTGAACTCCCCGTGTGGTGTGTTGGGTGATTCGGCTAAGCAACTAGCGAGTAGTACTAGTAAACTCTGCATATTAGTAGGTTTGACCGAAGTCAAACTTCCTAAAGTTTGACCAAGTTTATAGAAAAATATAAACATTTACCATAACAAATATGTATGATGTGAAAGTACATTCAATAATGAATCGAATGGTATTTATTTGTTATTGTATATGTTAATATTTTTTGTTATAAACTTTCTGAGAGTTTACAAAACTTGACTTTGACCAATGCTAATACGCAGACTTAAATAAAAACGGAGGGAGTACACATTTTTTTCTTAGTGTGTAGTGAATTAATCATTTGTTGAAATTGTCAAATAAATATATTAGGCTACTGACTTCGAATGTAATGGTCTACACAACTCAATACTTACAATCATTATCGAATTCCAAGATGTATACGAGGTTATAGTACTTCACAACATGCTCAAACTCACATAATCCCAGTCAAACGAGAATCTAAATGCATTTCATAGTTATTACTTTGTAGGATGCAACAAAACCAACCATAACTCTACATCAGCCATTATAAAAGAATATTTTGAACATATCCCAATGTGAGAATGAAACGTGCAGAAAGAGCTTGCGAAGATGGAGCAGATAGGGCGGGAAAGATTGTATGTATGTGGACGAGAGAGTAGGAGACAACCCTAACAAGACACAGAGAGAGAGATAAAGAAACAAAGAGAGAGGAAGAAGTTCGGTCCGTGAGAAAGATGGAGACATGTAATATACATGAATGCGTGTGCATCCGGATTCTGTACACGTGGAAGGAGAAGAGACAACGGGTTTGATGAGAGAGCTGGAAAAAACATGGACGATAGGGGAAGGATCTTGTGGGTTGAGGGATTGATAATTTTCTGCGGGGGATAGAGGGAGAGAGAGAGGGTGGGGGGAGGAGTCAGTCAGCCGTCGTCACATCATCCTGCTTCCAAATGGCCTCGCATTCTCTAGTGCAGTGTGCTCGCCGTCTTCTATCTCCTCGATGCCCTCTTTGAAGATTGAGGTGTTGTGCGTGCTAGGGTGCAGAGAAGCACAAGCGAGAGTGGTCGCCATATAACCTTGGATGGGGATGAATTGTGTGCTCGGGGGAGGGTGTGTGTGTGTGATGTATTGTGCTATGTGTGTGTGTATGTGTGTGTGTGAGAGAGAGAGAGAGAGATTGATAGAAAACAAACCTAAGGAGGGAAATGTTTGTGTATGTGACGGAAAGCTACATGCTAAATAGGGTATTCACGAAGAGATTGTGCGTGCGAGATAGAGAATGATGTGCGGGCCTTGAGGTGGGCAGGGGCCGGGTGAGAGTGTCAAAATGTGCCTGTTGATGCATGTGTTACATGTGATCATGCGAGGGACGGACGAATCGAGAGAGATGGTTGTTGTGTTACGGATGCTCCTCTCTCTCTCTCTCAAGTAAAATAGAAGACCGTTCTCTCATGTATACACAACGTATCGGCATCTGTGTATGTCTCACTCATGCATGATCATTTGCACATTCACACCTTTCTATGTCTCTATCACACGCACACCATCTCCACATTGTCCTTTTGCCACAACACACATATGGACACATCCACACATTCTCTCTCAGTCACACACACAAAATCAGTATTAAAAAAACTAGGGCGCACCTAAAACGTCAAAATCCAAATAAACACGAACTGGAGCTAAATTCAAATATATGGAAATATTGTAGCATCAAGAACTTTTCCAGGAAAAAAAAGTTGAGTAATATTCGGGGATTATTTTCACACACACAAAAAGGTTCGATGGATGTCCTTCGAGCGTGACATGGTGATGCACCGTTCGATCGACCACGCGGCTGCGGTTCACGCGCTTGCACATGATTCTGTATCGTGGCTGTGATAACTAATAAAAGCGCTACCTAAGTCTAATGTTTACATTTACTAGTACGGTTTTATTTTAAGTTTGAGCAACCCTATATATAAAATCAAAACTAATCTCCCATACGCGCACTCATCAATATGCCACCGCCGCCGTTGCGCATGCCTGCGCCCTTCTGCTCCGGCCAACAATTTCTCGCCCATCACCGCCGTGTCACCGCCATCCCAATGCCATGAAGCCGAAGGCTCGCCCGCTCACGTCGTCTGCAGTCCCTCCTCGCATGCCGACTCACTGCCAAGCTCGCGAGCAGCTGGTGGAGCCGCGTCTGTGCACGCAGCGTATGAAAAGGAGGATGAGCGTGTGCTCCAGCACGCCGATGAGGAGGAACTAGCGTGTCATTGTCGTCTCTTCCCGCGCAGAGGAGGCGCGCATGGTGGCTATAGCGGCAGAAGCCGGTCGCGCGCGCGTCGAGCCCGCAAACCGGGTGCGGACGTGGAATCTACCGTCCAGACCTTGAATGCTACGTGGATCCTGCAATCTGAAGGAGCAATTTGGGTCAGTCGACACTTGTGAGCCATTTGATGCAACATGGATGGCTAGATGCTACTAGGGAAAAGCCTATACACAGAACTTTAGCAGTAGCGCGTGTTAAAAAAGGGTGCTACGGCTAGATAGCAGTAGCGCGCGCGAGAAAACCGCGCTGCCGATACACATATAGCAGTAGCGCGTCCAGCCGTAAAAGCACTACTACAAAAATTCCCACCGCTAAGCCGATCGGCTACATATAGTAGCAGCGCTCTTATAAACAGCGCTAACGCTAACTTTGTTATAGCAACGCGTTTATTTGTAAGGTGCTACAACTAACAAAAATAAAATGAAATGAAAAAAAGTTGAAAAGTAAATGGAAATGAAAGAAATAGAAAAAGGAGAAAGTAAAAAAATAAAATGTAAAGAAAAATAAATGAAAAAAGGGAAAAAGGAGAAAGGAATAGCACTAGCGAGTTTCAGGAAACGCACTGTAGCTAACTTAGCTATAGCGCGTTTTTGGAAACGCGATACCTTTAAGTTTTCACTTAAACAGCGGTCCCCCCCCTCTCGGCCACCACTTATTCCCCAAATCCCTCGCCCTCGCCGCCATCTCCCCAATTCGCCGTCGCTCCACTTAGCCGCCGTCTTCTGCCGGCGTGGACGCTTGCAACCTCACCGTCTCCCCCCGAGGCCGCCATCATCCTCACCGCCGCCGCCCGAGGCTGCCCTCAGCCTCACCGCCGCCACCAGAGGCCGCCCTCAGCCTCACTGCCGCCGCCCGACGCCGCACTCAGCCTCACTGCCGCCGCCCGAGGCCTCCCTCGACCTCACCGTCGCCGCCCGAGGCCGCCCTCGACCTCACCGTCGCCTTCCTCCACCTCACCTCACCTCCGCCCGAGCCCGCCCAGGACCGCCGTTGCCTGTGCCTGAGCCTGCCCTCTCCGCCCCTGCCTCCGTCGCCGAGCACCTACCCGCCACCGTCTCTCCCCTCTCTGTAAGTCCCCCACTCCTCTCTCTCTGCATTTTAGAGCAAAAATTAGTAGAGCAAAAGTTTGTTTATAGCAAATAATTTAGTTTAGAGCAAAGGGTGTTAAGTAGTAGATGTTAGATAAAAAAATTAATTTAGAGCAAAAAAATTGGTTTACAACAAAAGTTAGTTAGGGCAGTAGGGTTTAATTAGGGTAGATGAAGCTTGTATATTATATAGTGATACTAGTAGATGTTAATTAGGTTAGGGCAGTAGTGGTACTAGTAGATGTTAATTAGATGTTTTTCAGTTAGGGCAGTAGAGTTTTGCTAGGTTAATTAGGTTAGTAGTGCTTCTAGTAGTAGTGGTACAGTAGGTTAATTAGGTGAAGTTAAATGAACAACCTAAATGAATGAAATTAGTAGTTAACTGAATTTTTTTCCTTTCATCATTATAGAGCATTAAAGTTAACCGAATTTTGTTCTATTAGTAGTTAAATGAATTTTCTTCTACACTTTGTTTTTGAATTAGCTTGTCAAATTTGGACGTGTGGTTGCTCGTGTATATTTGGACAAGTGTTGCGGTGTCGAAGAGGAATATTTGAACACTATTTCCAGGGAATGAAGCTGAGTGGCCTATGTTTTGCCGGAATGTTGATTCATTTCTGTTCCGGCAAATTTCAGGTTCTCGATTTGTCCACTTTTTAGCAAAGGTCATGCCGAAATTTTCCGTGAATTTCGGCATGACTTGTGCTACAAACTAGGGCATATCGAGTGCTCGAGATTTGCCGCACAAGGAAGGAGTCAACGTTCCTGCAAAAAATAGGCCTTTTTATTTTATTATTCATTTTATTAGGTCTAGAATTAATTGACTAGATTTAATCATAGGAAACATGGCTAGAAACAATGAAGGACAGGGTTCTGGTGATTGCGACGACGTCTACCGGGCGGCAGAAGGATTTTCGAGCCTTGCCGACGATCAACCAATGTTGTTGCTGGGCCCACCAGTGGCATCGGGGACTGAGACCGACATGCAGACCGGTGCTGAGGCTGAGACCGATGCTGAGACTCAGACCGGCATCGAGACCGGTGCTGCCTCGAGGAGTGGAGCCGGTGTAGAACCAAAAGCAAAGAGGCAACGACTTCCTAACAAACTCACGACTACTAGACTGGTGGTCACGGAGGTGGACGACGGCAATTTTGGGCCAAAGGCACTCGAGGAAGCGCGCAAGTGCTATGGCAATCAAATTGTCTGCATCATACGGACAACCGCCACCATCAACGACGAGAAACTATAGAAGATAGATAATATGAGGCCCTCCCTCCTAAAGAAGTTTCACCAGATATTCTTGTTCACGGGTCGGAATGAAAAGGATTATGAAGATCCAGTGTCGGTGGGAAACGACACCTATGGGATCACAAGAATCCCTACTATGGTTGTGGGGCGCGGGATCGTAAGAGCGGGACTAGTGGACAGCACAAAGGGGATTTACCCAGGTTCGGGCCGCAAAGATGTGTAAAACCCTACGATCCTGCTTTGGTGGATGTATTTCGTGTTCTTGAGCTCTTGAACTAGCTCTGGGTGTTCCAGGTTCCAAGCAGCAAAATCCCTCTTCGGTGCGCCATTGGCCTTCTTTTATAGGCGGAAGGGGCTGCCACAGTGGCACACATGACATGGAAAGCGCTACAGCATTATGAGTTTATCACTGGGATTATAGGACAAAACGCATTAAATGCGGGGCTTAGGTGTCCCTCTACTTTATCGAGGACGGGGGTGAGACCCATCCCATCTGTCGCCGCCCCTCCTGGCTTTGACACGCGCCCTGGCCAGCGGTGCATGCAGTGCCATGTAGGCAGGCAGGCAGCTGAGGTGGCGCGGTGGTGGAGCCTCCATGAAGGGCTGCATGTTGCCACGCAGGGGCCTGCCCAGCTGGTTGGGTCGGCAGCTGCATGCGAACGGCGGTGGCGGAGACTTGCTGGCGCGGGCCTGGCAGTGGCCTTGCGGGCGCGCTTGGGGAGCTTCTTGCCGGGTGGCCCGGCAAGGGCCCTGCTGCGGTACGCCGTCATCCCCGGCAAGGGTCTTGCTGGGGGTCTCGTGGGCTTCCTCGGCAAGAAGCTTGCTGAGGATTATTGCCTCCCTATCCTTATTTGATCTTGATTGTTCTTTGTCTTCATAAAGATCTGCATGCCAGCACGGAGGTGCCTCCCGGGCCCTGTCCCAATGGGTTTGCTTGGTGTTGGCGGGCTCGAAGGTGGCTTGCTCAGCTGGTGTGGACATGCTGCCTCGGCAAGGGTCTTGCCGGGGCCGCTGAGGCTGCCAGTGCGACCTTTGGGGCCTTGGTCCTTGGTGTTGCTTTGTTCATCTTGTGCCTTTGGCTTCTCTCCGGCTTCCCTCCCCTGCCATGTTTATGTGTGGCCGTGGCAGGTGGTTCTGACTGCCCGTGCACAAGTAAAGGGGTCAAAAACAGAGCCCCTACTTTTGTACACCGACAGGAGCCCCCGAGCATGGGCCATACATAAGCGCAGCATGTTGTTGGGCCAGGCCCAGAATGGTGCGCGGGTAGTTGGCGCGGATTTTTACCGCAGTAACTGTTCCGTCCGCTGCGCTCCCTCCTACGACCCGCGTTGAACGCACGACATGGGGGTCATGCGCACGTATGACGGAAGCATGCTGGCATCATCCCGTGGTGGACAGTAAAGAGGCGGCTTGCGTGTCTCTTCAAGACCGCAAGGCTGCTGCTCATTTACTGTCCTTGCTTGGGAACCATCGTTCCACGCGTCCCACCGCGCCCATCCTTTGTTCCACGTTCGCTGCATGCATGATGCGGAGCGAGTAACAGGCGCGCGGGATGTGGGAAGTCGTGCGCGTGTGTGGGTCAATTCCCACATGCCTTCAATGGAGCAGGGAGGGCGGTCGACGACCCTGCTTGCTGTCACTTCAACGGGCCGAATTGGCAGAGAGGGGGCGACCGAGTCTCGCCCCCGCCCCTTTATAAAGAGGGGAGCAGGAGGAATGGTGCCTCCTCATTCTTCTGCCATCTGCCTCTCTGCATTCCTGCTTCCTCCTTTCTTCTGCCATGGCGAGGGGGCGTGGCGACGCTTCATCGGTGGCGGCGAGGGTCTCGGCTCACCAATGCATCGCCCCTCCCCAAGAGCTCGTGGTGGCGGAGCCGGCCGCGAGAGGGAGGGGGAGGGGGCGAGGCCAAGGACGTCACAGCACTCGGGGAAGAGGAGGACAGGGTGACAGGTCGGCCTCGCCTCCGCCAGCGGCTCCTCCTCCGGTGGAAGGTCATGTCGGGGACGACCCTTGTGAGTTCTTCATCATGCTGCGCCAGCTGCCGCGCCGTCGTCTTTGCCTTCCGACTCCGATCGCCCGGGCCAGGGAGCTTGATCCACCGCAGGCATTGTGGTTGCACATGAGGGGTTGTGGGAACAGCGGCATATGGGCCGATGTCGAGTTCCCCGCCCCTCACATCATGTACCTTCATCGAGGATGGAAGACCTTCGCCCGCATTCATAGCTTGATGGAGGGGCTCACTCTCCATTTCAAATTAATGTAGTGCGGCCTCCTCTCCGTCAAGATCTTCGGCCACTTCGAGACTCGCGTAAGGTGCTGCGTGGAGAGCTCCTCCGACGATGAAGATTCCTCCCTGAATGAGAGCGACGGGGAGGACAGCGGCAGCGACGACGAGGGTAGCGAGCGGCAGGATGACGGGTCCGACTAGGCATCGGGCGCGTCATCCCGAGGCGGCACTGGCGACCCCATCATGCGTGTTGCCGGCTCCTTGAACTTCTCGGGGTCGCCTCCTTGGGCGGCTGGCGTCGGGAGGCTGCGGAAGAGAAAGGGGCGGGTGGCCAGGCCATCAAGTCGGAGTACGCGGGCACCGACACCTTCATAGCGTATTAACGGTCCTGCCGCCTCGTCTTCTGGCTCTTCCTTCGGTGCCGCCATCACCATCCAGCCCCTGGACGACCGCCAAGGTGTTTTCTCGGTGTCTTCTGCCACCCGTAGCTCACCTAGGCGCCCCTCTTGCCGTTTTGCCTTCTTGTTCCATTCCCTGAGGAGAGGGACAAGAAAGGGATTACGGGCACCTTATCTCTTTTTAGTCTTGTAAGCCTTCAGGCCTTTATTAACTTTAGAACTTGTAATCCCCCTGTTCATGTTTTTCATTCCGTATGAACTGTACCTGTATGGGATGTTTTTAATGAAAAGGGGTGTTTGCCGGGATTTTCGTCCGCGGGTGAAACCCACGGCAAGGATCGAATCCTTGTTGCCATCTAGGTAAACATTTTTCCACCCGGCAACAGGCCTTGCCGTCCCCCCATCTCGCTCGACCTTTCTCTCGCTCCTGGTGGTGGCAGGGAGGAGGTGTGTTCGGCCCCCCACGTTCTATCCCTTTGCTGCCGCGACTACGACCAACCCCGGACCTAGGAGATAATCCTTTGGTTCAGAAAGAGGGGAGCACGATAGCTTGGATATAAAACGGGGTTTCACATACCCCAGTTCATAAGGAAATGCATGATAGAGGATAAAAAGACATATCTGGACCTGCAGCCCCCAGCAGCCTTGGCTTGCCGTGGATGGATCCTTGTATTTGCAGCCCCCGGCAACCTTGGCTCGCCGTTGTCGGGGTACTGGCTCGTTCCTTTCCTCCGAATAGCTCAGCAAAAATACTTACGTGTCCTGCGAACCAAAAAGGACAAGGAAGAAACAGAGAGATGCACACTAAACCTCTAAGCTAGGGGTTAGCCGCCGTCAAGCACTATCAACCCTAATCGAGGAGGAGACTTGACCTAGCATGCAGGCTATACCTTAGGGCGCCAGCGCTTCATTTATTAGTGGTCAGGGTCTGCGCCTGTCTTTGTACAAAGGGTTACATGCCTTGCCGGTAAGGCTTGTACAAAAGGGTGGCTTGCCGGGAAGTCCTGCAGCCGCGCCTTACGGGTAAAACTTGCGAAGATGATTGATGTTCCAGGAATTGCTCACTGGAATGGCATCTTTGGTCTCCAGGCAGACTGCACTGGTCCTGGTGACTCGTATTACCTGATAAGGGCCTTCCCACTTTGGCGTCAACTTGTTGGAATTCTTTGGCTGACTGAACATGCCGAAGAACAAGGTCGCCTTCCTCAAAGCTCCGGGCATCAACCTTGCAGCTGTGATAGCGGCACAAGGCTTGCTGGTAGCGTGCTGCTCTCATAACCGCCCGGAGATGATCTTCCTCAAGGAGCGTTCCATCATCTTGCCGCAGTCGCTCTTGCTTAAGTTCATCATAAGCGAGCACCCGAGGTGACCCGTGTATGAGTTCTGTGGGGATAACTGCTTCTGCCCCGTAAACCAGGGCAAAGGGTGTCTGGCCGGTGGCTCGATTCGGTATCGTCCTGATTGACCAAAGAACCACCGGCAATTCATCAATCCAGCGCCTTCCATTTTTGTGCAGCCTGTCGAAAGTCTTCGTTCTTAAGCCTCGTAAGACTTCAGCATTTGCTCTCTCCGCTTGGCCGTTGCTCCGTGGGTGTGCCACGGAAGCAAAATAGACCTTGCTGCCGAGATCCTCAATGTATTGCATGAAGGCATGGCTTGTGAACTGCGTGCCGTTGTCGGTGATGATCCTGTTGGGCACCCCAAAACGGCAAACTAGTCCCTTGAAGAACTTGATGGCTGACTACGCCGTCACGTTCCTCACGGCCTCCATTTCTGGCCACTTTGTGAACTTGTCGATGGCAACGTACAAGTACTGAAAGCCCCCGACGACATGGGGTAAGGGGCCCAATATATCAAGCCCACAGACCGAGAAGGGCCAAGAGAGAGGGATGGTTTGAAGGGCTTGAGCTGGTTGCTGAAGCTTCTTTGAATGGAACTGGCACGCTTCACACTTGGTTACAAGTGTCGTTGCATCCTGGAGGGCGGTGGGCCAGAAGAAACCCTACCGGAAAGCCTTGCCGGCAAGGGCCCTTCACCCTATGTGGGAGCCACTTATGCCTTCATGTATCTCCGCCAACAACTCTAGTCCTTCCTCTCAGGAGATGCACTTCAACTTCACCCCATTCGGTCTCCTGTACAAAACGCTGTCAACGAATTGATACAGAGCAGACCGGCGGGCTACTTTTTCTGCTTCTTCCTGCTCCTCAGGAAGCTCTCCTACTTGGTGGAATCAGACAGTATGTTGTGCCCATGCTAGAGCTTGCGGCTCGATGGTAAGGACTAGAGGCATCTCTTCTGCCGCGGGAGCGGCCGACTCTATGGCCATGGCTTCAGGCCCTGTCGGAGTGGGCAGCCCCGTTTCAAGGCTGGGATCCGAAACAGTACCTTCACCAGCGGCCCCGGGAGGCTCAGAGGGGAAGTACTTGCTGGGGCCTAGCTTCCTCCTCTTGTTCTGCCCGGCTGATGTTTCGACGGATGGTTGGGTCAGCTGAAGAACAAAAGTACCTGGTTCCACAGGTAGCTTGAGGGCAGCGCGCTTTGACAAGTAGTCGGCAACGTCGTTCTCTGCCCGAGGGACGTTCTCTGCTTGTATACCGTCAAAGCGCTCCTCTAGCTTCCTCACTTCATCCCCGTAGGCTTCCATCAACGGGCTTTGATAATCTTTATTGACCTGCCTGACGATGAGTTGTGAGTCACCTCTGACGATGAGCTCTTTGACTCCGAGGTCCGCCGCGATCCTGAGACCGGCAAGCAAACCCTCATACTCGGCGGTGTTGTTTGTTGAAATCTCCCGGGGTAATTGCATTTGGATGACGTACTTGAGGTGCTCCCCGGTGGGTGCGACAAGCAGCACACCAGCACCGGCACCTTGTAGGGAAAAAGCCCCATCAAAGTACATGATCCAGTTGCTACTCGTTTCCTCGCCGGGGAGAGTGGTCTCTTGTACGTCTTTGTCAGGCGTTGAAGTCCATTCTGCAAGAAACTCCGCTAAGACTCTGCTCTGGATAGTCGAAGTACTTTCAAACTTTAGACCAAAACTTGACATCTCCAGGGCCCATTCCACCACCCTCCCCATTGCGTCCGAATTGTGCAGTATCCGTTGCAACGGGAGGCAGGTGACCATAGTGATTTCGTGCGCTTGGATGTAATGGTGCAGCTTCCTCGAGGCCATAAGGAGGCCGAAGAGCAACTTTTTCACACTTGAGTACCTCGACCTAGCTCCCTGTAAAAGTGAGCTGACGAAGTAAACCGGGTGCTGCACCATCTTCTTCCTTTCTGCAACTTCATCTGGCCGTGTGGGCCCTGCCATGTCAGCGTCAGCCTTGCCAGGATCGAGCCCTGCTGGGGACTCGGTCTTGTCGGGACCGAGCCCTGCCGGTGATACATTTGATACAGATTCCTACAGACTGTTCTGTTTTTGACAGACTCTGTTTTCTATGTGTTGTTTGCTTATTTTGATGAATCTATGAGTAGTATCGGAGGGTATGAACCATAGAGAAGTTGGAATACAGTAGATATTACACCAATATGAATTTAGAATGAGTTCATAACAGTACCTAAGTGGTGATTTATTTTCTTATACTAACGGAGCTTACGAGTTTTGTTTTGAGTTTCATGTTGTGAAGTTTTCAAGTTTTGGGTAAAGATTCGATGGACTATGGAATAAAGAGTGGCAAGAGCCTAAGCTTGGGGATGCCCAAGGCACCCCAAGGTAATATTCAAGGACAACGAAGAGCCTAAGCTTGGGGACGCCCCGAAAGGCATCCGCTCTTTCGTCTTCGTTCATCGGTAACTTTACTTGGAGCTATATTTTTATTTACCACATGATATGTGTTTTTCTTGGAGCGTTATTTTATTTTATTACTATTTGCTTGCTGTCATTTAGAATAATGTTTTGCATTTATATTTTCAATAAAAATGTCAAGGATAGCCTTTACCATGCTTATTTTGCAACTATACATGTTGTTGTTTCAAAACAGAAAGTTTACCGTTGTTGCAAAAATTCCCTAGAAAAGTCAGACAGTGATATAATGTTGAATCTTTTGCATACTGAGCTCTGATAAATCTTATGCAGCATAGTATGTTTCTCACAATTTTTGGAGTTAGATAAGTATGATGAATCTTTCATTCTTTATAGACTATACTGTTTTGGCAGATTGCTGTTATGTTTGCATTGTTTGCATATGTTTGCTTGTTTAATGATTCTATTTTAGGATAGGAGTATTAAATATGCAGATACGTTTAGTATTCAATGTTGAATAATAATCTTAGTGATTTGTTACAGTAGAAAATGATAAGGTCTTGCATTGATTTATACTAACTTATCTCACGTGTTCTTGTTGAGTTTGGTGTCGATGAAGTTTTCGAGATGTAGGAAACCATGATACAAAAGGAATTAAGTTGACATGAAAGCTCAAGCTTGGGGATGCCCAAGGCACCCCAAGATAATATTTCAAGAAGTCTCAAGCATCTAAGCTTGGGGATGCCCCGTTAGGCATCCCACCTTTCTTCACATGAGTCATGCTATCCTTGCAATGTCATTTTATTTTGCTTTGCTTGCTATTTGAATAAAATACCAAGATCTGAAATTCTTAAATGAGAGAGAGTCTTCACATACTTTCATAATTATTTAACTACTCATTGATCTTCACTTATATCTTTTTGGAGTAGTTTTTCATTTACTCCTGTGCTTCACTTATATCCTACGAATAAATGATTGAATGAGTTGAATGTCATAAATCTGAAATTATATATGTCTCATTTGTTTATCCCATGGGGAGTAATGACTTCACATCTAAGAAGTAGAGGTTGTAAATTTATTGAAGGTTGGCAAGCATTGTATTGGTCATTTGAACAATTCATGAAAGAATATTGAAGGAAGAGAGATTTCACATATAAATATATTATCTTGGACATCTTTTATAATTGTAAGCACTCATTAAGTATGATATGCTAAAAGAGTTGATGTTGGACAAGGAAGACAACTTAATGGGTTATGTTTTCTCACATCTCAGTTAAAGTATATTGTCATGGATCATTCAAACATGTTGAGCTTGCCTTTCCCCCTCATGCTAGCCAAATTTCCTTGCACCAAGTAGAGATACTACTTGTGCTTACAAATATCCTTAAACCCAGTTTTTGCCATGAGAGTCCACCATACCTGCCTATGGATTGAGTAAGATCATTCAAGTAAGTTGTCATTGGTGCATGCAATAAAAATTGCTCTTTAAATATGTGACTTATTAGTGTGAAGAAAATAAGCTTTATACGATCTTGTTATGGAAGCAATAAAAGTGACGGACTGCATAATAAAGGTCCATATACAAGTGGCAATATAAAGTGACGTTCTTTTGCATTAAGATTTTGTGCATCCAACCATAAAAGCGCATGACAACATCTGCTTCCCTCTGCGAAGGGCCTATCTTTTAATTTATGTCTTTTACTTTATGCAAGAGTCAAGGTGATCTTCACCTTTCCCTTTTTCATTTTATCCTTTGGCAAGCACCTCGTGTTGGAAAGATCCTGATATATATATATATATATATATATATATATATATATATATATATATATATATATCCAATTGGATGTAAGTTAGCATGAACTATTATTGTTGACATCACCCAAAGGTGAATACGTTGGGAGGCAACACTATAAGCCCCTACCTTTCTCAGTGTCTGATTAAAACTCCATAACCATAAGTATTGCGTGAGTGCTAGCAATTGTAGAAGACTATATGATAGTTGATTATGTGGAGTTTGCTAAATCAAAGCTCTGGTATAGACCCTTCCTGAAAATAAGATGAATTGTAATTGTTTGATGACTGGGAATGAAGTTTGCTAGTTTTCAAGAAAGTTTATGGTCTATGCTTTAACATGTGAATTGCTTGTTACTTGATCATGAGAAGTTTTATGAGAACTACTGTTATGACATATAATCAAGCTAAAAAGTTGATTGAAATTATCATTGATCAAACTTGTGCACCTGCTAGCATTCACACTTCATAAATTCTTTCTTTTATCATTTGCCTACTCAAGGACCAGTAGCAATTAAGCTTGGGGATGCTGATACGTCTCCAACGTATCTATAATTTATGAAGCTTTCATTCAATTTTATTATCTGTTTTGAATGGTTATGGGCTTTATTATACACTTTTATATTATTTTTGGGACTAACGTATTAACCAGAGGCCCATCCCATATTGTTGTTTTCTTGCCTATTTCAGTGTTTCGAAGAAAAGGAATATCAAACAGAGTCCAAACGGAATGAAACCTTCGGGAAACTTATTTTTGGAATAGAAGCAATCCAGAGAACTTGGAGTACAAGCCAGGGAAGCTTCAAGGAGGCCACGAGGGTGGGGGCGCCCCCCACCCTACTGGGTGCGCCCCCTTTCTCGTGGTCCCCTCGAGCGTCCCCTGACTGACTTCTTTCGCCTATATATTCCCATATACCCTAAAAACATTGGAGACGAAGATAGATCGGGAGTTCCGTCTCCGCAAGCCTCTGTAGCCACCAAAAACCAATCGGGACCCTGTTTTGGCACACTGCCAGAGGGGGGATCCCTCACCGGTGGCCATCTTCATCATCCCGGCATTCTCCATGACGAGGAGGGAGGAGTTCACCCTCGGGGCTGAGGGTATGTACCAGTAGTTATGTGTTTGATCTCTCTCTCTCTCTCTCTCGTCTTCCCTCTATGATATGATCTTGATGTATCGTGAGCTTTGCTATTATAGTTGGATCTTATGATGTTTCTTCCCCTCTACTCTCTTGTAATGGATTGAGTTTACCCTTTGAAGTTATCTTGTCGGATTGAGTCTTTAAGGATTTGAGAACACTTGATGTATGTCTTACCGTGCTTATCTGTGGTGAAAATGGGATATAACGTGATCCACTTGATGTATGTTTTGGTGATCAATTTGTGGGTTCCGCCCATGAACCTATGCATAGGGGTTGGCACACGTTTTCGTCTTGACTCTCCGGTAGAAACTTTTGGGGTACTCTTCGAAGTACTTTGTGTTGGTTGAATAGATGAATCTGAGATTGTGTGATGCATATCGTATAATCATGCCCATAGATACTTGAGGTGACAATGGAGTATCTAGGTGACATTAGGGTTTTGGTTGATTTGTCTCTTAAGGTGTTATTCTAGTATGAACTCTATGACAGATTGAACGGAAAGAATAGCTTCATGTTATGTTACTACGGACTCTTGAATAGATAGATCAAAAAGGAAAACTTTGAGGTGGTTTCGTACCCTACCATAATCTCTTCGTTTGCTCTCCGCTATTAGTGACTTTGGAGTGACTCTTCGTTGCATGTTGAGGGATAGTTATATGATCCAAATATGTTATTATTATTGAGAGAACTTGCACTAGTGAAAGTATGAACCTTAGGCCTTGTTTCCTAGCATTGAAATACCCTTTACACTCACTTTTATCATTAGTTACCTTGCTGTTTCTATAATTTCAGACTACAAATACCTATATCTACCATCCGTATTGCACTTGTATCACCATCTCTTCGCCGAACTAGTGCACCTATACAATTTACCATTGTATTGGGTGTGTTGCGGACACAAGAAACTCTCTGTTATTTGATTGTAGGGTTGTTTGAGAGAGACCATCTTCATCCTACGCCTCCCACGGATTGATAAACCTTAGGTCATCCACTTGAGGGAAATTTGTTACTGTCCTACAAACCTCTGCAGTTGGAGGCCCCACAACGTCTACAAGAAGAAGGTTGTGTAGTATACATCAACAGTTCATCTTCTCATCCCGCCACACGCCTAACCGCCTGCCGCCGTCGCCTCGCCCTCCCCTGAACCTCCTACCACCGCCATGCTCCCCCACCCCCGCCATCCGTTTAACCCCAGCCACGATCCATTTTTTTCCGGCAAACTACATTCCGCACCCAACACTCATAAGATAGATCATGGGAACCCTACCACCCTAATATAGATACTGGGGTAGCTTCTCTGTCGTCTTCTTCATTCGCTCCGTCGAACTTCTTTCACAAATCGACTGACCCAAATTATACTACTAGTACAAACATATTAAGTACAGTAGGAACACGAAGATACGAGCAGTAGTACCAACTGCAAGAAGTACAGTAGTAAGACATAGTACTAGTACTATTGTACGTACTAAAGAGTTCAAATAACGAGAAAGAACATAAACTTAGTTTTGCTGGGGCCTCAGCACAACACACCCTAGAAAATAAACTAAGAAACTAGTCCACTTGACACTGCAGTAGAACCAGCATGAGTGACGTCACTGCCACCTACTCGGAGTCCGAGTCCACGTCCTCAACTTCGTCCTCGTCCCTCTTCCTCTTCCTCTTCGCCGATGCTTCTTTGCTTGAACTGGACATTGGGCTCTTCTTCTTCATCCAACCCTTGTAGATATTTAAACAAAGGTAGGCATTCATTGCTGCGTACAGGATGTGATCTGCATCTAATGTCTTCGACTCTCATGCATGATGAAACTCACGGTGAGGTTTCTTCAGTTTAAGATACGAAGGATCAATCATGGCTACTGCCAGGGTCAGCATTGAAGGCTGAGAGGAGGACACCAGGCTTGCCTTCTAGAGATCGAAGGGCTGGCCTACAACAAGGCCTATCTGACGCAGGACATCCCTGTCGTTCCTAAACTCTACAGTAACGAATTTCACTCTTTCATCCTTGAGGAAGTTCTTAAAATCTTGGCACTCAATGTCGGCATGGCATATGTGGTAGACGAAGCCCATGTTATGTACGCAAACCTAGACCACGGGCTTCTTCTTCTCTTCCTCCATTAGAATCTTCTCCCTTTCCAGGACTGTAGTGTACTCAACATCTAGCCCAACGACCCACTCATCCGTTGAACTGTTGAACATGCATAGGAAGTGAGCAAGGCATGCTTTCGCCGTTGCGGATCCACGTGTGTAGATGACGATGAACTCATCGCCGATGATGGCTCTAACCTAGTACTCAGCAGAGACCATGGAGATTTGGGAGGCAATGGATTTTGGAGGAGGGTTAGGAGAAGTTGAACTGGTGTCATGTGAAAGGATGGGACGACTGGGAGCGAACTATTGTAAGGTACTATAGTAGTAGAAGACGGGGACGAGTAGGGCGTGTGAACAACATGGGGTTGCTGGCTTGCCCGATGGATAAACGGCTGCAAGCCCCCAAAGAGTTCTCGAGAACTATGCGGGACCCACTATATGTCATGTCTAGTAGACCCATATCGTAGGCCTGACGGTATAGCTTCTGCCTGTTTGCATGCCATGCCGGCGTGTGGATGTAACTTCTCTTAATTCCGTCAACTGCCGCGCCTCCCAGGACCTTCGCCTCCCTCGCGCGGTCGCGCCCTTTGAGACTTTGACCGGCTATAAATGAGCAATTTTTTTGCCTACTCCGCATGCATGATACTCCCTCTGGTCCTTTTTACTTCTGTCAACCGTTTGCAAAGTGTTTGACCAAATTTATACTAAAAATATCAATATCTACAATACTGATTATAATGAGTATAAGAACTATGTTTTATAATGAGTATAAAAATATTGATTTGACATTGTGAATGTTGATACATTTTTCTATAAGTTTGGTCAAAGTAGAGGTACATTGAATTTAGACAAAACTTAAATGCACAATGCAGACTAGTTCCTCTGTCCACGTGCGTGCCATGTCCTATCTTGTCATCACAACAAGGTTAGCTATTAGAGTACTACTACCTCCCTTCTAGTTTAAAGGGCTCGATTCAAAAATTTCACCTACTCTTAGCAAGATAGAGGCGGTGGAATAGTTTTTGTAGTCTGCAAAAGTACTCAACTAATGTTGTCGTTCTTCACAAAAAATGTGTTTACCAATGCATGCTTGAACAGTAGTTACTCTAACCCACCATCTCTTCTTTAATTCTTTGCCACATCAACATGTTTTCTATTCCCGTGGGCATGATACCAGCTAAGATACCACAATTATGGCCTGCCTTAATCATCACATGCAATATTTAGTGCCCCTTGAAATATGAACATGTTGGGGCGTGTATGTTTTTAATGACTTGAGACTATACCTTGCCCGGCATGCAATATGACTTATTATGCACCGTTCCTCATACCTGCAGGAAGCCCATTTGTCTCCAAATCTTTTCCTCTCCATGTGTGGAAACAATATGCCTGCCAGACTCTCCTTCTCCCTTCGGCGATCCCACCACTCCGCCCCGTTTGGAAAAAATTTGAATGCATGACTCTCCTCCCCCCGCGCTTGTCCAATCCGTTGTGTCCAGCAATATTTCCACCGCTTCCCTTCCCCGTAATTTACGCCAACAAATATGCCCACGTAGTTGTTACGTTCATCACGCAACTTATCTTTCGGGACGCTGCTTCAGTTACTTAAGTGCAGGTGCATTGGGTCACTGACATGTGGGCCCAACAGGGGTCTGGCCCACATGTCAGTGACGCAACTGGACCTGCAGTTAAGTCAGTGCAGCTCAGTCCATATCTTACGTAGGTGTGCCATTGCTCGCTATAAATACTGCGCCTCCCATGGCATTCGGAAGAACGGTCATGTTCATCGCTATATCCTCCCCCTCCCTCTCACGTCTACTACCATGGCATCACCCCTTCCAAGCCCTAGGCGCCCCTCACTGCACCACCCGGACGGTCATGCGTGGCCGTTCCATTCCTCACCGCCACTAGTCAAGGAGGACGCGTCGGTGTTCCACTCCTCGCCGCGACACGTCGAGGTGGACGCGTTGGCGTTCCCAATCTCGCCAGCATGCATGTCGGAGGACTCCTCGGCTCCTCGCTACAAGGAGAACACCGCGTCACCCGCTGAGCCCCCCAGCCTTGAGGATCTTTGGAAAGAAACGGATGTCGCCATGTGGGAGGCTTTGCCGCCGGTAGAGCACGCCAAAATAGATGCGGAGAAGAAGGCCGAGGAAGAGAAGCGCGCCGCAGGGCAAGCTGCCTGGCAGGTCTATGTCGCGTCCGAGAGAGTCACGCAATTGGCTCTTTGGCAGAAGGCTCGTGCAAGGGCCATGAGGGTGGCGGAGGATGCCCGTGCCAAAGCCCTGAGTGTAGTCGGCCCAAGCACCTCATCTACGCTTGGCAGTACATGGACCGGGTGCATGCTTCCAGCGAGGAGGAGTACCTGTTGGCGCCAGATCACCACACCAGTGAGATCGCGCTCGCCCGCCGGCAAGCCGCCAATCAGCACCTCGCGAGTTGCGAGGCTTAGGAAGAGGCGTTGGGTCGGTGCACTGGGAAACGGCCGCGCACCAGGGCACTCATGGCACGCCGCAAGCGCTCCTGCGAGTGTCATGGCTTTTAGTAGGAGTATAATTTAGTTTCGTAAGGTGATCTCATTAGTTTTGGGACGCAAATGATAAATCCCGAACATTCGGGAATTATTAGCGTCCTTAATTAAGTATGTAAGAGGGGAAGTTTGGAAACCTTGTGTATCCGTACGCATTTTGTATCTAGGTGCATATAGCACAAACTTTACTATATACTATCGCACTACACGTCTCTCTATATATGCTTGCAGACGGTGCTACTCCCTCCGTCCAGGTGAATAAGTCATCTTTGGTTGTGCACCATGACCAAGAAGGAGGGAAGACTTTATACACCTAGACGGAGGGAGTACTACTATTACTTATGCACGTGCGAATGCACATTTAACATTACGATGCGGTTTTTGTAAAAGTAGAAAAACAACACTAGTCAAGCTTGTGAAACGATTCAATGCAAAACAAATGCAAAAATGCTCGTTTGATTGTTTACTTTTAGCTTCCTTCTTTGTGGTTATTTCTCTGTTGTACTTTTTATGGAGTATCTCACTGGTCGGAAACGCATGCAAATTCCCAAACCACTTCCTACACCCTGTATCGAATTTTTTGCCTAACAAGTTGTGTCGTGCAATTGGAATTCCAACTTGAGTACTAGTACTACTAGTAGGAGTACCAGGGGCCAGTTCATTTAGGCTTCTTGATTAGTAGTAATCCCATTAATACTAGCTCCGTCTTGGTTTATTGGTCCCCATTGTAATCTGTGTCAAATTTTGATCATAAATTCAACTAATGAAATGTTTGTGCATGTCACATGCACTAATATTTTATCAGTTAAATCTTTGGTCAAAATTTACCACAAATTACAATGGTGACGAATAAAGCAGGACAGAGGTACTAGTAGTAGTTTAGAAGCCCAAATAAATGAGTGAGGCGCCTTAATGTTACTCTCCACCGTTACTAGTCTTATGGGAAAAGTTGGGGAAGAGACGGCTTATTTTTTAAGCCGTCAAAAGAACTGGCCCTAGCAGTAGTAGCTAGGGATACTATGAGTAGTAGCTAGGGGTCAAGTGTTTGAGATGAACCGAAGAAAGTAAATGCAGAGAGATGAAATGCAAAAAAGACGGAGGGATGTGATGGTTGCTTGTCCGTTTATTTTACCAGGCCACTTATTACTGGCAGTGGTTGGGTTTTGTGATATGACGGCTTTACTGCCGCGCCACGAGCGGGGTGAGAGGTGAGGCTCCCGTGCAGCGCTGCCCTCTACACTTGTACTACATCGGTCGGGGTTTATTAGTCCCCCATTTAATTTGACTGAAGATTTAACGGACAAAATGTTAGTGCATGTCAACAAAAACTATATTGTTGGATTCGTATTTGAACATAGTTTTCAATGATATAACTTTAGATGACATGCATCATCATTTATTGTACTATATATAATGTTAGTTCAATTTTTGGTCGTACTAATCTGTAGTAGTAAGGTGCCCGTGCGTTGCACGGAAGAGTGAAATGCATTGATCGGGGAGTTGTTTATTTTGACAAAGGATGTGGGGGTCATCTCATGTGTAACGGGTATAGATAGGTTTCTTCGGATATTATTTCATCTCTAGAGCTCACAAACATCCGGGTGAAATAGATAAAAAGGTATCTTTTGCAAACAAAAGCGCTCAACTGTTCAACCTGCATCCAAAACTTGTGAAGAAATAACACTTATTGTGCTTTGCAAGAAATAATATTTAAGAATTAGTTTTTGAGTATCAATTGTTATACATGTTGGCTACAGATGACATTGCACTTTCTTACAGTCAACAGTTGCCTATACTATTAAGTATTAACCATGCCCTTATACACCTAGACGGAGGGATTAAATCAGAATGACTTGGAAGGGGCAGAGGAGATGTAAGAAATAGTTCATAGTAAGTCTTTCACCAGTACTATAGTAAAAATTCATACAAGGAAGATTCTAGACTAAACTATAATTGGATACACTTTTATTCATGCACGATACTCCAATAGCAAGATCATGCATGGAAGTCTCCACATGCTTAGACAACGGATTACACTAAGCGAAGACTAATGATCAACATTTAACTTGATAATGCATATGTCCAGGTGAACCTCCTTGGAGTCCCCGTGCACTGTGTTGGGGGGTAAATCATACCATGCGTCTTCCATGCCCACATCGGCGGGAAGGTCCTAGCTCTGCATAGTCCTAGTCAGCATGATGGAGCTGGGGTTGCCGCCCATGTACCTCGGAGGGGTAGTAACAATGAGCACGCACCCGTACATCGGCCTCGTGTCAGTGTCAGCGTCAGCGGCATCGCCCTTGATGCACAATACAGAGATGGGGCGGCGGCCTGCGCGGGCCTCGCCGGTGCCCATGATCAAGAGGAAGATGCTGCCATCCTCCTCCAAGACTAGCAGGCGGCGGTGATCCTCCAGCGACTCTGGCATGGTGAACGGGTAGCACGTCTCGTACTTGATGTTCTCCGCCAAGGGCCAGTAGTGACCGCTGCACGCATCCATGAGGTGATGCACGATGTCCACCGGCGAGCCCCAAAACGGCATCAGGCACTCATAGCAGTAGATGAAGGGCTCCTTGGAGTCATCAACCAGGCCGTCCATGAAACGGGAGTGGCTGTAGGGGACGTTGCGCCAGTTGAATATATGAGCAAGTTACTACGAGATTTAATCCGAATAAGCACAAAATAAATCATGAAGGCTATAACAGAGATTAAACTAATCATGTGGACTAGCATAGTAGATCAACAGATATAATCTAGTAGGATACAGAGTAGAAACATGAATTCTACCGTGATTTCGAATAGGAAGGATAGAAAAACATACGGTGCAACGGGAGCAGCACCGTTTGTGTTGAGGTTGTCGCCCATGTCATTGAGGACGAGGTTGCCGAGGTCGGGGAAGAAGTCGTCGTCGGTGAAGTAGTGGTTACCAGCAGTCGCGATAGTGTGCTCCTCAAATTTCAACAGCGCCCGCCGAATGGAGCGCAAGAGGGAGTGGCTGTAGGGGACGTTGCGGCCGCCGAATGGAGTGCAGGAGTAGCACACGAAGCAATAGATGGTGCTCCTTCCTAAGTTTCTATCTCTATCTCCACTACTCTTCTTTGTTTTTTATAACAAATCAAATAGTACTACACCATCCGCTGCATGCCCGGCTGAACACGCCTCCTCACCTCCATCATCACCAACTAAGTCTTTTATAGGAGTAGGAGTAGAGAAAAAACTGAGTTGGTGATGATGGTGTGTCGTGCAATGCACGGGCATCATGCTAAATTTTTTTGCATATAATTCCAAACACCACATAGACACGGTCTTTGACCATTTTACAACTATGTTAGTATCATTGTTAGTGGTCAGTCGGTGCAAGTTATAGCCCCGGGTGTTTTAACCTTGTTTTAGTAATGATATCTGGCGATTGTTCGGCACGAGCTCAATCCTAGCGAATCCCATGTAACTGTCAGATTTCCATACGACGGTGGCCTATTTTTAAGCCATAGTATTCGACAAAACCGCCACCCTTACACACGTACTATAACTGCATCGCGGGTGTTTGCAACTGCCGTGTCTCCCAGTGAACGTTTGCCGGGGATTGGAGTTAGCACCGATGGCGGTTTGTAGTCGTTCCATGCTCGGGCATTGAAGTTTATAACTATTTTAGATTAGAATATACTACTCCTCCGGTGCTAGTAGTAGAGCAGAGTCCTACTCTACTAGTACAACTCTACTCAAGCAAGTTAGGGCATAGTAGTAGGTACAATAGGGAGTACAAGTACTGTGATCACGCAAGCAAGTTGTCTAACTTTGATATGACCCTACGCTGCTGGTATGTGTCTCGTAAGTCAAGCGGTGTGCTGTAGTCATCATCACCTGTCCACTTCCTCCAGCACATATCCGCTTCTCCATCTTTGTCCGCTCTTCCATCCCCGTTAAGGCGCCTCCCCCCTCATCCAATCTTCCATCCCCGCTAAGGCGCCTCCCCCCTCGTCCGAAACCCAAGCACTAACAATTGCAAAACCGAGCAGTGTCCGCCGAAAGAGTGGCTGGAATTCACTCCCCACAGAGGTAATCAAGCTCATTGTTTTGCGTGTAGACAACCCCAGTACCATGCCTCTCGCCGTGTGCTCGTCGGGGATGTAGGTTTACTCAAAGCCCTCAGGACGGAGCTTTTTAAGCCATCTCCTTGATTGCTGATGCCGCCTGATCTTCAGAAATGGTGTGTCACGCAGCATGATGATCGTAGGGTGGCGAGCATCAACCCCCTTTACTGCGATCTGATCCCCGTCACCCTCAACTACATGAACGGTATGTACTGGGTCGGCATGAACACGTCATGGATGGTGCTCATCGACGGTCGCGGCAGCTAGATGCTCGTGGAGGTCTACACCTGGTGATTGATCCACCTTCCTTCGATTAACACTGCACTGCTTTGGCACCGCGACCCAGAATACTTGGAATCTTACAGTAGCCAACATGATACCAAGTTTGATTTGCTCAAAGTTGTAATCTGCCAAGTGCCTACAAGATCTGCGAATTATAAAGAATTTAGGCTAATTGCATTCTTCAACAGCGGTCTCGCCTATCTGATAGGTCACTGCGGTAAGTGGATAAATCTGCACGTCCATCGCAGGATCATACATCGTCCATGGTTCTCTGATGCCATTGAACACAAGGGCTTCATTTATGCTGTCGACTCCTTTTGTGGTTGGACGTATTGCTGGCTTACTCCAGTCATCGCTACAAATGGCAATTATAGTAGTATGTTACTTTCATATGATATCATGATGGCTTTCTTATATTGCTGTCAACATTTACTGAAAAAATATTGATGCTCATAGCATGTTGTTCTTAAGATTGACTACATCAAGAGCCCTTTTCTATTTGACTCCAACTTGATATGATGTTGTAGGCCGCCTGGTGTCACTACCCTTCATAATGCCAGAACCTTTCAAAGAAAAGCGACATGGCAGTTGCAGGTGGTTCATGGCTCGATCAGACAACGTCGAAAGATTGATGATCGTTCACACGTACCGGACGTATTGTTTCGCGGAATACAATCACAGTCACTGCAAGGTCTTTGAGAAGGATCCCAGCTTCTCTGGGCCTTCAGGAATTTTTGGCTAGAGGCTGGTAAGTAGTCTTGGTACATGCTCTCTGTTTATCTGACTAAATTATTCAATTAACCAGGAGATAACCGACAACAAGGATCATGATGGCAGCGTGACAACGATCAGGCAAAACTATGTGTACACAGCGTACCATCCGTCTCTACATGCACCATACCCTGATATGTGCCGCCACGCTCTGCAGCCCAAAGTAGGAGAGAGGATTGCAAGTATCAGACTTCGACCTACTGGCTGGAGTTTCCCCTCTCAGGCACCCATCTGGTTCAAGCCGTCAGCCAATCTCCACAGCTTAATAAATTGTAACGTCTAACTAAGCCGGTTAGTTAGATGCGTACACTTGGTCTAGTAGGATCTTTATTTAGTTTGATGCATACACTTGTTCTTTTTTGGTAGCCCTTTTTAATGATGGCTGGTGTTTGGTTTTTGGATGAGAGAGCCGCATCTTCAGTCTTCCGGCCTGTTTACTGCTTCTGTTGCACCCCTGCCCTGGTGGCTACTGCTGCTGTTTTCAATGTACAATCAGTAGTATATTTTGTCTGTTGGTTGAATAAATGTGTTGTTAGAACGACAAACACAATGTTTTGGAAGTCATTGCACGGTTCAATCCTTTAGTGCCCCATACCATATGTAGCGCATACTATTTTTTGTACGGAACACATTTTCCACTTCTTGATAACATGCAGCCCACTGATGAAAGCACAATAGTGGAGCCCATAATTAACAGGAAGGGAGGCTCTCACATGAATCTGGCCCAGGTACATGCTCATTGTCCCCTAAACATAAAGAAGTAAATAAATAAATAAAGCGAAATGCTCATGCACCAGTTCTTTAAATTCACGATTTAATAGGAGGATATTATTTCCTGTGATAGTGTTGTTACATTCAGTCGATATTATTCTTAGGAAAAGATAGCGACCCGTCTTCTTTCTCCCAGCATTTTCTTCCTGCAACCAGCGGACCCATGCAAATCATAGTCAATGTCGTAAATAGTTTCGGTCCATTTTTATTTTTAATGAGAATATCCAACCCAGCCCAGCACATTGGCAACAACACTTTATCCTCCGCCTTGGTGCGCTCGCCGCGGCGCCGCCGTCCGACCCTGTCAACATAGTTTTTTTCGAAATGGTCCCTGTCAACATAGTGAATCGGGAGAGGACTATAGTTGTGAGTATGACAGTATGGACCCACCAAGTCCACTCCCGAACACAAGCAAGCGCCTCTTTTACTACTTAGATGCACCCCTCGTTTTTTACTCTAATCCACCCTGATGATATCTAGGACCCACATCATTTTGAACATATAGTCAATTAACGACAGAATTGCATAACATGTTTTTTGAGTAGTAATTCGAAGGAGCATGCTATAAACTGGGATGTGCGGTCTCTATGGCCCGTCTAACAACATTACCAGCCCAGCAGTTTTTTCTTTGGGAGAATAGGTAGCCTAGTATTTCTTTTTGAACAATACCCAAGCTAGGCCTATTTGTTTTCTCTGACCTACTGGGCTGCAAATCTTTCAAGACGAGGACAGATGCATTCCGGCCTGGCCAAAGAGTATGGTCAGCGTCTGTTAAAAGTAATATCAAAGGGGTTGAAAATTCCAAAAAAATTTATAGCAAATGGGATATTAGTTTCTTTTTTGTTTTTGTTCTTCACTGATATTTTATACTCCCTCCATCCCAAAATTCTTGTCTTAGATTAGTCTAGATACGGATGTATCTAATACCAAAACGTGACTCGATACATCCGTATTTAGATAATTCTAAGACAAGAATTTTGGAACGAAGGGAGTATTTCATTGGATTTAACATGACATAGTACTAATTTTTTTAATTTGTTTTAGTATGGCTACTAATTTTTGGATTAAGAATATTTTGTTCCCCAACAAAAAATTGCGAATTTTCAAAATTTCGCAAGTACTTAGTTAATTTTTTTAACCCTGGTACTGAATGGGCAGCAATTCTAAAAATGGAAAATGGGCTGCAATAAATTCCATATGAATTAGAAAATGAGTAAAAATTATAAAATTAATAGCAAATGGGCTATACACGCCACATATTTCGAGGCTGACTTGTTTACGCAAGGCTTTGTCAGTCAACACACGATTCTAGCAGCAGTGACTGTTGGATGTCCATCCAACGGCCGACGTGCTTCTTGAATCTCTAATCTTCTTGCTCTAGCCGCCTAAACTAGCACCGGCGGGACTGCCTGCTCCCTCCTCTTGTGGCCCGCCGTGATGTCGCGCAGGCTTCCCCAACCCACCCTACTCCCTCCGCTGGCCTGGCCGCATGCAATCAACCGCCTCCTTATTATTTGCTCAAAAAAAACTGCCTCCTTATTATGCGAAAAAAATGATTCCTCCCACTGACATCTGGGGTGCACTGGTTGGGAGGCTGACATGTGGGCCTACTAAGTTAACGCGTACACAGGGCTTGTCAACTTAGTCAACAAACGATTCTAGCAGCAGTAACCGTTGGATTTGAATCGAATGGTCCTGCTGCTTCTTCAATCGCTGCTGTTCTTGCACCAGCCGCCCAAACCAGCGCCGGCAAGACTGCCTGCTCCTGCCTCTAGTGGCCGGCTGTGCTGCCATTGAGGCCTCACCGCCCCCTACTACTCCCACCGCTAGCCAGGCCCTGCGGCGACGGCACCCTCACACCGCAGTCGAACCAGTGAACCCTCGTACTCCTCTCCGTGTGGGCATCCACTATCGCATCTTCCCCGGCTCCGTGTCATCCCCTTCCCAGGCCTCGCCGTCGTCCACCGCCCTGGTGCTCTCGGCGTGGCGTGGTCAACGTGGTCATGGAACGACTTCCAGCACACGTGGATTGTACGTGGAGAGGCCGACAGCTGGGTCCATGACCGCACACAAGGAAATGCCTCCTTATTAAGCGCAAAATAATGATTCCTCCAGCTGACATCTGGGACCCACCAGAAGGGCCTCTGTATTTCACAAAAAAACGGTCCCCCCATTGACGGGTCGGACCCACCAGCTATATCTCCGCACGCAAGGAAGTGCCTCCTTATTACGGACAAAAAAATGAATACTACCCCTGCTAGCTGGGACCCAACATAGTGGGATGCTGACTGGTGGGCCCACTAAGATGACGGGGACGGAGGGCTTTGTCAACTTAGTCAATATGAACGATTCTAGCTCGAGTTACCGTACGATGTTCATCCAACGGCTGTAGTGCTTCTTCAACCTCTGGTCTTCTTGCTCCAGCCGCCCAAAGCAGCGCCGGTCGTGCGACCTGCTCCTGCCTCCCGTGGCCGGCTATGCTGCCGTGGAGGCCACACCGCCCCTACTAATCCCATCGCTGGCTAGGCCCTGCGGCGACGGCAGCCTCACACCGCAGCCGAACCAGTGAACCCTCATACTCCCCTTCGCGCTGGCTTCCACTGCCACGTCTTCCCCGGCTCCTCGTCGTCCCCTTCCTAGGCCTCGTCGTCATCCACCGCCCTGGTGCTCTCGACGTGGTGTGGTCAACATGGTCAAGGAACGACTTACATCGGAAGAGTACTGTACATGGAGAGGCTGACAGTTGGGTCAACAGCGGCCGCAAGGAAGTGCCTCCTTATTACGCACAAAATAATTATTCCTCCACCTGACAGCAGGGACCCACTGAACGGGTCACCGTATTTCGCGAAAAAAACATTCCCCCCTGAATACTGGGACCGACCAGCTACATCTTCACACGCAAGGAAGTGCGTCCGGGCAAAAAAACGATTCGCCCCCCTGACTGCTGGCACCCACCAGCTACATCTTCGCATGCAAGGAAGTGCCTCACAGTCGGCACCCACCTGGTCGAAGCGTACATAGCATTGTCATTCTGGTCGCGAACATGTACGTACATACTAGTCGATGTAGAGGCATGCACGTGTCGTAGTAGAGGCGCACACGTAGCATGTACACGTATGTACAACAGGCAGTGTGCAAGAAAGAAAATACGGCCACATACATACATACGGGCGGGGTCTCGAACGCCTACTCGCGCATACGTACGGCCAGGGCTCGTGTACATGGCTGGGTCGGAACAGAGAAACAACGTCGTCGTCGTGTTCATGTGGAGCCAACCGGCTGGGTCAGAACGGAATGCGTCGTCGTGTTGATCGGGAGGGCTTGGATGGAATAGCCGATGGAAACGAGGCCTAGCGTACCACAGAACGGAGGAAACGACCTTGTGTTTGACCGGCCACGTTCAAAACGGAATCATGTTCATCATGAGGGGCCTGGCGTACCGCAAAACAGAGGAAACAGACTTGTGTTGGACCTCCTCGGTCGAAACGGGGTCCTATTCATCGGGAGGGGTGTGGCGTACCGCAAAACATGACTCCACGGGATAATGTTCATCTCCACCATCGACCTCCTCCGACCTCCACGGGCTACTGTTCATCCACTATGGACCTCCTCCAGCCTCCACCTATGACTGTTCATCCACGGGCTCCTATTCATCCAGCCTCCACCGCATGCTACTCCACCGGCTACTGTTCAACAACGCCTCTCCACGGGCTACTGTTCATCCACCCCTCCACCATCTACTATTCATCCAGCCCTCCACGGGGTCATCCAATTCATCCAGCTCTCCATGGGGTCCAGTTCATCCAGCCCCAACCGGCTCGATCAATCGGGATCCTGTTCATCCAGAGGCAACACCACGGGGTCATGTTCATCTACCCCCACCGGGAACTGTTCACCCACCCCCCCAGAAATGCTCACTATTCATCCAGAGGGAGCATCGATCGGCTTCAGTTAGCATCAATAGCGAAGGAATCGCTCGATCGGGTTCAGTTAACAGCCATCGATCGATCGCTCGGGTTCTGTAACGCGTCGCCTACAGTGCAATTGCTCGGGTTCAGTTAGGCGACGCGTCGCTCGGGTTCAGTTAGAGCCCAATGCCTCGCACCCACGCACGTACGGTACGAGAGAAACGTGCATCGCTCGGCCCCCGACCATCCTGATTATGGGCATATGAGTGTCAAAGTCACTAGTGAAAGTCCTTTTCATGATTTAAGTTCATCTACTAGAAAGGAAATAAAGGAAAGGGTAGATTTGTTAAGGCAAGTTTTGGAGGATTTAATGAGAAAGTAATTGCATACCAAAGATGATGATACCTAGATCTATTCGTGTTTTTATGCCTAGCTAAGGGCGTTAAACAATAGCGCTTGTTCGGAGGCAACCCAATTTTATTTTTTGTTTTTGCATTTTGCTCCAATTTTGCTTTGAATAATTCATCTAGCCTCTTGTTAGATGTGGTTTTGTATTTTAGTTAGTGTTTGTGACAAGTAAGACCTTTGGGATGGCTTATGGTGATAGTTGTTTTGATATTACTAAAAACAGAAACTTTTGCACCCAGGAAAATAATTTTCATAATTCACAGATGCATTCTTTTGATCTGATTCTTGTTGCACAAGATTGGTTACACAAATTTCCCAGGTTTTCCTAATTTTTCAGGATTTTTGGAGTTACAGAAGTATTCAAAATTTCCAGATTGCTATAGACTGTTCTGTTTTCGACAGATTTTGTTTCTATGTGTTGTTTGCTTATTTTGATGAATCTATGTGTAGTATCAGGGGGTATGAACCTTGGAAACGTTGGAATACAGTAGATATTACACCAATATAAATAAAGAATGAGTTCACTACAGTAACAAAAGTGGTGATTTATTTTCTTATACTAACGGAGCTTATGGGATTTTCTGTTGAGTTTTGTGTTGTGAAGTTTTCAAGTTTTGGGCAAGGATTTGATGGACTATGGAATATGGAGTTGCAACAGCCTAAGCTTGGGGATTCCCAAGGCACCCAAGGTAATATTCAAGGACAGCAAGAGCCTAAGCTTGGGGATGCCCCGGAAGGCATCCCCTCTTTCGTCTTTGTCTATCGGTTACTTTACTTGAGGCTATATTTTTATTCACCACATGATATGTGTTTTGCTTGGAGCGTCTTGTATGATTTGAGTGTTTGATTTTTAGTTTGCCACAATCATCCTTGTTGTCACACTTTTTGAGAGGGATACAAATGAATCGTGATTTATTAGAATACTCTATGTGCTTCACTTATATCTTTTGAGCTAGGCAATATTGCTCTAGTGCTTCACTTATATCTTTTTAGAGCATGGCGGTGGTTTATTTTATAAAAAATGTTGAACTCTCATGCTTCACTTATATTATTTTTAAAGTCTTTTTAAACAGCATGGTAATTTGCTTTGGTTATAATTTTAGTCCTAAGATGATACGCATCCAAGAGGGATATAATAAAAACTTTCATATAAAGTGCATTGAATACTGTGAGAAGTTTGATTCCTTATGATTGCTTTGAGATATAAAGACGGTGATATTACAGTCATGCTAGTGAGTAATTGTGAATTGGAGAAATACTTGTGTTGAGGTTTGTGATTCCCGTAGCATGCACATATGGTGAACCGTTATGTAACGAAGTTGGAGCATGAGGTATTTATTGATTGTCTTCCTTATCAGTGGCGGTCGGGGACGAACGATGGTATTTTCCTACCAATCTATCCCCCTAGGAGCATGTGCGTAGTACTTTGTTTCGATGACTAATAGATTTTTTGAATAAGTATGTGAGTTCTTTATGACTTATGTTGAGTCCATAGATTATACGCACTCTCACCCTTCCACAATTGCTAGCCTATCTAGTGTCGCGCAACTTTTGCCGGTACCATATACCTTCCTCAAAATAGCCGCCATACCTACCTATTATGGCATTTCCATAGACATTCCGAGATATTGCCATGCAACTTTCCACCGTTCCGTTTATTATGACACGCATCGTCATTGTCATATTGCTTTGCAAGATCATGTAGTTGACATCGTATTTGTGGCAAAGCCACCTTTCATAATTCTTTCGTACATGTCACTCTTGAGTCATTGCACATCCTAGTACAGCGCCGAAGGCATTCATATAGAGTCATATTTTTGTTCTAAGTATCGAGTTGTAATTCTTGAGTTGTAAGGAAATAGAAGTGTGATGATCATCATTATTAGAACATTGTCCCATGTGAGGAAATGAAAAAAAGAGTGGCCAAAGAAGCAAAACAAAAAAAAAGAAAAAATGAGAGGAGAAGAGAGAAGGGGCAATGTTAATATCCTTTTCCCACACTTGTGATTCAAAGTAGCACCATGATCTTCATGATAGAGAGTCTCCTATTTTGTCACTTTCATATACTATCAGAATTTTTCATTGTAGAACTTGGCTTGTATATTCCAACGATGGGCTTCGTCAAATCGCCCTAGGTCTTCATGAGCAAGAAACTTGGATGCACACCCACTTAGTTTTTTTATTTTTGAGCTTTCATAAACTTATAGCTCTAGTGCATCTGTTGCATGGCAATCCGTACTCACTTACATTGATATCTATTGATGGGCATCTCCATAGCCCGTTGATACGCATAGTTTATGTGAGACTATCTCCCTCTTTTTTCCTTCTCCACAACCACCATATTCCATTCCAAATATAGTGTTATGTCCATGGCTCACACTCATGTATTGCGTGAAAGTTGAAAAGGTTTGAGAACACCAAAAGTTGTAAACAATCGCTTGGATTGTCATGAGGGTTGTGCATGCTTTGAATATTTTGTGTACTGAAGATGGAGCATAGCCAGACTATATGATTTTGTAGGGATAGCTTTCTTTGGCCATGTTATTTTGAGAAGACATAATTTCCTTGTTAGTATGCTTGAAGTATTATTGTTTTCATGTAAATATTAAAGTTTTGTTTTGAATCTTATGGATTGGAGCATTCATGCCACAATAATGAAAATTACATAGATAAATATGTTAGGTAGCATTCCACATCAAAAATTCTGTTTTTATCATTACCTACTCGAGGACGAGCAGGAATTAATCTCGGGAGTGCTTGATACATCTCCAAGGTTTCTATAATTTTTGATTGTTACATGCTATTATATTATCTGTTTTGGATGTTTTATATGCATTAATATGCTATTTTATATTATTTTTGGGATTAACCTATTAACCTAGAGCCCAGTGTCAGTTTATGTTTTTTTCCTTGTTTTTAAGCTTCGCAGAGAAGTGATACGTCTCCAATGTATCTATATTTTTTTATCGTTCCATGCTATTATATTACCCGTTTTGGATGTTTATGGGCTTTACTATACACTTTTATATCATTTTTAGGACTAACCTACTAACCAGAGGCCCGACCCGAATTGCTGTTTTATTTGCATATTTCAGTGTTTCGCAGAAAAGGAATATCAAACGGGGTCCAAACGGAATGAAACCTTCAGGAGTGATCTTTTTGGAACAAATGCAATCGACTGACTTGGTGTGGACGTCAAGAAGTAGCCTAGGCAGCAACGAGGTTGTAGGGTGCGCCCTAGGGGGAGGGGGCGCCCCCTGACTTGTGGGCCCATCGTGGCTCCCCTGACCTACCTCCCTCGCCTATATATATCCATCTACCCCGAAACCATCCAGGAGCACCACGAAAAACTATTTCCACTGCCGCAACCTTTTGTAGCCATGAGATCCCATCTTGATGATATGTCTAAGGAATTTTATGGTTTGAATTGCCAGTTTGCTCGTCTTGAAAAATCTATCGCCCAAATTTCTGATAAGCGAGCCACCTAAGTAAATAAGATGGCCGCCAAACCAGAAGGACTAGAAGAAAATAATGATGATCTAAAAGTTATTGATGTGTCTCCTATTAAATCCTTGTTTTGCAATATGAATATTAATAATGATGGGACTGGAGATGATTCAACTTTAGTTTAAAGGCGTCACAATGATTTGGAGTATTTTGATTTTGATGCTAAAATTGGTAAAAGTGGGACTGGAGAGATTAAAACTTTACATAGCAATGAACCCACTACTTTGGATTTTAAGAAATTTAATTATGTTAATTGTTCTTTAATTGATTGTATTTCCTTGTTGTAATCCGTGTTGAATTCTCCTCATGCTTATAGCCAAAAGAAAGCTTTTACTAAACATATTATTGATGCTTTAATGCAATCTTATGAAGAAAAACTTGAATTAGAAGTTTCTATCCCTAGAAAAATTTATGATGAGTGAGAACCTACAATTAAAATTAAAATAAAAGATCATGAATGCTATGCTTTGTGTGATTTGGGTGCTAGTGTTTCCACGATTCCAAAAACTTTATGTGATATGCTAGGTTTTCGTGAATTTGATGATTGCTCTTTAAACTTGCACCTTGCAGATTCCACCATTAAGAAACCTATGGGAAGGATTAATGATGTTCTTATTGTTGCAAATTGGAATTATGCGCCCATAGATTTTATCGTTCTTGATATAGATTGCCATCTTTCATCTCCTATTATTATTGGTAGACCTTTCCTTAGAACGATTGGTGCAATTATTCATATGAAGGAAGGAAATATTAGATTCCAATTTCCGTTAAGGAAAGGCATGGAACACTTTCCTAGAAATAAAATCAACTTACCTTATGAATCTATTATGAGAGCCACTTATGAATTGAATGCCAAAGTTGGCAATACTTAGATCTATTCTCGCTTTTATGCCTAGGTAGGGGCGTTAAACGATAGCGCTTGTTGGGAGGCAACCCAATTTTATTTTTGTTCCTTGCTTTTTGTTCCTGTTCAGTAATAAATAATTCATCTAGCCTATGTTTAGAGGTGGTTTTATGTTTTAATTAATGTTTGTGCCAAGTAGAACCTATATGATCATCTTGGGTGAAAGTTAATTTGATATTGCTGAAAAACAGAAACTTTTGCGATCACGAGAAAAAATCTACTAAATCACTAGATCTACAGACAAATTACCCAGGAGTTCCTATTTTGGAAGGATTTTTAGAGGTCCATAAGTATTCGAAAGTTACATATTGCTACAGACTGTTATTTTTTTGACAGATTCTGTTTTTCGTGTGTTGTTTCCTTATTTTGATGAATCTATGGCTAGTATCGGGGGTATGAACCATAGAGAGGTTAGAATACAGTAGGTTTAACACCAATATAAATAAATAATGAGTTAATTGCAGTATCTTAAGTGGTGGTTTTTCTTTCTTGCACTAACAGACCTCATGAGATTTCCTGGTGAGTTTTGTGTTGTGAAGTTTTCAACTTTTGGGTAAAGATTTGATGGACTATGGAATAAGGAGTGGCAAGAGCCTAAGATTGGGGATGCCCATGGCACCCCAAGATAATTCAAGGACAACCAAAAGCCTAAGCTTGGGGATTCCCCGGAAGCCATCCCCTCTTTCGTCTTCGTCTATCGGTAACTTTACTTGGAGGCTATATTTTTATTTACCACATGATATGTGTTTTGCTTGAAGCGTCTTGTATGATATGAGTCTTTTCCTTTTAGTTTACCACAATCAACCTTGATGTACACACCTTTTGGGAGAGACACACATGATTTCAAATTTATTAGAATACTCTAGTGCTTCACTTATATCTTTTGAGTTAGACAGTTTTGCTGGAGTACTTCACTTATATCTTTTTAAGAGCACGGTGGTAGTTTTATTTTGAAGAAAGTAATGAACTCTCATGATTCACTTATATTATTTTGAGAGTCTTTTAGAACAGCATTGTTTTTGCTATGGTTATAGAATTGGTCCTAGAATGATGGGCATCCAAGTTGGGTATAATAAAAACTATCATATGATGTGAATTGAATACTATGATCAACTTAATGCTTGATAGTCATTTTGAGATATAAAGGTGGTAATATTAGAGTCATGCTAGTGGAGTAATTGTGAATTTGAGGAATTCTTGTGTCTAAGTTTGTGATTCCCATAGCATGCACATATGGTGAACTATTATGTGATGAAGTTGGAGCATGATTTATTTTTTGATTGTCTTCCTTGTGAGTGGCGGTCGGGGACGAGCGATGGTCTTTTCCTACTAATCTATCCCCCTAGGAGCATGCGTGTAGTACTTTGTTTCAATAACTTGTAGATGTTTTGCAATAAGTATATTAGTTATTTATGACTAATGTTGAGTCCCTGGAGTATACGCACTCTCACCCTTCCACTATTGCTAGCCTCTCTTGTGCCACGCAAATTTCGCCGGTACCATACACCCACCATATACCTTCCTCAAAACAGCCACCATACCTACCTATTATGGCATTCCCATAGCCATTCCACGATATATTGCCATGCAACTTTCCACCATTCCATTTATTATGACACGCTCCATCATTGTCATATTGCTTTTGCAGGATCATGTAGTTGACATTGTATTTGTGGCAAAGCCATCTTGATAATTCTTTCATACATGTCACTCTTGATTCATTGCATATCCCGGTACACCGTCGGAGGCATCCACATAGAGTCATATTTTGTTCTTAGTGTTGAGTTGTAATTCTTGAGTTGTAAGTAAATAAAAGTGTGATGATCTTCATTATCAGAGCATTGTCCCAAGTGAGGAAAGGATGATGGAGACCATGAATCCCCCACAAGTCGGGATGAGACTACGGACTATATGAAAAATAAAAGAGGCCAAAGAAGCCCAAATTAAAAAAAGGCCAAAGAAGGCCACCAAAATAAAAATAAAATTGAGAGAAAATGAGAGAAGGGACAATGTTACTATCCTTTTCCACACTTGTGCTTCAAAGTAGCACCATGATCTTTATGATAGAGAGTCTCCTATGTTGTCACTTTCATATACTAGTGGGAATTTTACATTATAGAACTTGGCTTGTATATTCCAATCATGGGCTTCCTCAAAATGCCCTAGGTCTTCATGAGCAAGCAAGTTGGATGCACACCCACTTAGTTTCTTTTGTTGAACTTTCATAGACTTATACCTCTAGTGCATCCGTTGCATGGCAATCCCTACTCACTCACATTGATATCTATTAATGGGCATCTCCATAGCCCGTTGATACGCCTAGTTGATGTGAGACTATCTTCTCATTTTTTGTCTTCTCCACAACCACAATTCTATTCCACATATAGTGCTATCTCCATGGCTCATGCTCATGTATTGCGTGAAAGTTGAAAAAGTTTGAGGACATTAAAGTATGAAACAATTGCTTGGCTTGTCATCGGGGTTGTGCATGACTTAAATATTTTGTGCGATGAAGATAGAGCATACCCGGACTATATGATTTTGTAGGGATAGCTTTCTTTAACCATGTTATTTTGAGAAGACATGATTGCTTTGTTAGTATGCTTGAAGTATTATTATTCTTTTGTCAATATGAACTTTTATTTTGAATCATTTGGATCTGAACATTCATGCCACAATAAAGGAAAATACATTGAGGAATATGCTAGGTAGGATTCCACATCAAAAATTCTATTTTTATCATTTACCTACTCAAGGACGAGCAGGAATTAAGCTTGGGGATGCTTGATACGTCTCCAACGTATCTATAATTTTTGATTGTTCCATGCTATTATATTACCTGTTTTGGATATTTATGGGCTTTACTATACACTTTTATATCATTTTTGGGACTAACCTACTAACCGGAGGCCCAACCCGAATTGCTAATTTTTTTGCCTATTTCAGTGTTTTGCAGAAAAGGAATATCAAATGGAGTCCAAACGGAATGAAACATTCGGGAGTGATCTTTTTGGAACAAACGCAATCCAAGAGACTTGGAGTGGACGTCAAGAAGCAGCCGAGGCGGCCACGAGGGTGTAGGGTGCGCCCTAGGGGGGCGCCCACTGCCTCGTGGGCCCCTCGTGGCTCCCCTGACCTACCTCATTCGCCTATATATATCTACGTACTCCGAAACCATGCAGGAGCACCACAAAAACTATTTCCACCGCCACAACCTTCTGTATCAATGAGATCCCATCTTGGAGCATTTTTCGGCGCTCCCCCGGAGGGGGAATCGACCATGGAGGGCCTCTACATCATCACCAAGGACTCTCCAATGAGTTGTGAGTAGTTTACCACAGACCTTCGGGTCAATAGTTATTAGCTAGATGGCTTATTCTCTCTCTTTGAATCTCAATACAAAGTTCTCCTTGATATTCTTGGAGATCTATTCAATGTAACTCTTTTTCCAGTGTGTTTGTCGCGATCCGATGAATTGTGGGTTTACGATCAAGTTTATCTATGAGAAATATTTAAATCTCCTCTAAATTCTTTTATGTATGACAGGTTATCTTTGCAAGTCTCTTCGAATTACCAATTTTGTTTGGCCTACTAGATTGATCTTTCTTGCAATGGGAGAAGTGCTTAGCTTTGGGTTCAATCTTGCAGTGTCCTTTCCCAGTGACAGCAGGGGCAGCAAGGCAGGTATTGTATTATAGCCATCGAGGATAAAACTATGGGGTTTATATCATATTGTTTGAGTTTATCCCTCTACATCATGTGATCTTGCTTAATGCGTTACTCTATTATTATGAACTTAATACTCTAGATGCATGCTGGATAGCCATCGATGTGTGGAGTAATGGTAGTAGATGCCGGCAGGAATCGGCCTACTTGTTGCGGACGTGATGCCTATATACATGATCATGCCTAGATATTCTCATAACTATGCACTTTTCTATTAATTGCTCGAGAGTAATTTGTTCACCCACCGTAATAATTATGCTATCTTGAGAGAAGCCACTAGTGAAACCTATGGCCCCCGGGTCTATTCTCTATCATATAAGTTTCCAATCTACTTTATTTTGCAATCTTTACTTTTTAAAATATATCATAAAAATACCAAAAATATTTATCTTATCATATTATCTCTATCAGATCTCACTTTCGCAAGTGGTCGTGAAGGGATTGACAACCCCATCATCGCGTTGGTTGCGAGGTTCTTGTTTCTTTGTGTAGGTGCGAGGGACTTGTGAGGAGCCTCCTACTGGATTGATACCTTGGTTCTCAAAAACTGAGGTAAATACTTACGCTACTTTTCTGCATCACCCATTCCTCTTCAAGGGAAAAACCAACACATGCTCAAGAGGTAGCAATAAGGATTTCTGGCGCCGTTGCCGGGGAGGTCTTCGCTCAAGTCAAGACATACCAAGTACCCATTACAAACTTATCTCCCTCGCATTACATTATTTGTCATTTGCCTCTCGTTTTCCTCTCCCCCACTTCACCCTTGCCGTTTTATTCGCTCTCTCTTTTCCGTTCGCCTCTTTTTTTCTTGCCTCTTGTGCGCTCGGTTGCCCTTATGGCCTTGCCTAAAAACGCCGATCTTCACCTTAGAAGGTTGGAAGAAATCGAAATCAATATTAGAAGCTTTATGGATTTGCAATTTGAGCATAATAATTTCTTTAAAAACGAGTTTAAGGAACAAAAAAGCTTTATTGAATACATGAATAAAGAGCTTGATGATATGTCTAAGGAATTTTATGGTTTGAATTCTCGGTTTGCTCGTCTTGAAAAATCTATCGCCCAAATTTCTGATAAGCGAGCCACCTAAGTAAATAAGATGGCCGCCAAACCAGAAGGACTAGAAGAAAATAATGATGCAGATCTAAAAGTTATTGATGTGTCTCCTATTAAATCCTTGTTTTGCAATATGAATTTTAATAATGATGGGACTAAAGATGAGTCAACTTTAGTTAAAAGGCGTCCCAATAATTTGGAGTATTTTGATTTTGATGCTAAAATTGGTAAAAGTGGGATTGGAGAGATTAAAACTTTACATAGCAATGAACCCACTACTTTGGATTTAAAGAAATTTAATTATGATAGTTGTTCTTTAATTGATTGTATTTCCTTGTTGCAATCCGTGTTGAATTATCCTCATGCTTATAGCCAAATTAATGCTTTTACTAAACATATGATTGATGCTTTAATGCAATCTTATGAAGAAAAACTTGAATTAGAAGTTTCTATCCCTAGAAAACTTTCTGATGAGTGGGAACCTACAATTAAAATTAAATTAAAAGATCATGAATGCTATGCTTTGTGTGATTTCGGTGCTAGTGTTTCCACGATTCCAAAAACTTTATGTGATATGCTAGGTTTTCGTGAATTTGATGATTGCTCTTTAAACTTGCACCTTGCGGATTCCACCATTAAGAAACCTATGGGAAGGATTAATGATGTTATTATTGTTCCAAATTGGAATTATGTGCCTGTAAATTTTATCGTTCTTGATATACATTGCAATCTTTCATGTCCTATTATTCTTGGTAGACCTTTCCTTAGAACGATTGGTGCAATTATTCATATGAAGGAAGGAAATATTAGATTCCAATTTCTGTTAAGGAAAGGCATGGAACACTTTCCTAGAAATAAAATAGAATTACCTTATGAATCTATTATGAGAGCCACTTATGAGTTGAATGCCAAAGTTGGCAATACTTAGATCTATTCTTGCTTTTATGCCTAGGTAGGGGCGTTAAACGATAGCGCTTGTTGGGAGGCAACCCAATTTTATTTTTGTTCCTTAATTTTGTTACTGTTTATTAATAAATAATTCATCTGGACACTGGTTAGATGTGGTTTTATGTTTTAGTTAGTGTTTGTGGCAAGTAGAACCTATAGTATCATCTTGAGTGAAAGTTAATTTGATCTTGCTGAAAAACAGAAAGTTTTGCGCTCACGAGAAAAACTCTAATAAATCACAGAAACGTGATTTTGAGTTGATTCTTTTTTCAGTAGATAAATAGAAAAATTACCCAGGACTTCCTATTTTGGAAGGATTTTTATAGGTCCAGAAGTATTCGAAAGTTACAGATTGCTACAGACTATTCTGTTTTTGACAGATTCTGTTTTCGTGTGTTGTTTGCTTATTTTGATGAATCTATGGCTAGTATCGGGGTGTATGAACCATAGAGAAGTTATAATAAAGTAGGTTTAATACCAATATAAATAAAGAATGAGTTCATTACAGTACCTTAAGTGGGGGTTTTTCTTTCTTGCACTAACAGAGCTCATGAGATTTCCTGTTGAGTTTTGTGTTGTGAAGTTTTCAAGTTTTGGGTAAAGATTTGATGGACTATGGAATAAGGAGTGGCAAGATATTGGGGATGCCCATGGCACCCCAAGATAATTCAAGGACAAACAAAATCCTAAGCTTGGGGATGCCCCGGAAGGCATCCCCTCTTTCGTCTTCGTCTATCGGTAACTTTACTTGGAGCTATATTTTTATTTACCACATGATATGTGTTTTGCTTGGAGTGTCTTGTATGATATGAGTCTTTGCTTTTTAGTTTACCACAATAATCCTTGCTGTACACACATTTAGGGAGAGACACACATGATTCGGAATTTATTAGAATACTCTATGTGCTTCACTTATATCTTTTGAGCTAGACAGTTTTGCTCTAGTACTTCACGTATATCTTTTTAAGAGCACGGTGGTGGTTTTATTTTGTAGAAATTATTGATTTTCTCATGCTTCACTTATATTATTTTGAGAGTCTTTTAGAACAGCATGGTATTTTCTATGGTTATAGAATTGGTCCTAGAATGATGGGCATCCAAGTTGGGTATAATAAAAACTATCATAAGATGTGAATTGAATACTATGATCAACTTGATGCTTGATAATAGTTTTGAGATATAAATGTGGTAATATTAGAGTCATGCTACTGGAGTAATAGTGAATTTGAGGAATACTTGTGTTGAAGTTTGTGATTCCCGTAGCATGCACGTATGGTGAACCGTTATGTGATGAAGTTGGAGCATGATTTATTTTTTCATTGTCTTCCTTATGAGTGGCGGTCGGGGACGAGCGATGGATTATACGCACTTTCACCCTTGCACTATTGCTAGCCTCTCTTGTGCCACGCAATTTTCACCGCTACTATACACCCACCATATACCTTCCTCAAAATAGCCACCATACCTACCTATTATGGCATTCCCATAGCCATTCCGAGATATATTGCAACGCAACTTTCCACAATTCTCTTTATTATGACATGCTCCATCATTGTCATGTTGCTTTTGCATGATCATGTAGTTGATATTGTATTTGTGGCAAAGCCATCTTGATAATTCTTTCATACATGTCACTCTTGATTCATTGCATATCCCGGTACACCGCCGGAGGCATCCACATAGAGTCATATTTTGTTCTAAGTGTTGAGTTGTAATTCTTGAGTTGAAAGTAAATAAAAGTGTGATGATCTTCATTATTAGAGCATTGTCCCAAGTGAGGAAAGGATGATGGAGACTATGATTCCCTCACAAGTCGGGATGAGACTCCGGACTTTGTGAAAAGTAAAAGAGGCCAAAGAAGCCCAAATAAAAAAAAGGCCAAAGAAGGCCACCAAAATAAAAATAAAATTGAGAGAAAATGAGAGAAGGGACAATGTTACTATCCTTTTCCACACTTGTGCTTCAAAGTAGCACCATGATCTTCATGATAGAGAGTCTCCTATGTTGTCACTTTCATATACTAGTGGGAATTTTACATTATATAACTTGGCTTGTAAATTCCAATGATGGGCTTCCTCAAAATGCCATAGGTCTTCCTGAGCAAGCAAGTTGGATGCACACCCACTTAGTTTCTTTTCTTGAGCTTTCATACACTTATATCTCTAGTGCATCCGTTGCATGGCAATCCGTACTCACTCACATTGATATCTATTAATGGGCATCTCCATAGCCCGTTGATACGCCTAGTTGATGTGAGACTATCTTCTCATTTTTTGTCTTCTCCACAACCACCATTCTATTCCACATATAGTGCTATGTCCATGGCTCACGCTCATGTATTGCGTGAAATTTGAAAATTTTTGAGGACATTAAAGTATGAAACAATTGCTTGGCTTGTCATCGGGGTTGTGCACGATTTAAATATTTTGTCTGAGGAAGATAGAGCATAGCCAGACTGTATGATTTTGTAGGGATAGCTTTCTTTAACCATGTTATTTTGAGAAGACATGATTGCTTTGTTAGTATGCTTGAAGTATTATTATTCTTTTGTCAATATGAACTTTTATTTTGAATCATTTGGATCTGAACATTCATGCCACAACAAAGAAAAATACATTGAGTAATATGCTAGGTAGCATTCCACATCAAAAATTCTATTTTTATCATTTACCTACACGAGGACGAGTCGGAATTAAGCTTGGGGATGTTTGATGTTCCATGCTATTATATTACCTGTTTTGGATGTTTATGGGCTTTACTATACAGTTTTATATCATTTTTGGGACTAACCTACTAACCGGAGGCCAAGCCCGAATTGCTGTTTTCTTTGCCTATTTCAGTGTTTCGCAGAAGAGGAATATCAAACGGAGTCCAAACGGAATGAAACCTTTGGGAGCGATCTTTTTGGAAAAAATGCAATCCAGGAGACTTGGAGTGGACGTCAAGAAGCAGCCGAGGCGGCCACGAGGGTGTAGGGTGCGCCCTAGGGGGAATCGCGCCCCCAACCCCGTGGGCCCCTCGTGGCTCCCCGGACCTACCTCCTTTGCCTACATATATCTACGTACCCCGAAACCATCCAGGAGCACCACAAAAAACTATTTCCACCACTGCAACCTTATGTACCTGTGAGATCCCATCTTGGAGCCTTTTCCGGCGCTCCGTCGGAGGGGGAATCGAACACGGAGGGCCTCTACATCATCACCAAGGCCTCTCCGATGAGTTGTGAGTAGTTTACCACAGACCTTTGGATCCATAGTTATTAGCTAGATGGCTTCTTCTCTCTCTTTGAATCTCAATACAAAGTTCTCCTTGATCTTCTTGGAGATATATTTGATGTAACTCTTTTTGCGATGTGTTTGTCGAGATCCGATGAATTGTGGGTTTATGATCAAGTTTATCTATGAGAAATATTTGAATCTCCTCTAAATTCTTTTATGTATGATTGGTTACTTTGCAAGTCTCTTCGAATTATCAGTTTGATTTGTCCTACTAGATTGATCTTTCTTGCAATGGGAGAATTTCTTAGCTTTGGGTTCAACCTTGCGGTGTCCTTTCCCAGTGACAGCAGGGGCAGCAAGGCACGTATTGTATTGTTTCCATCGAGGATAAAAATATGGGGTTTATATCATATTGTTTGAGTTTATCCCTATACATCATGTCATATTCCTTAATGCGTTACTCTGTTCTTACGAACTTAATACTCTAGATGCATGCTGGATAGCGGTCGATGTGTGGAGTAATAGTAGTAGATGCAAGCAGGAGTCGGTCTACTTGTTGCTGATGTGATGCCTGTATGCATGATCACGCCTAGATATTCTCATTACTATGCACTTTTCTATCAATTGCTCGACAGTAATTTGTTCACCCACCGTAATAATTATGCTATCTTGAGAAAAGCCACTAGTGAAACCTATGGCCCTCGGGTCTATTCTCTATCATATAAGTTTCCAATCTACTTTATTTTGCAATCTTTACTATTTAATCTATATCATAAAAATACCAAAAATATTTATCCTATGATATTATCTCTATCATATCTCACTTTTGCAAGTGGCCGTGAAGGGATTGACAACCCCTTTTGTCAGGACCCCGACTCAATGCCACATCGATCTAGCATGTAACACCTCATATCACTTTGCGGCCTCACGCACGGTATTCCCACGGGTGTCGCCTTACCTTAGCCCGGGACCGTTTGCGCCTTTTGGCAACGTATATGACAGTGTCGCTAGCATCCATATGATAAGGAGCCCGGGCTGACATGGCTAGTCGTAAACCCAAAGTGGCACAGACTTACAGGGACAGGCATCCATGACCCAGCATCGAACGTGTCGGTCATCGGCGAGTGAATCCAGGCTGTAGCACTGGGCTAGCAGGACTCCGGTGAACCGGGCTGTAGCGGGCTAACAGGACTCCGGTATTCATCGCGTGACATTTCCCCGAAGGGACAGACACAGGAACGAAGAAGGACACATGCCGGCCAGCCTAAGTGTTCCGGAGCAGTAGCAAGCTACCATGGCTCAGTGGAAACACTAGGAGACATTTCCCGGTAAGAGAGGCTACTAAGGATAAACAACTAGATAGTCAGATCCCACACATACCAAGCATTTCAACAACATACACACAATATGCTCGATATGTGCAGATACAACATGGCACCACAACATGACTCTACAACTCAAGTAATTATACAATAGGCTCCGAGGAGCGAGATATTACAAACATGGGTCTCATGACCCAACATTCAGAGCATACAAATCAAAGCACAAGCGGAAGCTATCATGTCTGAGTACAGACATCTATTAATGAAAAAGGCTGAGAAGCCTGACTATCTATCAGATCCTGCCGAGGGCACAAGATCGTAGCTGAGGTAACAAGCTAAACGTCGAAGACCACGCGGAATTACTAGTGAGACTGAAGTCTCTCTGCAAAAACATAAATTAAGCAACGTGAGTACAAATGTACCCAGCAAGACTTACATCAGATCTATCTACATATGCATCATTATCAACAAAGGGGATGGTGGAGTTTGACTGCAGCAAGCCAGCTTTGACTCGGTGGCTAACCTGAACTACGACTGCAAGTAACTCTTTTGAGGTGGCGCACACGAGTCCACATATTCACCATATCAATACACCACTATGGATCCGCTCCCGTCTCCCTACGAGAACGCCATCCATAGCACTCACGCTTATCTTGCGTGTTTTAGAGTATCCACTTTCACTTGTCTATGAACTGTACAAGGGGTCCAAGTTTCCATATCCGAGGAATCCGGCTATTCGAATAGATGATGTTAACCCTGCAGGGGTGTACTTCTTCACACACTCTCCCGCCACTTACCGCCCTGTACACGTCATGTACCTCGGCAACCTTCAAGCGGAAGCCGGGCGAGGGAGTCGGCCACGACCTGACTAACCGAACAAGTCTCTAGTCCAGGTTTATCGCCTATTCGGGTTCCATCCGCAAGGAGATCCGGCCGGGGTGTCGCTCACGGCCCCAAACGATGTGAGCAGGGTTCCCAAGCCCACCATCCGGGTGCCACTTGGTACACCGTGCCACTGTGCCTAGTCTGTCCCAAGCCCACCTGTACCGGGTGCCACTTGGTAGACTACTAACACTACCTACAAACACCAGAAACTAGTTGCAACTCCTGGACAGAGATCATGTTGATTAATAAGTCGAGAGAGCTTGGAGCCCGGAGCCCAATGTGTGGTAGTAACTGATCATGGATCACAAACACAGAACTCAGTTCCTGAGGACGGCTGCAATGAGACAACCCACCATGTACTCCTACATGGCCTCTCACCGCTACCTTTACCAAATCGTGTTCACACACTTAGCTCACACAAGTAGGACATGTTCACACCCCTCTGATTCATCCCCGATGAATCAGACCTGACTCAACTCTAAGCAGTAGCAGGCATGACAAACAAGCATGAATGAGTAGGCACATCAGGGCTCAAACAACTCCTACTCATGCTAGTGGGTTTCATCTATTTACTGTGGCAATGACAGGTCATGCAAAGGATAAAGGGGTTCAGCTACCGCAGCAAGTAACAAATATGTCGTTGTTGTCCTAATGCAGTAAAAGAGAGCAGGAGCGAGAGAGTGGGATTTTATCGGAATGAACAAGGGGGTTTTGCTTGCCTGGCACTTCTGAAGATAATATAGCTCTTCATCGGTGTCATCGATCACATCGTCGGTACACGTCTATCGAGAGGGGACAATTACCGGCAAATACAGAAGGAACACGATCAATGCAATGCACAATATGATGCATGCTATGACATGGCAATATGAATGTGTTTTGGGCTAATGCACCTAAAACCAGATTAAATGAAGTTGGTTTGAATCCAAGATTCAAATTCAAACTCCATATGTGGTTATTTAAATGTCATTCACTTCATTTGTCCTAAACAGTAGTGATAAGTTGTTCTAACATGCATGAAAATGGTACAGATGGATTCCTTGAATTTTTCTGATAATTTTTCATATATAAATTATTTAATTTGGAGTTACGGTTGAATTTCTATGATTTATTGAAGTTTTAGGCATTTTCTGGAATTAATAAATCATTTAAGAATTATCTAAATTCCAGAAACATTTACTGCGTCAGCAGTGCGTCACCGTGACGTCAGCAGGTCAACAGACGCTGCTGCTGGTCAAACCTGACGTGTGGGGTCCACACGTCAGTGACACAGGTTAGTTAACCGGGTTGATTAGGGTTAAACTAATACTAACGAAAATGTCAGCAGGGCTGGGCCCACATGTCAGTGGCTTAAATAATTAACTAACTTAATTAGTGTTAACTAATCTAACACCTAAACTAATTAACAGGGGCTGGCCCCACCTGTCATCGACCCAGGGGGGTTCTGCCGTGGTCAAGTGGGTCAACCCCACCGGCGTCTCGACGCCGGCGAGGTCCGGGACGGTGGCGACCGTCGGAAACATGCTACAGGGCACGGACGAGGCCGTGCTTGGGCTCGTTGGAGAGCCCTTGCTCCCGCGCGTCGAGCGGTGCGGTTGCTAGGTCGTGGGGAGGCCGGAGCTGACGACGGCGAGCTCGGTTGCGGCCGCCGGAGCTCGGGTAAGACACGGGCGACCACTAGGGAGCGCGAGAGGGCGAGCTGCGGCAGGCAACGGGCTCGTGGAAACGTTCTGAGCACGATGGTGCACTCGGGTGGGAGCTCCAGTGGCTGCAGTGACGGCGGCGACGAGGTCAGCGGCGGCCGGAGTTCGGCCGCGGCGGAGCTATGGCCTAGAGCTCGCAAACGCGAGGGGAAAGAGAGGGGTTCTGCACGGAGGCTCACCGCGGAGCTGTAGGGAGGGTTAGTGGGCTCGGGGGCGCGCCGGAGTGGCCGAATTGACGGAGAAGGGCGCCGGGGCCGAAGCTTGAAGACGATGTCGATGGCGGCTGCTCGGGGCCCTTCTGGTCGCGTGAGACGATGAGGAGGACGAGGGCGGAACAGCGGAGCTCTGGGAGGCGTCGGGGAGGCGAGAGGGTGGTGGTGGCCGCGGCGAACGGCGTCGGTGGCGACAGGCTCCGCTCGGTGGAGGAGAGAGGGAGCCAGAGAAAGGGGGAAGAAGGCACGGGGAGAGTGTGAGGCCTGGGAGGGTGCGTGGCATCGCGGACGGGGTCCAGGGCGACGAGAGGAAGCAGGAGGTGGCCAGGGGGAAGCAGGAGGTGGCCGAGGCCTCTCGGGCGCGCGCCACGCCTCGCCTCTGTTCGTCCTCCTGGCAAAGAAGGAAGATGACAAGGGGGGGGAGGAGGTGGGCTAGGCCGGCTGGGCCGGTTGGTGGCGCCAGGTAGGCTGCGGGTAAGTGGCCCAGGTAGGCTTTCTGCTCTGTTTTATTTTTTTCTTCTGTTTTGTTTTTATTTAATCCATTTTGCCACTGTTTGAATTTAAAATAATTCAAACAATGCCAAAAACTCCTCTGAATATTTTATATTGCTAGATGGACTTTTCCAAAAGCTTATAAAATATTTCAGGGGTATTTGGAATTATATTCTAATTATATGAATATAATTCAAATTCAAATAGCTAATGAATTAAATCCAAAGTCCCAAAAATAATTCCTTAAAAATGTTCAATGTTTTGGTTGGGACCAGAACCCTTACCAAAAATTATCAAACATTTAAGAAGAGCATTTTGGAGCAATGAATGAGATTTCTAGGGTTTTTGCCCCTCTTTTATTTAAGTTTTTGAGGCTTCCAAAATTCCTCAGTTCAAGTTTCAGAATTTAAACATGATGCACACATCAAGCTAGCCTAGAGCACTACCAGCAACTAGGGATGTGACAACTCCCCCCCCCCCCCACTAAACAAGAATCTCGTCTCGAGATTCAAGCGTAGGGTAAGGTGAAGGGTAACACAAACTAGCACAATCTTCACGATCCAGGTTGCACTTCAAATGAACGTTGATTCGTTCACCATCATTGTCTCGAAGTCTTGCTCTGAAAATTCCTGTCAACCTGACATGGAGGGAAGAAGGAGACTCTAGAAGGGTCGATCTTCTCGAAGGTCGAACAACTCAGGATTAACTCCCGGAATGTGACATAGCAACATCTCTCGAGGTGAGAGACGAAGCATACCTCTAGAGGGACGGAGTGGAGCAGGTGACGAGGTTCACTAGGTAGACAGCAATTCCAGACTTAAGAATGTGGCGATCGGTTGTCAACGTAGCGAGGAGTTGAATTGCCATGATACCACGACGAAACATCCTGGAGAAGGGTGATTCGTAGATTATTATCTTAAGTGGCAAAAAGAATTACCTTTGATATAGAGATCACTGAGACTCTCTATATTAGCCTAAGGCAAATCACAACAATCGATTGGCGGGGGTCGGTAGAATGGCATACTCGGACTTGGATGATGTGGATTACCTTGTTGAAGACAACGCAATAGATGATTTTTGCTTATCACCGGAAATGGAAGAGACCCATGGTAGAATGGCACATTGGCGGTGCAAGCTGGGAACAAAATGCAAATGCTGGGAATGATTCTGGTAACTGGGGAAGAACCCAACAATAGAGAGGGAATTCACTGTTTGAAAAGTTATAGCATTGCCGAGGAAACTGAGAGGAATCCCAGTTAGTGTCGATGATAACATCTAGCGCTTGTGCGTGCTCTCAAGAACTTGAGCATTTCCACAATCATCAAGGTTTTATCAACAACCGTGTCAAGGGTGCTGACAACACAACATACTACCATGATGGCTAATGATGGATGATGCAGATGCAAAGGAAGATAACACCTTCTCAGATTTCACCTTAGCGAGGCTAAGGAACAAAATCTGGATGATCGACCGAGAGACATTTAGCACTCCGCTTCTAATGTTCTCCTTGACGTGCTAGTGTATCCCATTCATAGATATGGTTTGATAACTAGAACATCAAGTAAAGGTCGGACTTCGGGAGCAATAGAATCCATAAGGAACAGTTACGGAGGTAAATCCTATGAAATCCTTATGGGGAGGTGGCCAACTTCCTCAAACAAGATACTACAATAATAGGTCTTCCGGCTGGGTGTGTTGGCCACGACATCCACTTTACCGGTTATCGAGGGACCAATATTATAGTTCTTGGAAATATTCCAACCATCATATCTGTCTGAGACTCAGATCTGGTTGGTGTCAGGATATTCCAGACTCATCGAGTCTAGGAAGAAAAATGAAAGTTTGCAACACAAATCGATGAGATGACGTTGCGAGATTCTCGGGAAATGAACTACGATAGCAAGCTCTAAGACATGAGCTCGTTCTGCTACACACGTGTGAACACGTTGTCCTAGACAAGCATGACCACGTGGTAGTCTTACAATAAAACACTACCGAGTTCTGGTTGGGAACCATCATCGAGGATATCAAAGTTCTTGATTAAGCCCGGGTTAGCTCTTAAAAAGAACTCCTTCTCCTAGAACAAATCAGTCAGTGGCTTGGTTTGCTAGGATATACATATGGAATGAAGATGATCAGTCTAACAGACCACAGAATTCTTCGCACGTGCATGACTGACTTGGGATGATTCCAAAAGAGGTAAAACAAGCCTTCTCAAATTCATGGCGGCAACTTGCATCAAGTGCACATGAATTAGAGAGACTCACTTCTTTTGTCCAAACATATGCTTCACGAACGGGTCATGAAGATAATGCTTACACAAGTTTCCAACACTAGCTTAATGTTCAACAAAATCATGGAGGAGATAAGGATGTTGTCAATGGGCTCAACAACAATTCATCCAGGTTTCCATATTAGTGCAATTCCACAATTATGTGAACAAGGTGATAGCATTGGTCAGGCCCGAAAGATATAATGGTGTATGCTCGAGGAACAACCACGAGTAAGACAACATTACGAATATCGCTGGTTCTGATTTGATTTGACGATAGCCCATACTCAAATCAAAGGTTTGGGTAAGATAATAGATCCAACAATTGATCACGAGGATCAACCAATAAAGATATCATGTTTCTTCAACACACACACACACAAGAATATCCCTTTGGAACGAATTAAGTCAGGCAAGCGTTTATCTTCCAACCCTCCAAGTTGTCGTTTAGCTTAACCAACTAGCTCAGGGATATCTAACACTGATTCTTGGAGAGAAGGTGGTTCACAAGAAACCAACTTGATCACGAGCTCAACATAGCGGTCAGGTGACAACCTGGTAATACTTCCGAGAAGATCTTCGGAAATCACGAACCACCGATATGTTACTAAGCTCGAGAACAATCTTGCTTTTCAGGGCAAGACGATATGATCAAATGGGTGAGGACTTGACAAGATCCTAACTCATCAATCGAAGGGTGCACCAAAATAAGGACTAGGTAGCACGATCAATCTTAGAATGGTGATTCAATAACCAGCATACTAAGAATAAGATTATTGTCCATTAACTACCAAGCAATGGGGTTGCTAGGAGTATTGAGTTCACACATCATGATTCACTTGTCGGCACTCCGGCTGGAACAACACGGAATCGAGGAATGAAAAATGATGGCGAGAGGTATCACTACGTCAAGAATTCACAAGGGCTGGAGCAATTCTCATGAAAATCCTGACATAAAGGGGGTGATACTCCAGGGTAGAACAGAATCAAAAGCTGGATTGGCATTTGATCTGCGGAATACAACTACTTTGACCCAATCCTAGATATGGATGAGATACTGGAGTTTGTTTCTCCAAGTCATTCAGGACAGAATGGCTTGACGGACCACAAGAGTAATAGGCATCGGTAAACGAACGCATGCATACTCTTGACTATCAATTGATAGACGAGGGTCAGAAGACAACTAAAGGGGGACAACTCATAGGAACATACGATTTTCTGAGTTGTGGATGCATGGTTTAGCATGTCGAACGAATTCCACATATTTCTTCCGGATAACCCATGCAGAAAGGTAGAACTGGCAGAGTCACAATGTAGAATCGAGAACCCATCAAGAGCACTCTGATTGTGATCTTTCGATCAGCAAGGAACATCTGCCATAAGCGGTTCAGAGTATTTGGAAGAAAGGAATACCATGAACATCGAGGACTAATGCAAAGGTTACTAATAACCTAAAGGAACGAGCAAAACTATCAACATGAAGCAAGTAGGGTGAATCTCGGGTTCAAAACCCAAGGAGTAGAATACCTACTACTAAGTGGCATCACGGGATGCTTTCGGGGATAAAGCCAGAGTCATCACACTGGGACACAAATCGTAGCTAGATTACTAGATGATCCCCTAAGACACCTAGGGTCATAATAATATTTCCAACATAAGTGTCAAGGCAATAAAATACCTCAACGCACCGGTTAGTGTGCTTATTCTGACCATAAGGGACATCGGGAACGGAAAGAAAGGATTTGCAAATGCATCAGACTGTTTAGAAACCTGGGATGACTCGGACAGCATAACGACTGTAAATGCTCAGAAAAGATTTGAGGCATTCACAAAAATGGTGGCATAACCACTCAGAAGCACAATATCAAGGTTTCGAGATCAACAATCAACATACAGAAGTGATAGGAACTGAAACGAGGCTTGAGTCCAACATTCTTATAAGTCTACTGATTAGTAACACGTGATCCTGATAGAAAGAAGAGAAGGCCTAGTTTCTTAACCCCCGTAGAAGATAAGATGATGACTCAGATCAGAAGGCCATGAGGTAAAAGGAGTAAAAAGAGCCTTACGTTCCATCCCACAATCAATTCCCTTACATATAACTAAAGCATTTCTAGACTCAACTTCGACCAGTTTGGATTGGTAATCCTACAGGCAGTCAAGCTCTGATACCAACGCTGTCAGGACCCCGACTCAATGCCACATCGAACTAGCATGTAACACCTCATATCACTTTGCGGCCTCACGCACGGTATTCCCACGGGTGTCGCCTTACCTTAGCCCGGGACCGTTTGCGCCTTTTGGCACACGTATATGACAGTGTCGCTAGCATCCATATGATAAGGAGCCTGGGCTGACATGGCTAGTCGTAAACCCAAAGTGGCACAGACTTACAGGGACAGGCATCCATGACCCAGCATCGAACGTGTCGGTCATCAGCGAGTGAATCCAGGCTGTAGCACTGGGCTAGCAGGACTCCGGTGAACCGGGCTGTAGCGGGCTAACAGGACTCCGGTATTCATCGCGTGACATTTCCCCGAAGGGACAGACACAGGAACGAAGAAGGACACATGCCGGCCAGCCTAAGTGTTCCGGAGCAGTAGCAAGCTACCATGGCTCAGTGGAAACACTAGGAGACATTTCCCGGTAAGAGAGGCTACTAAGGATAAACAACTAGATAGTCAGATCCCACACATACCAAGCATTTCAATAACATACACACAATATGCTCGATATGTGCAGATACAACATGGCATCACAACATGACTCTACGACTCAAGTAATTTATCAATAGGCTCCGAGGAGCGAGATATTACAAACATGGGTCTCATGACCCAACATTCAGAGCATACAAATCAAAGCACAAGCGGAAGCTATCATGTCTGAGTACAGACATCTATAAATGAAAAAGGCTGAGAAGCCTGACTATCTATCAGATCCTGCCGAGGGCACAAGATCGTAGCTGAGGTAACAAGCTAAACGTCGAAGACCACGCGGAATTACTAGTGAGACTGAAGTCTCTCTGCAAAAACATAAATAGGCAAACGTGAGTACAAATGTACCCAGCAAGACTTACATCAGATCTATCTACATATGCATCATTATCAACAAAGGGGATGGTGGAGTTTGACTGCAGCAAGCCAGCTTTGACTCGGTGGCTAACCTGAACTACGACTGCAAGTAACTCTTTTGAGGTGGCGCACACGAGTCCACATATTCACCATATCAATACACCACTATGGATCCGCTCCCGTCTCCCTACGAGAACGCCATCCATAGCACTCACGCTTATCTTGCGTATTTTAGAGTATCCACTTTCACTTGTCTATGAACTGTACAAGGGGTCCAAGTTTCCATATCCGAGGAATCCGGCTATTCGAATAGATGATGTTAACCCTGCAGGGGTGTACTTCTTCACACACGCTTCCGCCACTTACCGCCCTGTACACGTCATGTACCTCGGCAACCTTCAAGCGGAAGCCGGGCGAGGGAGTCGGCCACGACCTGACTAACCGAACAAGTCTCTAGTCCAGGTTTATCGCCTATTCGGGTTCCATCCGCAAGGAGATCCGGCCGGGGTGTCGCTCACGGCCCCAAACGATGTGAGCAGGGTTCCCAAGCCCACCATCCGGGTGCCACTTGGTACACCGTGCCACTGTGCCTAGTCTGTCCCAAGCCCACCTGTACCGGGTGCCACTTGGTAGACTACTAACACTACCTACAAACACCAGAAACTAGTTGCAACTCCTGGACAGAGATCATGTTGATTAATAAGTCGAGAGAGCTTGGAGCGCCCGGAGCCCAATGTGTGGTAGTAACTGATCATGGATCACAAACACAGAACTCAGTTCCTGAGGACGGCTGCAATGAGACAACCCACCATGTACTCCTACATGGCCTCTCACCGCTACCTTTACCAAATCGTGTTCACACACTTAGCTCACACAAGTAGGACATGTTCACACGCCTCTGATTCATCCCCGATGAATCAGACCTGACTCAACTCTAAGCAGTAGCAGGCATGACAAACAAGCATGAATGAGTAGGCACATCAGGGCTCAAACAACTCCTACTCATGCTAGTGGGTTTCATCTATTTACTGTGGCAATGACATGTCATGCAAAGGATAAAGGGGTTCAGCTACCGCAGCAAGTAACAAATATGTCGTTGTTGTCCTAATGCAGTAAAAGAGAGCAGGAGCGAGAGAGTGGGATTTTATCGGAATGAACAAGGGGGTTTTGCTTGCCTGACACTTCTGAAGATAATATAGCTCTTCATCGGTGTCATCGATCACATCGTCGGTACACGTCTATCGAGAGGGGACAATTACCGGCAAATACAGAAAAACACGATCAATGCAATGCACAATATGATGCATGCTATGACATGGCAATATGAATGTGTTTTGGGCTAATGCACCTAAAACCAGATTAAATGAAGTTGGTTTGAATCCAAGATTCAAATTCAAACTCCATATGTGGTTATTTAAATGTCATTCACTTCATTTGTCCTAAACAGTAGTGATAAGTTGTTCTAACATGCATGAAAATGGTATAGATGGATTCCTTGAATTTTTCTGATAATTTTTCATATATAAATTATTTAATTTGGAGTTACGGTTGAATTTCTATGATTTATTGAAGTTTTAGCATTTTCTGGAATTAATAAATCATTTAAGAATTATCTAAATTCCAGAAACATTTACTGCGTCAGCAGTGCGTCACCGTGACGTCAGCAGGTCAACAGACGCTGCTGCTGGTCAACCTGACGTGTGGGGTCCACACGTCAGTGACACAGGTTAGTTAACCGGGTTGATTAGGGTTAAACTAATACTAACGAAAATGTCAGCAGGGCTGGGCCCACATGTCAGTGGCTTAAATAATTAACTAACTTAATTAGTGTTAACTAATCTAACACCTAAACTAATTAACAGGGGCTGGCCCCACCTGTCATCGACCCAGGGGGGTTCTGCCGTGGTCAAGTGGGTCAACCCCACCGGCGTCTCGACGCCGGCGAGGTCCGGGACGGTGGCGATCGTCGGAAACATGCTACAGGGCACGGACAAGGCCGTGCTTGGGCTCGTTGGAGAGCCATTGCTCCCGCGCATCGAGCGGTGCGGTTGCTAGGTCGTGGGGAGGCCGGAGCTGACGACGGCGAGCTCGGTTGCGGCCGCCGGAGTTCGGGTAAGACACGGGCGACCACTAGGGAGCGCGAGAGGGCGAGCTGCGGCAGGCAACGGGCTCGTGGAAATGTTCTGAGCACGATGGTGCACTCGGGTGGGAGCTCCAGTGGCTGCAGTGACGGCGGCGACGAGGTCAGCGACGGCCGGAGTTCGGCCGCGGCGGAGCTATGGCCTAGAGCTCGCAAACGCGAGGGGAAAGAGAGGGGTTCTGCACGGAGGCTCACCGTGGAGCTGTAGGGAGGGTTAGTGGGCTCGGGGGCGCGCCGGAGTGGCCGAATTGACGGAGAAGGGCGCCGGGGCCGAAGCTTGAAGACGATGTCGATGGCGGCTGCTCGGGGCCCTTCTGGTCGCGTGAGACGATGAGGAGGACGAGGGCGGAACAGCGGAGCTCTGGGAGGCGTCGGGGAGGCGAGAGGGTGGTGGTGGCCGCGGCGAACGGCGTCGGTGGCGACGGGCTCCGCTCGGTGGAGGAGAGAGGGAGCCAGAGAAAGGGGGAAGAAGGCACGGGGAGAGTGCGAGGCCTGGGAGGGTGCGTGGCATCGCGGACGGGGTCCAGGGCGACGAGAGGAAGCAGGAGGTGGCCAGGGGGAAGCAGGAGGTGGCCGAGGTCTCTCGGGCGCGCGCCACGCCTCGCCTCTGTTCGTCCTCCTGGCAAAGAAGGAAGATGACAAGGGGGGGGGAGGAGGTGGGCTGGGCCGGCTGGGCCGGTTGGTGGCGCCAGGTAGGCTGCGGGTAAGTGGCCCAGGTAGGCTTTCTGCTCTGTTTTATTTTTTTCTTCTGTTTTGTTTTTATTTAATCCATTTTGCCACTGTTTGAATTTAAAACAATTCAAACAATGACAAAAACTCCTCTGAATATTTTATATTGCTAGATGGACTTTTCCAAAAGCTTATAAAATATTTCAGGGGTATTTGGAATTATATTCTAATTATATGAATATAATTCAAATTCAAATAGCTAATGAATTAAATCCAAAGTCCCAAAAATAATTCCTTAAAAATGTTCAATGTTTTGGTTGGGACCAGAACCCTTACCAAAAATTATCAAACATTTAAGAAGAGCATTTTGGAGCAATGAATGAGATTTCTAGGGTTTTTGCCCCTCTTTTATTTAAGTTTTTGAGGCTTCCAAAATTCCTCAGTTCAAGTTTCAGAATTTAAACATGATGCACACATGAAGCTAGCCTAGAGCACTACCAGCAACTAGGGATGTGACACCTTTATCGCGTTGGTTGCGAGGTTCTTGTTTGTTTGTGTAGGTGCGAAGGACTTGTGAGGAGCCTCTACTGGATTGATACCTTGGTTCTCAAAAACTGAGGGAAATACTTACGCTACTTTGCTACATCACCCTTTCTTCTTCAAGGGAAAAACCAATGCATGATCAAGAGTTAGCAAGAAGGAATACCAAACGGAGTCCAAATGGAATAAAACCTTCACGATGATTTTTCTTGGACCAGAAGACACCGGGGAGACTTGGAGATCAAGTCACAAGAGCCATGAGGCAGCCACAAAGGGGGACGGCGCATCTAGGGGGTAGGGCGCGCCCCCTACCTTGTGGGCCCCTCGTGACTCCCTTGACCTAATTCTTCGTCCTATATATTCACATATATCCCCAAACCACCAGAAGCATCCACGAAAGCAGTTTTACAAAGCCCCAACCTTCTGTACCCATGAGATCCCATCTAGGGGCCTTTTCCGGCATCCTGCCGCAGGGGGATTCAATCATGGAGGGCTTCTACATCAACTCTATTACCCTTCCGATGAAGCATGAGTAGTTTACCTCAGACCTATAGGTCCATAGCTAGTAGCTAGATGGCTTCTTCTCTCTCTTTGATTCTCAATACCATGTTCTCCTCGATGTTCTTGAAGATCTATCTGATGTAATCTTCTTTTGCAGTGTGTTTGTCGAGATCCGATGAATTGTGTATTATGATCAAGTTATCTGTCGATATTATTTGAATCTTCTCTGAATTGTTATATGCATGATTTGACATCTTTGTAATTCTCTTCGAACTATCAGTTGAGGTTGGCAAACTAGATTGGTTTTTCTTACAATGGGAGAAGTGCTTAGCATTGGGTTCAATCTTGTGGTGTCCTTTCCCAGTGACAGTATGGGCAGCAAGGCACGCATTTTATTGTTGCCATCGAGGATAAAAAGATGGGGTTTACATCAGATTGCTTGAGTTTATTCCTCTACATCATGTCATCTTACTTAATGTGTTACTCTATTCTTCATGAACTTAATACTCTAGATGCAGGCAGGAGTCGGTCGATGTGTGGACTAATAGTAGTAGATGCAGGCAGGAGTCGCTCTACTTGACACAGACGTGATGCCTATATTTCATAATCATTGCCTTAGATATCGTCATAATTTTGCTCTTTTCTATCAATTGATCGACAGTAATTTGTTCACCCACCGTATTATTTGCTATGTTGAGAGAAGCCTCTAGTGAAACCTATGGCCCCGGGGTCTATTTTTCATATAAGTTTCGGATCTACTATTTTGCAATCTTTTACTTTCAGATCTATAAACCAAAAATTCCAAAAATATTTATTTTATCTTTTGTTTAGTTCCACCTAACTCTACCAGATATCAATTTTGCAAGTGACTGTGAGGCAATTGACAACCCCTTTATTGCATTGGGTGCAAGTTGTTTGATTGTTTGTGCAAGTATTGGTGATTTGTGCATTGTCTCCTACTGGATTGATACCTTGGTTCTCTAACTGAGGGAAATACTTATCTCTACTTTGCTACATCACCCTTTCCTCTTGAAGGGAAAAACCAACGCAAGCTTAAGAAGTAGCAGACCCCATCTTTTTATCCTTAATGGCAATGATACATATGTGTCGGTTCCCCTTCTATCACTGGGATCAAGCACCATAAGATCGAACCCATCACAAAACACCTCTTCCCATGGCAAGAAAAATCGATCTAGTTGGCCTAACTAAACCAAAGATTCGAATAAGAAATATGAGGCTATAAGTAATCATGCATATAGAAGATCAAAAGACTCAAATAAATTTCATGTATAAAAACATAGATCTGATCATAAACTCAAAGTTCATCGGATCCCAACAAACACACTACAAAAAAAGAGTTACATCAAATAGATCTCCAAGAGACCATTGTATTAATAATTAAAAGAGAGAGAGAGGAAGCCATCTAACTACTAACTACGGGCCCTGATGTCTACTACACAACCTTCTTCTTGTAGACGTTGTTGGGCCTGCAAGTGCACAGGTTTGCAGGACAGTAGCAAATTTCCCTCAAGTGGATGACCTAAGGTTTGTCAATCCGTAGGAGGCGTAGGGTGAAGATGGTCTCTCTCAAGCAACCCTGCAACCAAATAACAAAGAGTCTCTTGTGTCCCCAACACACCCAATACAATGGTAAATTGTATAGATGCACTAGTTCAGCGAAGAGATGAAGATACAAGTGCAAAATAGATAGTAGATAAAGGTTTTTGTAATCTGAAATAATAAAAACAGCAAGGTAACAAGTGGTAAAAGTGAGCGTAAACGGTATTGCAATGGTAGGAAACAAGGCCTAGGGTTCATACTTTCGCTAGTACAAGTTCTCTCAACAATAATAACATAGATAGAACATATGAAAAGCCCTCAACATGCAACAAAGAGTCACTCCAAAGCCACTAATAGCAGAGAACAAACATAGAGATTATGGTAGGGTACGGAACCACCTCAAAGTTATCCTTTCTGTTCTATCTATTCAAGAGTTCGTAGTAAAATAACATAAAGCTATTCTTTCCGCTCAATCCATCATAGAGTTCATACTAGAATAACACCTTAAGACACAAATCAACCAAAACCCTAATGTCACCTAGATACTTCATTGTCACCTCAAGTATCCGTGGGCATGATTATATGATATGCATCACACAATCTCAGATTCATCCAACCAACATAAAAGTACTTCAACGAGTGCCCCAAAGCTACTACCAGAGAGTCAAGAACGTGTGCCAACCCCTATGCATAGGTTCCCAATGTCACGAAACCCGCAAGTTGATCACCAAAACATACATCAAGTGGATCGCAAGACATACATTAAGTGTTCTCATAAAAGACTCAATCCGATAAGATAACTTCAAAGGGGAAACTAAATTCATCACAAGAGAGTAGAGGGGGAGAAACATCATAAGATCCAACTATAATAGCAAAGCTCGGGATACATCATGATCGTGCCATAGAGGAACACGAGAGAGAACACGAGAGAGAGAGAGAGATCAAACACATAGCTACTGGTACATACCCTTAGCCCCAAGGGTGAACTACTCCCTCCTCATCACGGATAGCGCCGGGATGATGAAGATGGCCTCCGGTGATGGGATCCCCCTCCGGCAGGGTGCCCGAACAAGGTCCCGATTGGTTTTTGGTGGCTGCAGAGGCTTGCGGCGGCGGAACTCCCGATCGAGGTTCTGTTCTGGAAGTTTTTGGGTCCGTAGCTATATATGGGTGCAGGAAGTACGTCGGTGGAGCTACCGGGGTCCCACGAGGCAGGGGGGCGCGCCCAGGGGGGCACCCCCACCCTCGTGAGCACCTCCCGTATCTCCTGATGTCCACTCCAAGTCCATCGGGTGGCTTTCCTTCCAAAAATAACATCTCCAGTTCATTTCGTTCTGTTTTTAACTCCGTCTGATATTCATTTTCCTCGAAACACTAAAATAGGCATAAAACAGCAAATCTGGGCTGGGCCTCCGGTTAATAGGTTAGTCCCAAAAATAATATAAAAGTGGAAAATAAAGCCCATAATCATTCAAAACACATAGTAATATAAAATGAATGCTTCATAAATTATAGATACGTTGGAGACGTATCAGCATCCCCAAGCTTAATTCCTACTCGTCCTCGAGTAGGTAAATGATAAAAGAAAGAATTTATGAAGTGTGAATGCTAGAGGTGCACAAGTTTGATCAATGATAATTTCAATCACCTTTTCTAGCATGATAATATGTCATAACAGTAGTTCATCTCATAAAACTTTTCACGAACTAGTAACAAGCAATTCACATGTCAAAGAATAGACCGTAAACATTCTTGAAAACTAGCAAACTTCATTCTTAGTCTTCAAAACAATTGCAATTCATCTTATTTTCAGAAATAGCAAACTCAACATACTCAACTATCATATAGTCTTCTACAATTGCTAACACTCACGCAATACTTGTGGTTATAAAGTTTTAATCAGACACAGAGAAAGATTGGGGCTTATAATGTTGCCTCCAAACGTATTCACCTTTGGGTGATGTCAACAATAATAGTTCATGCTAACGTACATCCAATTGGATATATATATATATATCAGGATCACCTCACCACGAAGTGCTTGCCAAAGGATAAAATGAAAAAGGGAAAGGTGAAGATCAACTTGACTCTTGCATAAAGTCAAAGATAGGCCCTTCGTAGAGGGAAGCAGGGATTTGCAAAGGTGCCAAAGCTCGAATTTTAAAATAGAGATAAATAATTTTGAGAGGTATGATCTCATTTTCAACATAACAACCAAGAGCTCCCAATATCTTCCATACTACATACATTATAGGCGGTTCCCATGCAGAATGGTAAATGTTTATACTCCCCCAACCACCAACAAGCATCAATCCATGGCTTGCTCGAAACAACGAGTGCCTCCAACTAACAACAATCCTGGGGGAGTTTTGTTTAATTATTTTGATTTGATTTTGATCTTTTTGATCATGGGACTGGGCATCCCGGTTACCGCCACTTTCTCGTGAATGAGGAGCGGAGTCCACTCCTCTTGAGAATAACCCACCTAGCATGGAAGACACTGACAAACCCTAGTTGCTACATGAGCAATTCGGGCATACAAAACAGATTATAATTTGAAGGTTTAGAGTTTGGCACATGCAAATTTACTTGGAACGGCAGGTAAATACCGCATATAGGTAGGTATGGTGGACACTCATGGCAAAAACTAGGTTTAAGTATATTGGATGCACAAGCAGTATACCCTCTTAGTACAAATATTTAGGCTAGCAAGGGGAGAAAGGCAAGCTCAACATGTTTGAATGATGCAAGAAAATATACATTAACTGAGATGTGAGAAAACATAACCCATTACAGCACTGGACCCTGCCCACCTCTTTGCCATCTGCTGGCAGATGGCAAAGAGGCCACATGTCATCTACATGTAACATTTGGGCTGGCCTATTTGGGCTCTTTGCCATCTGCTGGCAGATGGCAAAGAGCCTGCAGCCTTTGCCATCTGCTGGCAGATGGCAAAGTATGCCGTTAGACTTCTAACGGAGCTAACCCTGTTAAGAGGCTTTGCCATCTCCCAGCAGATGGCAAAGCCACAGGCTCTTTGCCATCAGCCAGCAGATGGCAAAGAAGCCTTTACCGGCAGGGTTTCAGATGAACTGTTTGCCATCTGCTGGCAGATGGCAAAGCCTTTGCCATCCGCCGACCATGCCTTTGCCATCTGCCATGGCAGATGGCAAAGTGCCAGATTCCAGTAGTGAACTCTTTAGCATGTCATACTTAATGAGTGCGCACAATTATAAAAGATGTCTATGATAATACATTTATATGTGAAATATCTCTTCCTTCAATATTCTTTCATGAATTGTTCAAATGACCAATACAATGCTTGCTAACCGTCAATAAATTTATAACCTCTACTTCTTAGATGTGAAATCATTACTCCCCATGGGATAAGCAAATGAGGCATATATAATTTCAGATTTATGACATTCAACTCATTCAACCATTTACTCATAGGATATAAGTGAAGCACACAAGTAAATGAAAAGCTACTCCAAAAAGATATAAGTGAAGATCAATGAGTAGCTAAATAATTATGCAACTATGCAAGGACTCTCTCTCATAAAATAATTTCAGATCTTGGTATTGTATTCAAACAGCAAGCAAAGCTAAAGAAAACTACAATGCAAGGATAGCACAACTCATGTGAAGAAGCAAAAACTTAGGCTCAACCGATACTAACCGATGATTGTTGAAGAAGAAAGGTGGGATGCCTACCGGGGCATCCCCAAGCTTAGATGCTTGAGACTTCTTGAAATATTATCTTGGGGTGCCTGGGGCATCCCCAAGCTTTAACTTTTGTGTCTCCTTAATTCCTCTCTTATCATGGTTTCTCTTCTCTTTATCAAAAGCTTCATTCACAACAAACTCAACAAGAACTCATGAGATAGGTTAGTATAAACCAATGCAAAACCATATCATCTTCTACTGTAACAAATCACTAAAATTATTATTCAACATTTCATACTAAATGCCTATGTATATTTAATACTCCTATCCTCAAATAGAATCATTAAACAAGCAAACATATGCAAACAATGCAACCGTAACAGCAATCTGTCAAAACAGTACAGTCTGTAAAGAATGCAAGAGTAAGAATACTTCCCTGACTCCAACAATTATGAACTAAAATTCCAACTGTAATAAATTTATCAGATCTTAATATGCAAAAAGATTCAACGTTATACCATTCTCTGACTTTTCTAGGGAATTTTTGCAACAGCGGTAAACTTTCTGTTTTCAAACAGCAACATGCATACTAGCAAAATAAGCATGGCAAAGGCTATCCTTGACTTTTTTATTGAAACTAAATATGCAAAACATTATTCTAACTAACAGAAAGCAAAAACTAACAAAATAAAATGACGCTCCAAGCAAAACACATATCATGTAGCGAATAAAAATATAGCTCCAAGTAAAGTTACCGATGAACGAAGACGAAAGAGGGGATGCCTTCCGGGGCATCCCCAAGCTTAGGCTCTTGGTTGTCCTTGAATATTACCTTGGGGTGCCTTGGTAATCCCCAAGCTTAGGCTCTTGCCACTCCTTATTCCATAGTCCACCGAATCTTTACCCAAAACTTGAAAACTTCAACCACACAAAACTCAACAAAAAACTCGTAAGCTCCGTTAGTAAAAGAAAGTAAAACCACCACTTAGGTACTGTAATGAACTCATTCTAAATTCATATTGGTGTAAAACCTACTGTATTCTAACTTCTCTATGGTTCATACCACTTAATACTATCCATAGATGCATCAAAATAAGCAAACAACACAATGAAAACAGAATCTGTCAAAAACAGAACAGTCTGTAGTAATCTGTATCAAACGTATAATTATGGAACCCCAAAAATTAAGAAATAAATTTATGGAACTGAGTAATTTGTCTATTAATCATCTGAAAAAAGAATCAACCTAAAATCACTCTCCAGTAAAACATGGCAGCTAATCTTGTGAGCGCTAAAGTTTCTGTTTTCTACAGCAAGATCACATAAACCTCACCCAAGTCTTCCCAAAGGTTCTACTTGGCACTTTATTGAAACAAAAGCTATAAAACATAATTAATACAGTAGCATAATCATGTGGACACACAAAAACAGTAAGGGTAAATATTGGGTTATCTCCCAACAAGCGCTTTTCTTTTATGCCTTTCTAGCTAGGCATGATGATGACAATGATGCTCACATAAAAGATAAGAATTGAAACATAAAGAGAGCATCATGAAGAATATGACTAGCACATTTAAGTCTAACCCACTTCCTATGCATAGGGATTTTGTGAGCAAACAACTTATGGCAACAATAATCAACTAGCATAGGAAGGTACAACAAGCATAGCTTCAAGAATTTAAGCACATAGAGAGGAAACTTGACATTATTGCAATTCCTACAAGCATATATTCCTCCCTCATAATAATTTTCAGTAGCATCATGAATGAATTCAACAATATAACCAGAACCTAAAACATTATTTTCATGATCTACAAGCATAGAAAATTTAGTACTCTTCACATAAGGAAGATTCTTCTCATTCGGAATAGTAGGAGTATCATAAGAGACTTGAACACTAAAAATTGTTTCCACATTAAAAGAGTAATGTTCAGAAAAAGGGTAATCATAATCATGACAAGATTTGTAAATATAATCATCACTACTTTTTATAGCATAAGTTTCATCACAATAATCATCATAAGTAGCAACTTTGTTCTCATCATAATCGATTGAAACCTCTCCCAAGATAGTGGAATCACTAAATAAAGTTGACACTCTTCCGAACCCACTTTCATCAATATAATCATCATAGGTAGGAGGCATGCTATCATCATAACAACTTTGCATATCAAAAATTGGGATGCTAAAAATATCATCTTCATTAAACGTAGCATCCCCAAGCTTGGGACAATCATTAATTTCAGCAAATATATTGTCAAATATTTCATCCTCATCAAACATAGCTTCCCCAAGCTTGGGCCCTTTCATATCATAAGCATAATCACTCTCATCATTAAAAATATGGATAGCACCAATAGTATAGCAATTATCATCATCACAAGTAGTAGTAGGAGCAACATCATTTGGGAGGGATACCTTTTTACCTTTGATGCTCCTTCTTTTCTTTTTCTTCTTCACATTATGTGTAGGTTCAACCTTCCTCTTTGAGCTCCTTATTGATGAGATCGGCTGAATAGAAAGCTCTTCCTCGTTACCTGATTCATCATAAGAAATAATAGGAGGAGATTGGGAAGCCTCTTCCCTTTCATTAGTATTCTCATCATCTTCCATTTGCTTTCTTTTCTTTAGGTAATTGGCAATATAAGGATTTTCAATACAATTCACCGCACATTACATATAAATCTTCTCTAGATCAAAATCAAGAATTCTATCAAGGGCAAATTCTGGAATAATCTTAGTTATACGTTTTATTTCTTCATAACCCAAGAGCAAATTAAGTTCATTGTGATGTGCAAGGGAAATCAAGTCATCACAATTTTTGGACACGATACGATCATGAAACAATTTGCATTGGGTACTAAAATGATCACGTTCATTGCAAAGTTCACAAGTATGGCTGAGAAAGTTTAAATTTTCAGCACACGCATCTAGCTCTTCTTGCAACAATTTAGTTTCTAAGTACTTATGCCTCTTGCAATATCAATCTTCCCTATTTGGTGTGTACTTACAAACCCAATCTACTCCACAAAAATCAACATGCTTATAGGAGACATTTTCATCATAACTAGTGCAATCATCATTAGCATTATGGATATTCAAAGAATTCGTACTAACAACATTGCAATCATGCTCATCATGCAAATATTTAGTGCCAAATAATTTAGAGATTTCTTCTTCTAGCACTTGAGCACAATTATCCTTTCCATCATACTCACGAAAGATATAAAAAGGTGAAGCGTATGTGACAAACTTAACTCCATTTTTTTGTAATTTTCTTTATAAACTAAACTAGTGCTAAAACAAGAAACAAAATGATTCGATTGCAAGATCTAAAGATATACCTTCAAGCACTCACCTCGCCAAAAAAGAGCTTAGTGACGGATTGTGAGTACCCTTTACCTAGCCTCCACGGCAACGGCGCCAGAAAAGAGCTTGATGTCTACTACACAACCATCTTCTTGTAGACGTTGTTGGGCCTGCAAGTGCACATGTTTGTAGGACAGTAGCAAATTTCCCTCAAGTGGATGACCTAAGGTTTATCAATCCATAGGAGGCGTAGGGTGAAGATGGTCTCTCTCAAACAACCCTGCAACCAAATAACAAAGAGTTTCTTGTGTCCCCAACACACCCAATACAATGGTAAATTGTATAGGTGCACTAGTTCGGCAAAGAGATGAAGATACAAGTGCAAAATAGATAGTAGACAAAGGTTTTTGTAATCTGAAATAATAAAAACAGCAAGGTAACAAGTGGTAAAAGTGAGCGTAAACGGTATTGCAATGGTAGGAAACAAGGCCTAGGGTTCATACTTTCGCTAGTGCAAGTTCTCTCAACAATAATAACATAGATAGAACATATGACAAGCCCTCAACATGCAACAAAGAGTCACTCCAAAGCCACTAATAGCAGAGAACAAACATAGAGATTATGGTAGGGTACGAAACCACCTCAAAGTTATTCTTTCTGTTCTATCTATTTAAGAGTTCATAGTAAAATAACACAAAGCTATTCTTTCCGCTCAATCCATCATAGAGTTCATACTAGAATAACACCTTAAGACACAAATCAACCAAAACCCTATTGTCACCTAGATACTCCATTGTCACCTCAAGTATCCGTGGGCATGATTATACGATATGCATCACACAATCTCAGATTCATCCAACCAACATAAAAGTACTTCAAAGAGTGCCCCAAAGCTACTACCGGAGAGTCAAGAACGTGTGCCAACCCCTATAAATAGGTTCCCAATGTCACGAAACCCGCAAGTTGATCACCAAAACACACATCAAGTGGATCGCAAGACATACATCAAGTGTTCTCATCAAAGACTTAATCCGATAAGATAACTTCAAAGGGGAAACTCAATTCATCACAAGAGTGTAGAGGGGGAGAAACATCATAAGATCCAACTACAATAGCAAATCTCGGGATACATCAAGATCGTGCCATAGAGGAACACGAGAGAGAACACGAGAGAGAGAGAGAGATCAAACACATAGCTACTGGTACATACCCTCAGCCCCGAGGGTGAACTACTCCCTCCTCGTCATGGATAGCGTCGGGATGATGAAGATGGCCTCTGGTGATGGGATCCCCCTCCGACAGGTTGCCGGAACAGGGTCCCGATTGGTTTTTGGTGGCTACAGAGGCTTGCGGCGGCGGAACTCCCGATCTAGGTTCTGTTCTGGAAGTTTTTGGGTACGTAGGTATATATGGGTGCAGGAAGTACGTCGGTGGAGCTGCGGGGGTCCCACGAGGCAGGGGGCGCGCCCAGGGGGGGCGCCCCCCACCCTCGTGAGCACCTCCCGTATCTCCTGACATGCACTCCAAGTCCATCGGGTGGCTTTCCTTCCAAAAATAACTTCTCCAGTTGATTTCGTTCCGTTTTAACTCCGTCTAATATTCCTTTTCCTCAAAACACTGAAATAGGCATAAAACAACAAACCTGGGTTGGGACTCCGGTTAATAGGTTAGTCCCAAAAATAATATAAAATTGGAAAATAAAGCCCATAATCATTCAAAACACATAGTAATATAGCATGAATGCTTCATAAATTATAGATACGTTGGAGACGTATCAGACCCGTAGGTCTACAGTGAACTACTCATGCATCATCAGAGAGGCGCCAATGAGGATGATGAACCCCTCCATGATGGTGTCTAGATTGGATCTATGGTTTCTGGAGCTTGCGGCGGATGGAATGGATTTTCATCAACTCCCCTAGGGTTTCTGGAATATTGGGTTATTTATAGAGCAAAGAGGCGGTGCGGGAGGCTGCCGAGGTGGACACAACCTGGCTGGGCACGCCTGGGCCCCTAGGCACGCCTTGGTGGGCTGTGCTCCCCTCGGAGCCCCCGTCGGGTACTTTCTTGGCACATGTGTGTCTTCTGGTCCAGAAAAAATCACCAAAAAGTTTTGCTGCTTTTGGACTCCGTTTGGTATTGATTTTCTGCAAAGTAAAAAACAAGCAAAAAATAGCAACTAGCACTGGGCGCTATGTCAATAGGTTAGTCCCATAAATGATATAAAATTATTATAAACTGATTGTAAAACATCCAAGAATGATAATATAACAGCATGGAACAACCAAAAATTATAGATATGTTGGAGACATATCACTCCCTCGTTACCTCCTCTGTGCAACGAGATCGTCGCGCCCCTGACCCATCATGGGGAGCATCGCCGCCGGTCTGAGACGAGGCCAGCTGCCAAATCATTCGACACACACCGCCAGATGCGCACGTGCTCCTCGAGTAGCAGTGCCAGCGCCAAGACCAAGTGGTTTAGGAGGTCATGGCGGCTCGGCACCACAACTGCGCCGCTCTCGCTGGGGGCATTCCCTCGAGTGGTGTGAGCTGTCGTGCCTTTACCCGCAAGCTGCATCGGGTGGTGTGGCCCGTGAAGTTCAAGCTAGAGTTGTCCCCATGCTACGATGGCACCCCCAACCCCGGGGAGTTCCTCTAGCTCTATGTGTTGAGCATCGAGGCAGCGAACGGCGACGAGAAGCCATGGTGAACTGGTTCCCCATGGCCCTCAAGGATGGCCCGCACTCCTGGCTCATGAATCTCTCGAGGCGCCGACCTCTTCATGGAGCGAGCTCTGCAACCAGTTGAGCACCAACTTCAAGGGCATGCATGACTCCTCCCTCGTCATCAATGACCCGTGGCATGTGTGGCAACGCCTCGATGAGACCCTCCGCAAGTACATCCAACGCTTCAGCCAGGTGCGCAACAAGATTCCAAATGCCTCCAACGCGGATGTCATCTCTGCGTTCTCCACCGGCGTCGTGCATGCCAGGATGAGCAAGAAGCTTGCCATCATCGATGAGTTGGACTTGGTGCTCGAGCTGTCCGACCACGCCGACAAGTGTGCCCAGGATGAAACAGGCCGCCTCTTCATCCACAACGACCCCGACACGATGCTCGATGCTGCAAAGGCCAAGAGCAAGGACGTCAAGCACAAGGGCCCTGCCATGCTTGCGGCTGAGCCTGAGAAAGTGTTCTACAAGTTTAGGCCCCTCTCGGAGGAGGTAAAAGCCCTACGTCTCAGTGCCCGGAGGTGGTCGACTGGATTTCAGTATATGCGTGAGTGTTACAGGAGATGCGAACCCTTGTCCCTGAGGAGGGGGTGGCTTATATAGAGTGCGCCAGGACCCCAGCCATCCCCCGTTATAGAGGGTTTAATGTACACAAAGGAGGGGCGTTACTGATAACGCCAGCCATAAGTGTCATTAATATCCATGAAGACTACGGAGTGAATGTCCGACCGTTGTAGTTCCGTCTGACTTCTTGTCTTCATAGGTCGAGTGGTTTCTTGTATGGTCGAGTGGTCTTTGAAAAGGTGGGATACCCGAATGATATGATTGGTCGAGTTGGTTGCACTCGACGTGTTCCTTGGGTACTCTCTATTGTCTCTTGAGCTTGGGTAGGGTATGTAGGTCAGGCCTATGACCCTACCCTAGGTCTATATCCTCATCACTAGCCCCCGAATGGATTGAGGTCTGAGTGGAGAGAAGATTGAAGTGGATTTTGCTTCAACCTTTGTGCTTCACGAATACTTGCGTTGAATGGGAGGTTCGTGTCGGAACTTCAGCTTCGTTTCAGTCGCCTTGATCGATTCAGAAGTTGCCGAGTGAATTAGTAGCATCATCTATCGATTGTTGTGTTCTATTGCAAGATCTCCAGCGTGATTGGTTATTGCGTATCCCGGATTCGGCGGGATTCAAAATTTCGGGGAAGCATGGGGGCGGAGCGTGCCGCGATAATCGGGACGGATAAGTAGGAACGCCTTGATCCCTGCGCCACCTTTTTCGGCACATATCCCGCGCGCGACTGCTGTGGGGAATTGATAGGATAGCCCGGGCCCGCGTGTCAGCCACTCGGAAGTGGGCCTTTAAAAGGCGACGGGGCCGAGGCATTACACTGCGTGCCCCCAGTCTCCCCATTTCTCTTCTGCTTCTCCATCGCGCGTAGCTCCTCCGCTCTCGATGCCGCCGCTCCGCCGCAATGGTGAAGGACAAGACATCGGCGCTGGAACACACGAAGAAGGCGACGGGAGAGGCGAAGTGCAAGAAGACCCAGCGGGGGTCGTCATCGCGGTCGGCGCTGCTGTCGGGTTGGATCCAGGGCGACTGGATCCGATCCTTGCTCCGGCAGGAAGACCTGGATGAGCTAGCCGAGCTTGGGCTGATCGCCAACGGCGCCGTGAGGTTGTCGGAGGGGAGACAAAGCCGCAACCATGACCGGGTGAGTACGTACTACTTACCACCCACGTCGACCATGGTTTTTCGCTTCCTCCGCACCCCTTTTTCCAGGGTTTTCTGAACTTCTTTGGATCCCAACTTTACCATTTCTCTGCCAACACCATCACCTATCTCGCGGCGTTTGTGTCCATCTGCGAGAATTTTCTTGGCTGTCGAACACACTGGGGCCTCTTTAAGCACATCTTCACCATCCGTTCCTAGTCGGTCAAAAAGGCAAACTCGAGTGGCGAGAAACACACGTTATCCAAATGTGTGGGGGTTTGGGAATCCAGAAGAGGAAGAGGAGCTCCTTCCCTTCCATGACCCTTCCTGAGTCGGTCAGGGGCTGGTAGTCGACTTGGTTCTACTGCCAGGATGTCCCCACTCCAGGCCAGTCGACTGGACTTCCCCCTTTCTCCTTCGATCGTGTTCAAACTTCTTCCTTGCTGAAAGTGACTGCTGCGGAGAGGGTGGAGACAGATATGCTGGTCGAGAGGGTGGTCCAGCAGATTAATCAGGGCGTGACCGGGATGGACCTAATGGTGGTGTTTCTCAGTCGATGCATCTAGCTGCTTCAGGTTTGGGATCACCCGATATGGATGTACTCTGGTGCCAATGACACAGATCAGGTTCATCCGGTGGAAGTCTCGGCCAAAACGGTGACTAGATGGTTGAAGAGCATCATGGGCAACAAGGACAACCCCAGGGGGCAGGAGGGTCATTCCCTTCAGCGACAGCAATCCACCAGACAAGGTTCGAACTTCTGCCTCCGACTGTTTTCTTGTGTATCTTGCATCTTTCTTTGAATCCGACTGGAATTCACTCGACTTCTTGTTTTGTAGGTTTATCTCGAGATGTATTCCATGCCCAACAGCGAGCAAACCTAGGAGCAAGACCAGGAAGGGGAGGATAGCACAGACGAGAGTGGCGAGTGGCAGTCCTCGGACAATGACGACGAAGAGGAGAGCGATGAGGTGGACGACAACGAGGGGGTCGACTCGCCACCATGCTCGGAGCGTCGATCCAAACACCATCACCATCCAGCGAGCGAGTGGAGCAAGGCCGTGGCTCCTAGTACCCAAATGCAGAAGCGGACTCGGACGTCGACTCCGGAGCCGACTGAGAAGGTTGCCAAGCATCCCAAGGTTGTTCCCGCGAAGACTCGGAAGACTCTACCGAGGATCAAGATGGACGTTCCAGTCGCCTCTGGGTGAGTGTTTTATCTTTCCGCGTTCCTTTACTTCGATTGACATTTCTGCTTGTTACCGAGTGGATCATGAACTTTCTTTAGTCCCGCGAATTCTATGACGGATATGGATGTTGCCAAGGCCCCCGGGGAGAAGAGACTGACGACACGGTTACTTCCAGGGCTGGTAAGCTTCTTCCAATTTGAACTTGATCTGCCGACTGATTCACTGGTCGACTGAATTCTTGGGATTGTCTGTGTTGCAGCTCTACGAGACGTCATTACCCTTCTAGATGACGAAGAAGAAGAAGCGCCTCCGAAGGAGAGGAGGAGGAAGGGTAGGACTTCGAGCGGGAGGGTGGCTGAAGGACAAGTGCCTGAGCCGGCGGTCGAGCGATCCGGAGATCCGTCGCGGGCCAGCATCTCATTTGCCAATCCGCTGTCGACTGACCGCCCATCGGGGTCGACTGCTCAGGCTTCTGCTGCTCCTGTACAAGTCCACGCATCTGATCCTGCATCTGCTCCGATTGCATCATCGACATCCCTCTTCACCACCTACCAGACTCCAGACCATCTGGCGAGCGCTGCCCGGGAGGCTCTTCTCCAAGTGAATCTTGTGATGGAACAGATGAAGGTGGTGCATGAGGCTAGTCAGGTTGCTTACAAGGCCACAACCTCTCTGCAGGCGAATGTCAAGGTTAGTTGATCTCTGACTGATCTTTTGAGTAGTGATAGTTGCGACTGTTGCTTTACTGCCCATATGATGTCTTTGAATGATTGCTCTGGAACCTTTTATGTGCATCTATGAGTAGTCGTTCCGCATCCATTACCCACTGGGTGTTTCCCTGGTAGCCAATCGGGAGTAGCTTCTCTGCTTGAGTCGACTAGGTTAAGTCGAGTGCTTTTCTGAACCAGTGGGGGAACGCATAGTGCACCCACTGGGTGTAGTCCCCGAGACTGCAGTCGACTGCTGGCAGTTGACTGGGGTCTGAGAATTACTTTTTTTTATTTTACTCCTGCTGGGCAGACCATGCCGAGTGTAAGAACCATACTAGTGGGGGCATGGCAAGTGCACCCACTAGGTGTAGTCCCCGAGACTACTGTTTAATGTTTGATTCGACAGTAGTCTGAGATTAACTTTTGTTGCTATCGACTAACATGTCTCTTTCGCTGACTGTAGAACTCTTGTAACCTTGGGGCTCAACTTGCTGAGCTGGACAAGAAGCAGATCAGCATCAATCTTGACTTGGAACTGGCCAGGAAGAACCTCAAGAAGGCCCAAGACGAAACAACTGCCATGGGAGGTAACCAGTCGGAACCTTTCATCTTATGATTCCCCTTTTTTCTTTCCAGTCTCTTTGAACCGAGTGATTCCACTCGAACAGATGTCTGTAGTGAAAACCGTCAGCTTCAGGCTCATCTGAAGAATGTTATTTCTTTAGAGAAAATGAAGCAGGCACTGGAGAAGAATGACTTGGATCTTGATGCAGCTCAGAAGGAGGCTCGTGAGAAAATGGCGCTTGCGGACAAGAAGCTGGCTTCGGTCGGCAAATTGGAAGAAGAAATTGAGCAACTGCAGAAGGACAAAGAGAACTTGACTGGTGAAGTGGAGAGCCTCAAAGCAAAATAGGGTGAGGTGGAGTTGTATCTGGGGCAGCTTGTTGCGAAGTTGGTCCTGAAACTTGAAGGTATTTCTTCTGGCTCGACCGATTTGGGACGTCGACTGACTCATCCTGTTGAACTGTCGACTCATTGTTTTTCCGACTGTGCAGAGCTCTGTCAGGAGTTCGAAGCAGAAACTGGCGGGTTGAGACAGGTCTCGACCCCATAAACTGCCCCGTCAAAGACGATGTTGTGATGAACATGCTGCGACTGGAATGTCGCTTGGACAGTGCTGTAGACTACGTCGCCCGATTGAAGGTTGCGATGACGCGGTGGACGCAGAACTCTGGCCTCTGGGGGAACTTTCATAGGACCTTCAGTCTCTGATGGCTCGGTTGAATCAGATCCTTGGCCGAGTGCAAGAAAGGAAGAAGTCATCCACTCGGTGTGGTGCTGACATCGCCCTGCCACTGGTCCGAATGCATTGCAAGGATGTCAGATAATACAAGCTGGCGGCCCTCAAGGTTGCCAACACAAAGAAGCTCGATTTCCAGTCCTTCATGGACACCATCCTTGACGCCGCCACGCGCACCATAGACAACATTGACCTCGATAGCTTCATCGAGCCAGCGAGTCCTCCTCCAGCCGAGTGAACAAAACATTATGCCTCACCCTTAATTTTCCTCGGGATGCCGAGTGGTTATGTAACCTTTAAACTCTATCGGGCTTGATGCTCGAGTACTTCTGCCTGTCATGGTTCTGAACGTTTGAAGGATTTATCCAAACTTTGCTTTCCTTGGATATCTTAGCTCTTGTTCTTGTTGCTTCCGGGTGTTCTTTGATTTTGAACAGATTTGTCTTTGATGACGCGCACATTGTGCTTGTGGCGTAGCTCAGAGGTGTTCAATCAACACCTCGTCGTCCCTGTGGATAGGGTTGGAACGCACGTTGTATTTGTGGCGTAGCTCAGAGGTGTTCAATCGACACCTTGTCGTCCCTGTGGATAGGGATGGAAGGCACATTGTATTTGTGGAGTATCTCAGAGGTGTTCAATCGGCACCTCGTCGTCCCTGCGGATAGGGATGAACACATGTTGTACATGTGGCGTAGCTCAGAGGTGATCAATCGACACCTCGTCGTCCCTACGGATAGGGATGGAACACACGTTGTACTTGTGGTGGCAAAACCCCCGAGTGGGAGGGTTGCTCTCCACTCGGAAGTGTTTTTAACTTAGGCGATTGTGGGGTCGCAGCTAAGCCCCCGCGTGGGAGGATTGCTCTCCACTCGGAGTGTTTTTAACTTAGGCAAATCGGATTCGCGGCTAAGCCCCCGAGTGGGAGGATTGCTCTCCACTCAGAGTGTTTTTAACTTAGGCGATTACGGGGGTCGCAGCTAAGCCCCCGAGTGGGAGGATTGCTCTCCACTCGGAGTGTTTTTAACTTAGGCAATTACATGGTCGTAGCTAAGCCCCTGAGTGGGAGGATTGCTCTCCACCCAGAGTATTTTTAACTTAGGCCAATCGTATTCGCGGCTAAGCCCCCGAGTGAGAGGATTGCTCTCCACTCAAATTGTTTTTAACTAAGGCGAATCGGATTCGCGACTAAGCCCTTGAGTGAGAGGATTGCTCTCCACTCGGAGTGTTTTTAACTTAGGTGATTACGGGGTCGCGGCTAAGCCCCCGAGTGGGAGGATTGCTCTCCACTCGGAGTGTTTTTAACTTAGGCGATTACGGGGTCGCAGCTAAGCCCCCGAGTGGGAGGATTGCTCTCCACTCGGAGTGTTTTTAACTTAGGCGATTACAAGGTCGCAGCTAAGCCCCCGAGTGGAAGGATTGCTCTCCTCTCGGGGTGTTTTTAACTTAGGAGAATCGGATTCGCGGCGAAGCCACCGACTGGGGGATTTTAGACATAGATGCTTATGGGAAACTGATCGTTATGATACTGAAAAAATCTTGTCTTTCGGAAAGCAAACTGAAACACTTTTATTACAACTCGTCGGGTCGAGTGATCTTTGTGTAGAAGTGATGGAGCAGCTCTGCGTTCCAGGCTCGTGGCTCGTCTATCTTCTTGGCTAGGTTGTAGATGTGGTAGGCTCCATTGTGAAGCACCTTGTTGATGATGAAGGGGCCTTCCTAGGCTGGGGCTAGCTTGTGAGGTCACTTTTGATCCACTCGAAGAACCAGGTATCCCTCTTGGAATGCTCGTCCTTTGATGTTTCGGGCATGGAGTTGACGCAGATCTTGCTGGTAGATGGTCGACCGTATCAAATCCATCTCGTGCTCTTCCTCTAGGAGATCAACAACGTCTTCTCGTGCTTGTTCAGCTTCAGCTTCTGTGAATAGTTCCACTCTGGGGGCATTGTGCAGCAAATCACTCGGGAGTACGGCCTCTGCACCGTACACCAAGAAGAAAGGAGTCCGGCTAGTCGACCGATTTGGTGTTGTCCTCAGCCCCCATAAGATGGAAGGTAACTCGGTTACCCAGGCTCTAGCAGTATGCTTGAGATCATGCATCAGGCGGGGTTTTAATCCTTGGAGAATCAAACCATTCGCCCTTTCTGCTTGTCCATTCAACTGAGGGTGTGCCACAGATGCATAATTAACCCGAGTGCCTTGGGTTGCGCAAAATGCCTTGAAGTCATCAGAATCAAAGTTGGAGCCATTATCCGTGATAATGCTATGAGGGACTCCATATCTGAATATCAACTCCCTGATGAAACTGACAGCAGTTCTTGCATTGAGGTTCTTGATGGGTTTAGCTTCAATCCACTTGTTGAACTTGTCGACCGCTACGAGCACATGGGTGAAACCACTCGCGCCGGTCTTGAAGGGGCCGACCATATCCAACCCCCAGACTGCGAACGGCCAGACAAGAGGAATAGTCTTCAAGGCGGATGCTAGCTTGTGGGACATGTTGGAATAGAACTGGCAGCCTCCACACTTGTCGACTATATCCTTTGCCATTTCGTTTGCTAGAGGCCAATAGAATCCCGCTCGGTATGATTTGGTCATGATGGTCCGAGACGACGCATGGTGACCACAGGTCCCCGAGTGGATATCGTTTAAGATCATTCGACCTTCTTCAGGGGTGATGTAGCGCTGAGCTACTCTTGTGATGCTTTCTCTGTAAAGCTAATCTTTCATAACTCTAAGGCTTTGGATCGACAGAGTTTCTGACGGGCTTCGTCTTTGTCTTCTGGGAGCTCCTTTCTGAGAATGTATGCAATGTATGACACTATCCAGTCGGGCGTGATCACTAGGACTTCCATGATCAGGTCGACCACGGCTGGAATCTCAATCTCAGTCGGGTTGGTTGAACTTATTGGTTGCGGGGGCTCTTCCTTGAAGGGATCCTCTTGTATAGACAGGGTATGGAGATGTTCCAAGAACACATTACTGGGGATAGGCTTCCGAGTGGAACATATCTTGGCCAGATCATCCGCCGCTTCTTCTCCAACTTCTTCTCCAACTTTCTTGAGTCGGGGTATGTGGTAGAGCTCTAACCCCTCAAACTTCTTCTCCAACTTTCTCACTGCATTGTAGTAACCAGTCATCGTAGGGCTCCTGACATCCCATTCTTTCATCACATGGTTGACCACTAAATCTGAGTCGTCGTAGACCATCAAGCACCGGACGCCGAGTGAGATGGCCATACGCAACCCATATAGTAGTGCCTCATATTCAGCTTCATTGTTGGAAGAATCAAAGTGAATCTGAAGGACATAACTGAGCTTGTCTCCTCGTGGGGATATTAAAACCACTCCTGCGCCAGAGCCATTCAACATTTTGGACCCATCGAAGAACATGGTCCAGTGTTCCGACTTGACTTGAGTCAGTTGTTGTTGTTCTGTCCACTCTGTGAGGAAATCTGCAATTGCTTGAGACTTGATGGCCTTCTTTGCCTCAAACTTGATATCAAATGGAAGAAGTTCAATCACCCATTTTGCCAGTCGACCAGTTGCATCTCTGTTATTCAGAATCTCTGACAAAGGAGCGTCGCTGACGACTAAAACTGAATGATCAGAGAAGTAATGTGCAACCTTTTTCATGGTTATGTAAATCCCATAAACAAGCTTCTCATAGTGAGGTTATCTCTGCTTGGATGGGGTCAAAACTTCTGAAATGTAATAGACTGGGCGCTGAACTTTGAAGGCTTTGCCTTCTTCTTCCCGCTCGAGCATGAGCACTATGCTGACAACTTGTCCCGTGGCTGCGATGTAAAGCAAAAGAGGATCCTTCCTGATTGGAGCAGCAAGCACCGGTTGGGTGGAAAGCGGGGCTTTGAGCTCTTCAAATGCTGCTTCGGCTTCATCATTCCACTCGAACCTGTCAGACTTCTTCATCAGTCGGTAAAGAGGCAATACCTTTTCACTGAAGCGCGAGATGAATCGACTCAATGCAGCCAAGCAACCAGTAAGCTTCTGAACAGACACTTCATTCGGAGGATTGTGTCAATCTTCTCTGGATTTGCATCGATTCCTCATTCGGAAACGAGAAAACCAAGTAATTTTTCGCCTGGGACTCCGAATGTGCATTTTGATGGATTGAGCTTGATACCGTACCTTCTCAGGTTGGCAAAGGTTTCAGTGAGGTCAGTCAACACGTCGGAACCTTTACGTGACTTAACCACGATGTCATCCATGTAAGCTTCCATGTTCCGACTGATCCGAGTGAGCACGCACTTCTGGATCATGCGCATGAACGTGGCACCAGCCTTCTTGAGGCCAAAGGGCATGGTGACATAACAAAAGAACCCTAATAGGGTGATGAAAGCAGTCTTGATCTCATCGAGTCCAAACAGTTAGATTTGATGTTACCCGGAATAAGCGTCCAGGAAGGACAGTCGCTCGCACCCCGCAGTCGAGTCGACTATCTAGTCGATGCGGGGCAGTGAAAAATGATCCTTTGGGCAGGCCCAATTGATGTGCTTGAAGTCAATACACATTCGAAGTGATTTGTCTTTCTTGGTAACCATAACAACATTGGCGAGCCACTCGGAGTGGTAGATCTCGCGAATGAATTCGGTGGCCAGAAGTCGAGCCACTTCCTCGCCAATTGCTTTCCTCTTCTCCATGGCGGACCGACGGAGATGCTCTTTGACCGGTTTTGCTTTTGAGTCGACACGCAAACGGTGCTCAACCAGCCCCCTGGGTACACCTGGCATGTCAGGCGGCTTCCATGCGAAGATGTCCCAGTTCTCACGGAGGAACTGGATGAGCGCGGCTTCCTATTTGCTGTCGAGTGTAGTGGAAATAAGAGTCGGAGCAGCATTGGGATCGGCCGGGTGGATGTGAACCGGCTTGGATTCCCGGGCCGATTGGAACGCGGACTCTAAGGCAGGCCTCTTGGCATGCAGCAAATCACTCGGATCTGTCTTCTTATATTCTTGGAACTCCACCGCTGCCATATGCTCATCTGCTATTTTTGCACCATCCTGAAGACAATGTTCTGCTTTCTTACGATTACCACAGACTGTAATCACGCCTTTGGGTCCAGGCATCTTCATTTTGAGGTACACATAACATGGTTGAGCAATGAAGCTGGCATAGGAGGGTCTGCCCAAAATGGCATGATAAGCACTTTCGAAATCCACAACTTCAAACGTCAACTTCTCTTTGCAGTAATTCTTCTCATCACCGAAGACCACGTCGAGAGCTATCTGGCCGAGTGACTCGGCTTTCTTTCCAGGGATGACTCCGTGGAACCTCATGTTACTCTCGCTCAGTTTAGATATCGGAATGCCTATTCCTTTAAGAGCATTGGCATACAGAATATTGAGGCCACTACCGCCATCCATCAGAACTTTGGTCAATCGGGTGCCTCCAGTGACTGGGTCGACCACCAACGCTTGCCGCCTAGGGGTAGCCACTCACGGCGGGTGGTCCGACTGGTCAAATGTGTAGGAGTCTTTGACCATTTTAGATACTTAGGCGTCGCCGGAGTGACCATGTTCACTTCCCGGTTAATGACTTTCAGTCGACTTTTGCTCTCAACATCAGCAAAAATCACCAGGGTGGCATTAACCTGGGGATAACCATCCTCCTCTTCTTCCTTGTCTTCCTCCTTTTCTGAATCTTTATCCTTTTCACTGGGCTGACCCTTCTTCTGGAAGCTCTGGATTAGGAGTCGACATTGTCGAGTGGTATGCTTGGGGAGGATCAGATTCCCCTCTTCATCTTTCTTGGTGTGAATATGACACGGCAAATCCATCACATCATTTCCATCTTGATCTTTCACTTTCTTGGGATTCCAGGGCCCTTTGGGCTTCCCCTTGAACTTCCCTTGATTCAACACTGCTACCTCGGCAGGCCCCGCTGCCTCAGCCTTTCGCTTCTGCTTTTGACTGGAATTCCCTCCTTCGGTGTCCTGGGCGACTATTTTGTGCTTGCCACTCCGGAGTCGGTCCTTCTCTTCACTGTTAGCATACTTGGTGGAAATCTCCATCACCCGAGTCAGAGTCATGTCTCCTGTCCGCCCGAACTTCAGATTGAGATCTCTATAGCGAACACGTTCCTTGATGGCACAGACTGCTTGGTGATCTAACACATTCTCCACTGTGTGGTGCAGAGTGATCCATCTCTGCATATAGCCTCTCAAGGTTTCATTCAGTTTTTGCACACAATGCTGCAACTCTGGTAGACCGTCTGTCCTCTTGTAGGTGCCCTCGAATGTTCTGGTAAACACTCGGGCCAACTCATCCCAACTCAAAATGCTCCGAGGGGCCAACTGATTGAGCCAAGCTCTGGCAGAATGTTCGAGCATCAGAGGGAGGTGCTTCATGGCCACCTCATCACTGTCGCCGCTGATGTATGCAGCCACTCGGTAATCTTCAAGCCAAGTGTCAAGCTTCGACTCTCCCGTGAACTTGCTGACACCAGCTGCCAACCTGAAGTTGTGGGGGATCTCAGCAGCCCTGATGGCTCTTCCGAAGCACTCGGGGCCAGATACGTGGACCCTGCTGCCGCTGGGCCTGTCTCTGTCCAGCCCTTCTCTGTACGCTCTGTTTTGGTCGACCAAGCCTTGAACGAGGCAGACCTCGCATCAAACCCAGGCTCCCTTGTGTCGACTGGAACTCTGTAGTCATTACCGAACGAATGCCTGTCGTCATACCGCCGGGGCGCGTACGACCTGCCCCTCGGGAGGGGAGAAGGCACTCGACGGTAGTTTTCACGGGCGAACTCACGGTCATCATTTCCATGAGCTCTTCCCAAATGACAATCCTAACGATGCTCACGATCTCTTTGCATCAACGGTGATCTAGGACTGTGTGCCGACTGAAGGGTTTCTGTCCTTACCGACCGACTCTGAATTCTATTCCATGATTGGGACATCGCGGAGTTCTTATCTCATGCTGCCCAGAGCAGCACTCTGATTTGTTCCAGGCCTCTTCCAGCCTCTGAGAGGGATGGCTGAATGAACTCTGCAATTCGCGGAGCCGCTACGAGATTCTGGATCGGTGTGCGGAATACCTAAGTTTTTGGTGGAAACTGTTGTCGCATGTGCCGACTAGATCCTAGGATCAGTCGACGGGCGCGCTCATCGAGAGAATGTTGGAGATTCTCCAAACAAGTGCGCTCGGCCAGCGTGGCCAAGCGCATGTCCTCCGAGGCCCGAGCCTCGGTGGTTTTCCCTATGATGGGGGTATGGAGAGTCTCCTTGTTGCGGCGACGCAGCTCCTCCCTCTGTTGTGAACTGAGAGGTTGGGGCTGGTACTCCCCATAGCCGAGTGACCCGTCGCCGTCCCTGTTGTCATCGCCGCGGCGGAAACCAGGTGGGCTGCGATGAGAATCGACCATGGGAACTTCTGCCGCGGGGTCACAACTCCCGCTCTTGGAAAGTGTGTCTGTGAAGTCAGTCGACGGGTTGATTGGACCTCAGTGATATACGTCGGGCTCGATCACCGTGACCTATGGGGTGAATGCCTGTCGAGCCACCGCGTGCTTCACCCAACGCTCGAGCCGCGAACGGCCCGACCCCGTGCGGCGGCGTCCAGCGGAGCGAGAGGTCGACACGGGCGTCGACTGGTACAGAGTCGATGGCTGCCGGAGGAGCACGCCATGGGCACTCGCGCGGAAGTTCGATGAACCTCAGATTGGCAGCGCCTGAACGTCGAGGGGGGCCTCATGGAGCCAGGCCGAATCGCCGGTGACGAATGTGAGCGCTCTGAGTCAGAACTTGTGGTCCATGATCAAACTGCCACCGAAAACCATGTTGATGAAGACTGAACAAATTGCAACCTTGCTGGAAGTCGCTAAGAAGCTTTGTCCCAAGGTGGGCGCCAACAGTCGTGGTACTAAGACTGACAGTAAGAATAGGGGTACATAAGAGGAGGCAAGGTCCTAGCTATGGTCAGGTTGTACACAAGTGTTTTATGAGTTCAGGCCCCTCTCGGAGGAGGTAAAAGCCCTACATCTCGGTGCCCGGAGGCAGTCGACTGGATTTCAGTATATGCGTGAGTGTTATAGGGGGTGTGAACCCTTGTCCCAGAGGAGGGGGGTGCCTTATATAGAGTGCGCCAGGACCCCAGCCATCCCCCGTTACAGAGGGTTTAATGTACATAAAGGAGGGGCATTACTGATAATGCTAGCCATAAGTGTCATTAATGTCCATGAAGACTACGGAGTGAATGTACGACCGTTGTAGTTCTGTCTGACTTCTGGTCTTCATAGGTTGAGTGGTTTCTTGTATGGTCGAGTTGTCTTCGAAAAGGTGGGATACCCGAGTGATATGATTGGTCGAGTGGCTTGCACTCGACGTCTTCCTTGGGTACTCCCTGTTGTCTCTTGAGCTTCTTTGCTACTAGGGTAGTGACCTTGTGTAGGGTATGTAGGTCAGGCCTATGACCCTACCCTAGGTCTATATCCTCATCAACAAGCGCCTGGGCCGCCGAGGCGACCGCAACGACCACGGTGGCAACCGCTGGGACAGCCGCAACACTAATGGCACGGGCAACTCCCACCAGGGCTGGCGCAACCAGCCTCGTGAGGCCACCTAGCGTGACTAGCCTCGCGAGGTGAACCCTCAGGCCAACGGTGAGCCACCACCACCTCGGAGGAAAGACGTCAACCAGCTCGACGAGGGTGTCGGCGGCTACTAGGAGCCACGCGCGGTTGCCTGCATCTTCGGCCGAGCTCAGGCTCCCGCATCCATCCTCCACTTCAAGTAGTTCTCTCGTGAGGTGAATGTTTCCATCCCGAAGCCTGAGGCCGCGTGGCCCCTGAAGTGGTCGCAGTATGCCATCACCTTCGACTCCAAGGACCACCCCAAGTCTGTGGCTGCCGCGGGCGCACTCCCCATGTTGTGCACCCCTACCATCAACAATGTCATGGTTACCAAGACCCTCATTGACGAAGGTGCAGGCCTCAACGTTATCACCATCGAGACCTTCGAGACGCTCCAAGTGCCTTACGACCAGCTGATGCCAACCCGACCCTTCTCCAGAATGACTGATGGCTCTACCATCCCTCTAGGGAAAGTACGCCTTCCCGTCACCTTCGACGCCCGCAAGAAATACCGCACTAAGCTAGTCGACTTCGACGTGGCGCACATTGGCCTGTAGTACAACGCCATCTTGGGATACCCAACTCTTGCCAAGTTCATGGCAGCGACCCACCACGCCTACAACGTCCTCAAGAAGCCTGGCTCAAGTGGCATCATCATCGTCACTTGCGTCGAGAAGGACGCCGTCTGCTCCCTCAAGCATGCCTACAAGGTCGCCATAGCCGCGCATGTAGCTGACGAGGATGTGGTTAGCCCCCTGAGTTCGCGCCCATGAACAAGAAGCATATGTTCTCTTAGGACCATGCAGAGACGAAGAAAGTGACATTTGAAGGTAGCATCTCAGGCCCCGCCTTCACCATCGGCACCGGCCTTCATCCCACGTAGGAAGGCGCGTTCATCGCCTTCCTTCAAGCAAACTCAAATGTTTTTGCCTGGAAAGTATCTGATTTGTCCGGTGTGTCGAGGGAGGTGATCGAGCACCACTTAGTGGTGTGCCCCAAGGCACGCCCCATCAAGCAAAAAGCATGGCGCCATGCGCCTGAGAAGCAAGATTTCATCGTCCAAGAAGTACACAAACTACAAGAAGCCAGAGTCATCCATGGGTTGCGTCACCCTGAATGGCTCGCCAACCCCTAGTTGTCATACCCAAGAAAGGCGGCAAGGAGAATATGTGCATAGAGTTCACGAGCCTCAACAGGGCCTACCCTCAGGACCCTTTTTGGCTGCTGCAGGCCGGCCAGGGTGCGGACTCTGCCAGCAACTATGCCCGCATGCCCTTCAGCCTGAGGAGCGCCAGTGCCACCTACCTAAAGCTGGCACACGTCATGTTAGGGACTTGCGAGCTGCCTGCTCCTCGGGATCCTCCCGGGTGTCAAGAGCCCCTTGGCCCCTAATGGATGAGCTTTCATGGCACACCTCACCAAGCGATTGGAACCCCCTACAACTCAGTACTGCTAGGTGATTTTTGGTCCGTTTGAATTGAGGGCACCCCATGGGCTGCATCAACCTCAAGTTGATATGTGCCGGACAAGGCAGTTTCATCTCTTTTTGGTTGTGTAATGAATCTTGCTGATTATGCTCTGATAAGCTTATGTTCCTTACACAATTGTGTTTTCGGAATAACGCCATTTTGAGAGTGCTGCGTGCACACAACCTCTATCATGTCTGTATCATGAGCGGGGATAGGCACGATGCCTGTGCTCGGGCCCGTCTGTCGGGGGGATGAACCCCGGGCAGGCAACGGAACCCGGATCCTTTTCAAAAAGTACGGGGCCGGCCTCGCCCCTCAAGACGGCATGCGCTTGGCCGGGTCGACCCGGCCGGACCCTGCGACCCGGCCGAACTCTCCAACCCGGCAAGGCACCTCGACTCGGCCTCGACAACCACTACAAGACAGCCGAAGCCGGCACAACCAAGGCTTCCCCAACAAGTCAGCTCCACCCGTGGCGTGCTCCGCAACCCAGCCATGGGTCAGCCCCCATCCCATCGAGGCCGTACAATGGGACGAGTCTTCATCCACCGATGACCAAGGCAACAGTGCCCTGCCCATGCCTCTGGTCAGCCGGAGCGTGGTAACAATGCCCCTCACCTACCCGCTGACCAGGCCCGACGTGACAACAGTGCCCCCGTCGTCACTGCCGATGACAGCAAGCGGCGCCCTGACAGAGCGCCACTGTACCCGACTCTACTCGGCCACACCAAGACGATCGACAAGATGGCGCATAGTTCCCCTAGGCATGCGGGGCCCGCACCTAGGGGAACCCGGCAAACCATAGGCCCCCGGCGGGTCCCAGTCCGGGTCCTCAGACGCTGACGACCCGGACCCACGAGCTCGTAACATTACCATTGTACCCCTGGGGGGTTGGTCTATAAAACCCCCAGGAGCCTTTGCATACGTAGGCGAGCAAAGTAAGGAAGTAGAATAGAGAAGCAGTAAACATGCAGGAAACCAGCCACCGATCAGTAGAACACACTAGGGAAGAGGGGGCAGCCTAAGCCCTGGCCAGCCTCCCTTCTTCCTCCAAATAGCTCAAGGAGCAACCTTGTACTGTTGCATATCAAGCAAACTCGGTAGGACTAAGGGTATTATCTCTCCGGAGAGCCCCAAACCTGGGTATGTCTTGCATCCCGCGCTCGCTCATGCCAACCCCGCCTTAGGAGCCCACCAGTTCCCTCGAGCCTCCTCCTCTCTTTAGCCATCCCATGGCATCTGCCGTGCGCCCACCACGACAGTTGGCGCCCACCATGGGGCAGCTCGAGGAGCTGGCCGGAAGCATGCTTCAGACGGGGCTCCTCTCTGACTCCGACGAGCCCATCATGCTGGCGGACAACGTCGTCGATGCCCTCGCCGCCTCCTTCGCCGCGCTGCGCTTCTCCGATGCGCCCGCGGCCGACGAGTACCCCAACGAGGTATTCAGCTACATCGACTCTCCCCTCTCCCTCGGCGGTGGCATTTCCGCCGAGGTGATGGACGCCCACATGGAGGTTTTCTTCACCGGCACCGATGCCTCCTCTTTATCGCGCAAGACGAGGAAGGCGGCCGATGCCAAGGCCGTGGCGGAGCGGGCTGCCTCGTCCAACTCGTTGTGCGCCGAGATGCAGAGCCTCCTCGTCCCCATCAGCACCGACATCGACGCCACCAACATCGCTGAGGCCCGAGACCACCTCGAGGAAAGGCGCCAGCAGATGCTGGACCTGACCGAGAAACTCGCCGCCACACAGTGTCGCCTGGATTCTGCTCAGCTAGAGCGCAATGCCGCCTACGGAATCGCACCTGCCGTGGTAGAGCCAAGCCGGGTCGCCGACGTGCGAGCCCGGGGAGGAGTGATCGCCCGCGCCCTCGGCGCCATCCCAACCATCTAAGAGACCCCAGCGAAGAACATGCGAGCTGCCCAGGCGGCCACGGTCGACCTTGAGCAGCTCATGGGCGAAGAATTGAGGGAGCGCATCGGACGGATGCGTGACCTCCTCAACGCGGCCAACGCGCAGCAAGACCGCCTCAACCAGCTCGCCAAGCCGGTAGGATCCGGCTCTGTCCAAATCGGCAGACCCGATGAACTTCAGCACATGGCGTCCTCGCCACCAGGCGAGGAGCACTCCGGCCGGACCCGGACTCGGCGCGACCCGACCCCGATGGCCGCCGGCGGCTTGGACGACGAGCCTGCCCTGGAGAACCGGCATGGACCTGGCCAGCCAGGCCGGCGTCTGGCTCCGACCGACACGCCCCCCTGTGGCCTAGTCACCAGTCGACTCGGCCCACGTGCCATCGACGACACCGACACTCGCCACCGCCTCGACCAGCTCGCTCACTCCCTGGAGGTGGAGGAAAGCGGCGCCATTGGGTCAGCGTGATTCAGCCCGCGCATCCAGGAAGAGCCATTCCCAAAGGGTTCATGCTCCCCCGCGACACCCCCAAGTACAACGGAACTGTGAAGCCAGAGGACTGGCTCACCGACTACACCACCACCATTGGCATCACCAGCGCCAATCGCCGACTCGCTGTGCGTTACGCACCGCTCATGCTCCAAGGGTCGGCCCGCACCTGGTTAAACAGCCTGCCGATGGGCAGCATCAACACGTGGGTCGATTTCGAGCAGGCCTTCATCTGCAACTTCACGGGGACCTACAAGCGACCCGGTCGCCCCAGCCAGCTCGCCATGTGTGTGCAGGTGCCGGCGGAGACCGGCCGCAAATACCTCGGATGCTGGACCGAGCTCCGGAACAGCTATGAGGGCGTCCACGAGGTTCAAGCAATTCAGTACTTCGTCAACGGGTGCCTTGACGGCACCCTCCTCAAGCACAAGCTCTTGCACTCCGAGTCGGCCACCATGGCCGCGCTCATGGTGACGGCAGACAAGTACGCCAATGCGGACTTTGAAATGAAGATCCAGGTGGCGCTGGATGAAGCCGTCAAGGCAAAGCCGGTCCCCCCTCCAAAGCCGGCCGGCGAGAGCAGCTGGTAGCAGCACCAGCAGCACAACAAGCGCAAGGCCGACCAACTGGCTCAGTGTTTCGACAACCGGCTCGTTGCTGGCAGACCGGTAAGACAACATGGCAACCTGCCATGAGCTTCGAACAGATGCTCAACACTCCCTGCAAACACCATAGTGGCGCTAGGCCATGCACGCACATGCTTCGGCAGTGCGACATCACCAAGCGTATCATGAGGGGCGATGTCCCGCCTTCTCAGGCTCCGGCTCTAGGCGCGGGACAGTCGACTCCGCCTCCACCACCGCACCCAGTCGGGGGCGCAATGCGCGACGACGCCTACACCGACAAGAACATGTCCTACATCGTCTTCACCAGCCTCGGCGACGACAAGCGTAGTGAGCGCCTCCTTCGGCAGGAGGTGAACACCGTCGTCCCGGCCAAGCCTGAATTCATGCATTGGTCGGACTACCCGGTCACCTGGACCCGGGAGGACCACCCAGCCGTCATGTCGAATCCGGGTGGCTATGCCCTCGTCCTCAACCCCACCATTGTTGCACGGCGCATGTGCAAGTTTTCCCGTGTCCTCTTCGACGACGGCAGCAGCATCAACATCCTCTACCGCGACACGATGACCAAGCTCGGCCTCGAGGCCAAGGACCTGGAGCCAACCCAGACGATCTTCCACATCATCGTCCCTGGCCTCTCCTGCTCTCCCATTGGCCGGGTCCGACTCGATGTCCTGTTCGGCGACAGCAAGCATTTCCGGCGTGAGCCGATATGGTTTGAAGTGGTGGACCTGTCCAGCGCATACCACACACTACTGGGCTGACCCGCGCTCGCCATATTTATGGCGGTCCCCCACTACGCATATCTGAAAATGAAGATGTCGGGTCCGAAGGGCCTCATCACCGTCACCGGTGACTACCGCAAGTCCCTGGAGTGCGCCCGAGATGGCGCCAAGCTGGCCCGGTCACTGGTCATTGCCGAGGAGTGGCGCCAGCACGACCGGATTGTCGCCATGGAAGGAGAGGCCTCGGCCGCGTCGATCCCGACCGAGGAGCCGGATGACGAGGCCTCCTTCAAGCCCTCCATGGAGACCACAGAAGTGAAGCTGAACCTGGAGTACCCCAGCTGCAGCAAGTATGTTGTCATATGCACCCGCCTCGACAACAAATAGGAAGGCGAGCTTGCTGACTTCCTCCGTGAGAATCGGATATCTTTGCATGGACCCCAAGGACATGCCGGGTATCCCGAGGAAGTACACCGAGCAAAAACTCCATGTCCTCAAGGACGCCAAACCTGTCCACCAACCCCTGCGACGTTTCTCCGAAGAGAAGAGAAGAACCATTATTGAAGAGGTCGCTAAGCTTTTGGCGGCCGGCTTCATCATGGAAGTGTTTCACCCCGAGTGGCTAGCCAACTCGGTCCTCGTCTTGAAGAAGAACAAGACCTGGCACATGTGTATCGACTACACCAGCCTCAACAAGGCCTCTCCCAAGTATCAGTTCGCCCTCCCATGGATCGACCAAGTCATCGACTCGACCGCCGGGTGCGAGCTCCTGTCCTTCCTGGACACTTACTCCGGCTACCACCAGATCAAGATGGACCTGGCCGATGCCCCGAAGACGTCTTTCATCATGCCCTTCAGGGTGTACTGCTACATCACCATGTCATTCGGCTTGAAGAATGCTGGCACCACCTTCCAACGCTGCATGCAGAAATGTGTGCTGCCACAACTCGGCCGCAATATCCACGTGTACGTGGATGACATTGTGGTGAAGACCAAGCAGCACCTCACGCAACTCGGTGACTTGAAGGAAACATTCGCCAACCTCCGCGAATACAAGGTCAAGCTCAACCCGGAGAAATACGTTTTCGGCGTCCCGGCCGAAAAGCTACTCGGCTTCCTCATCTCGGAACGCGGCATCGAGGCGAACCCGGTGAAGATCAAGGCCATCGAGCGCATGCTCAAGCCGGCTCGGTTGCGCGATTTCCAGAAGTTCACCGGCTGCTTGGCCTCGGTCAGCCGGTTTCTCGGCCAGCTGGTCGAGAGGGCCCTACCCCTTTACCAGCTAATGAACAAAATGACGCCGTTCGAATGGAATAACCAAGCAGACGAGGCCTTCTGAGACCTCAAGCGCATGCTCTCCACGACACCAGTCCTAGCCACGCCGGCCGACAAGGAACCACTGTTTCTCTACATAGCCGTGACCTCATGGTCGGTCAGCACGGTGCTGGTGGTCGAGCGACCAGAGAAGGGCAACATCCAAGTCGTCCTGCGCCCGTTCTACTACCTGAGCGAGGTTCTCTCCAACTCCAAGCAGAACTACCCGCACTACTAGAAGATGTGTTACGGTGTGTACTTCACCGCCAAGAAGTTGAAGCAGTACTTCCAAGAGCATGTCATCATCGTGGTCAGCACGACACCTCTCGGCGAGATCATCGAGTGCCGGGATGCCTCTGGCCAGGTCACCAAGTGGGCGCTCGCGCTAGCTGGCCACATCACGATCAAGTCCCAGGCCCTGGCCGACTTCCTCATCAACTGGATCGAGACCTAGTACCTGCCGCCGCCTCCCGACTCAACGCACTGGCGCATGCATTTCGACGGGTCCAAGATGCGACTCGGGCTAGGGGCTGGCATCGTGCTGTCGTGCCCAAAGGGCGACCGACTCCGTTACACACTCCAGATCCACTTCGCCGCCTTCGACAACGTTGCCGAATACGAAGCCCTTGTGCACGGCCTCCGGCTTGCCAGGGAACTCAGCATCCGGCACATCCTGTGCTACAGCGTCTCGGATCTGGAGGTGCAGTAGTGTTCCGGCGAGTGGGACGCCTGCGACTCCAACATGGCAAGCTACCGCTTCCTCATCCAGAAGCTGTCTGGGTCCTTTGAGGGCTGCGAGTTCCTCCATATTCCATGCATGGAGAATGAAGCGGCCGACACGCTCGCCAAGATTGCCTCGTCTCGGCAGTTCATTCCGTCCGGCGTCTCCCTCGAGCACCTACACAAGCCGTCCGTCAAGCCGTCTCCGGAATCCGATTCCATCCACGTTCCAGATGACCCGGCCGCGTCTCAACCCAGCCCGAGGGTTGCTGAACCCAGCCCGAGGCCTGCTGAACCTGGCCCGGGGGCTTCTATGCTCGACCCGGCCACCATCGCCCTCAATCTGGCCGTCGCCATCCCTGGTCCGGGGGCTGCTCAATCTAGATCGGGGGCTGCCAACCCAGAACGCACCCTGGTGGCCGTGTTCGCCATGCTGACGGCTCCGTCTTGGGCCCTGCCAATCTCAGAATTCTTGGAGAACAGGGTTCTCCCCATGGACGAGGTCGAGGCCGGCAAGCGCAACGCCAGGCATCCGCCTACAACATCATCAACAACGAGCTTGTCAAGCGTAGCTCCACTGGCCTGTTCCAACGCTGCATCGAGCAGGACAAAGGCATCGACATCCTCCTCGACATACACCAGGGCGAATGCGGCAACCACGCCACATCACGATCCCTGGTGGCCAAGGCTTTCCGCCATGGTTTCTACTAGCCCACCGCCCTCCAAGACGCCGAGTCCCTCGTCCTCAAGTGTGAGGGATGTCATCCCTTCAGCAAGCGCAACCACCAACCGGCGTCGGCACTCCGCACCATTCCGATCGCCTGGCCCTTCGCGGTCTGGGGACTCGACATGGTGGGACCCTTCAAAACTTCCCGAGGCGGCATGACACATCTGCTGGTGGCGGTGGTCACCAAGTGGATCGAAGCAAGGCCAATAAAGAAACTGGACGGGCCAACAGCCGTCCGGTTCATCAAAGACACCACGGTTCGATACGACATGCAGAACAACAACATCACGGACAACGGCACCAACTTCACCAAGGGCGCGCTCGAGCAATACTGTTCCGCCTCCGGCATCCGCCTCGACCTGGCCTCCTTCGCACACCCACAGTCCAAGGGGCAGGTCAAGCAGGCCAACAGCCTCATCCTATCCGGCATCAAGCAGTGGCTTGTCGAGCCACACATCCGCTTACCCGGCAGATGGCTCGACGAGTTGCCGGCCATACTCTGGAGTCTCCGAACTACGTGGAATCGGTCGACCGGGTTCACCCCGTTCTTCCTCGTCTAGTTTGACTCACCGCGTGTCATGATGTACACTGAAGCCGAAGCCAAAGAAGCCTGCGAAGACGGTGTCGACCTACTCGAAGAAGCTCATCTCCTGGCGCTCAGCCATTCGACCATATACCAGCAAGGCCTGAGGCACTACCACAGCAAGAAGATCAATCCCCTCGCGTTTCGCGAGGTCATCCTTGTCCTATGACTCATCCAAGAGAAAGCCAGCCAGCACAAGCTATCCTCTCCATGGGAGGGCCCATTCATCGTCAGCCGAGCCTTGCGCGACCGCAACGCCTACTACTTCGTTGACACACGCAAGTCAAACAAGCACAAGAAAGACACCATCGGTGAAGAAACGACCCGGCCGTTGAATGTGGAACGCCTCCGCCCATTTTACAGTTAGCCGCACGAGTGTATGTATCGCTGCCTTTTGTAAACATATGAAACTATGGGGTCCCGAACGATGCTCGGGGGATGCCTTTTGCCCACCAAGCTATTGTGTCCCCTACTCTTATGCATCACTATGCTTCAGAACCCGACCACCGGTCCGACTCGCTCGACCCAGAGGATCAGGGGCTGGCCGGCTCGGTCGCCACCCGCCGCCTTCCTTGGTGATTCCTAATAAGCAAAGGACACCACGGCCCCCAACTTCGCCCTAAGCCACAGACCCGGCTTCGGCTATCGGCTGGCAAGCACAACGGGCTAGAGCTCCGACGCGTTTCACACTCCAAGTCCAACGGCTGTCGGGTCGACCAACATGGCCTGTCACTTTAAAATATAGCCACACGACCGACTGCTCGCCAACCGGCTCTGCCGGGTTGCCGCCAGCCGGCCTAGTGGGTGTTTCGCGCGCGCTCAATGTTTTGAAAACCTACATACTGCGTGCTCCTCTCACAGATCCGAACTCCTTGTCATGGACCGGAGCCTCAGCTGTTTGACTCGCGGGGGGGGGGGGGGTTGAGAAAGGAAAAGCGTAGGAAATCGGTTCAAAAAACCAAAAGGAAAGAGAAAAAAACACTCACGACATATACACATCACATAAATAGTTAAAGGCCCACAGCCAGAGTTCATTACACCCAGAAACCCCCAGTGGGTGGGTGAACCTGCTACCTAACAAATTCTACCAAGTCATCTCAGGCATATCCAGCGTCGGGTCGCGACGTCGACGGCTCTCCCCTGGTGGCCTCCGGGTCCAGCAAGGTACCGGTTTCCTCCTCGGCACTCCCGTCACATCGATTCCTGTCTCCTCGGAGCTACCCTCCGGGTCTTGAAGAAGCAGGCCGTAGTGTTCACCAGCCACAACTCCGCCATCTTCCGCCCTCTCCTGGTGGAACTCGTCGTGGAAGGCGAACTCAGTGATATAGCTGGCCCAGGAAGTGATCCGGCCGGCCTGCTCCTGCAGCTGCTGCTCTGAGCCGGCCCGCTGGCCCATCAGCACATCCAACTGCAGGTTCGGGTGCCAAGACAGTGCAAACCGGAGCGCCATCTCGGCACCAGCACGAGTGGAGGAGACGCGCCACTCGTGAAGCCGGTCCGGTCCCATCTCCAGCCAGCGCGCCAGCCGTGTAAAGCTGCTCGGCGCAACCGAGCCCAGCCAGAGCGTTGTCTTCATCACCGTGCCAGCCTGGGACAGCCACCCCATCTGGTCGCCAAGGACCCACAGGCGTGCCTCGGCGGCGGTCATGATTTCTGGGAAGGACCACGCCACATGCGGATCGGTCCCGTAACCAACAGCTCCCAGCGGGTCGCGCTGGAAGCGAACGGCCTCCTCCGCATGCTGATGCATCTCCAGGAAGGCCCCTGTCAGAAAACGAAGCAAGCCAGAAGAAAGGACAATAGAACAAAAGCCGGATCCCAACCCGGCAAAACTCAGGAAAAGCACTTAATGCAGAAGGATTCTTCCAGGTGCTGCGCTTCGAGCAACGTACTGCGCCACTCTCGATCAATGGTGCGGTCGCGCTCCTGAAGCGCCCTCTCCAAGTCGGCCACCTTGGCAAGGGCCGCCTTCACCTTGGCGTCCTTGTCCTCGGTCGCCTTCTCGGACGCCTCGTGACGGCGGGCCTCATCCTGTCGGGCTCCCTCCACCGTGGTGACCTACCCCTTCAGCCGCTCCACCTCGGCCTGAAGGTAGCCCTTATCGTCGACCAGCCTGTTGCGCTGCTGGTCCATCTCGACCAGGGCCCGCTGCGCCTCCACCACCTTGGCGGCCTCCGCCTTAAGGAGCTCCACCTCGGCCTCGAGATGGCTCTTGTGGCCCGCCATCTGCTCCCGCAGCTGGTTGGCCTCGTCGAGCGATCGTCGGGCCGCCGCTGCCTCTGCCCTCGCCTGGGCCACCTCGGCACCAAGACGCCGGCGTCGGCAATGAGGCAGTAGAAATGATAACCAGCCCGGAGCAGCCGGGTCTGCAGGGACAACACCTCGGCTGCAAAAAAGAAGATTCAGAAAAGGAAAAAGAAGAGCAAGACTTAAGATTTGGCCCAACTGTTACACAGTTGGCCCGAATCTCGGGGGCTACACCCAGTGGGTGCGCTAGCGCGCCTCCACTAGAAATGAGCACTAACATACCGGGGGCGACGCAGAGCTCCTCCTCCTTGGCGACGAGCTGCTCCTTGAGCTCCCGATATTTGCCCAGGAGGCGGTTGAAGGCGCTAACCCGGTAGGCGTCAAGTTGCTGAAAAAAGGCAGCGATCAGAACAAATGCAGCATTCTAAAGATTCGACCCAACTGCTACGTAGTTGTCCCGAACCTCAGGGGCTACACCCAGTGTGTGCGCTAGCGCGCCCCCACAAAGAAGAAGATACAGGAAAAGCTTACCAGCACGGCGCTCCAGATCCCGCGTCCGCTCCACCTCGGCCTGGGCAAAGGCCTCAAGCCGATCCGTCCGCCCACGAAGGCGGCGGCTGACGGCGTCCATGTTGGCCCGACGGTGCTCCTGCTCCGCATTGGCTGCGACATGTTGGCCCGACGCCCCCCCCCCCCAGCCCGGGCACCAGGCCATGCTCCCCGCTGGCCGCTCCCGACGCGGCCAGCACCTCCTCCGGCGTCCCCTCCGGCGTCACCGAGGACCCAAATGCAACGACAACTGGCGACACCACCACCGACTCGGCAGCCGGGGTAGCCTGCGGCACCACCTGCGGCGCCTCCTCCAAGACAGCATCACCGCCGCCTCCATCGACCCCCGCCTGCCTGACAGCATCGACCCACGGCGGGGTGTCGTTCTCCACCTACACAACCTCCTAGTCGAGGACCACCACGTCATCCCTACCTCCTTGGCCATGCTCCCTCACCGACGACGGCTCGAAGACCGTCGCCCCACCATCATGCCCTCCGGTATCTCACACCATGCCGTATCCTCGCCCATGTCGTCGCAGCATCAATCCAGGATCGGACTGACACCGCCTCCCGCTCCGCCTCGGCCCTGTTCCTGTCCCGCCAGGCCAGGCCTTTGGTGTCAGACGGGTCCAGGCCAAGGTCCGGGTCTACCGGCTCCCCCTCCTTGTCGTAGTCAACGGGGCCGGACCGGCTCCTCTAGAATGCGGCCTCCTCAGCGGCCGCGGCATCTGTCACATCCCTAGTTCTGGTTTGCCAAGTGCTAGCATCTGGTGTTGCATCATGTTTAAATCTTCCAAAAAGATGAAATGGGGATGAAAGAACCCCAAGCACCCACCTTTAAACCAACTAGGGTTTACCAAAAATAATTTCAATCAACCTGAAATGCCCTTCTAAAAAGTCCACCCTTTTTGTCTTGGGTTAGAACCTTTGACAAAATGGGTTCACATTTTTCTAGGACACCTAAGGTCATTGGATTAAATCTTTACCTATTTGCATTTGGGCATTTAAATTCTACAAAATATTTTAAATGCCCAAATAATCCTGGAAATAAGTGTGGGCTGTTGGAAATAATCTGAACAGTGCCTATGATTATTTACATGATTTTTGAAGGTGTATAGGTATTTTTAGAAAAGCCCAACACTTACAGAAAAATAGAAAGAGAGAGAGGGACTTACCTGGCAGCCCACCAGTCGGCCCACCTAGCCGGCCCAGCCCAGCAACCACTCCAGCGAGCTGCTTGGCTTGGCCAGGCAGGCAGGCATGTGCTCGATGGCGGCTCCAGCACGCACCACGCAGCTGCCCGCCGCCCTGCTTCCTCCCCTCGCCGCCCTCCTCTCCTTCGAGTAAGCCGAGCCCCGAGCGCTCGCTTGCCCCGAGGCCTCTGCATCGACCTCGACCGACTCCGCCACCGCGGGAGATCCCCTTCGCCATCGCTGCCGCACCAGCTCGTCCCCGACCGCGCCGTCTGCTCCTACATGACCGCCGTGAGCTCAGCTATCTCTCCATCCCTCCCGTTCTCGCTCTCGAGCCCTGCATCAACTACATGAAACTCACCCGCACGCGCCGCCGTGGAGCTCATCGCCGACGTGACTCCGGCCACCCACAGGCCTCACCACCTTGTCCACTAACTCCACCGCACCCCACGAGTCCAACGCACCACTTCACGTGCCTCGCCGTGCCCCGCAGCCTCGGGTGCGACCTCACCCGACTCTGGCGACTGCCAAGGTCGTCGCCGGCGACGTTTCCGGCCACCCCGAGCCCAACCACTGACACCAAACGCCGCGGCTTGCTCCCAGCTACGAGTAGATGCCCTCCGTCGCTCATATGGTCGCCGAAATGCGTTAATGCACTCTCATCGCCGCGTCTGGCCTCGCTGGTGGCTAAACATCAGCGAGTTTGACCCGTTGACTTTGACTGGGTGGTCCCAGGTTGACTCCCCTGAGTCTATGACAAGTGGGACCCCCCTCTGCTAATTAACTTAGATTAGAACTAACTAAGTTTAGTTAGTTTAAATAACTGCTGGCACACGGGACCCACCGATCAGTTTGACCATGACCGGCCCTGTTTACCGCTGACATCACAGTAACGTAATGCTGACGCAGTTAGTCATTTTAGGGATTTAATTTAATCCAGGAAATTCCAAAAAATGCCCTAAACTTCTAAAAATCATATAATTCAACCATAACTCCAAATGAGATAAATTATATATGAAAAATGATCATAAAAATCCAATCTATCCATTTGTACCTTTTTCATGCATGTTCGAACAACTTATGACTACTGTTTAGGACAATTCAATTAAATGGCATTTAAATAACCACATGTGGAGTTTGAATTTTGAATCTTGGATTCAAATCAACTTCATTTAATCTGGTTTTAGCTGCATTAGCACAAACCACAGCATATTGCCATGTCACATTCATGCATCATATTGCTGCATCAAATTGATTGTGTTCTCTCTTGTTTGCCGGTATTTGTCCCCTCTCAGTAGACGACGTTCCGACGATGAGTTCGATGACAATGATGAAGAACTATACTATCTTCAAAAGTGTCAGGCAAGCAAGCCCCCCTTGTTCATTCCAATACAATCCCACTCTCTCGCTCTTGCTCTCTTTTACTGCATTAGGACAACAACGATTCAACTGTTACATGTTGCAGTAGTTGAACCCCTTTCCTCTGCATGACATGTCATTGCCATAGTAAATAGATGAAACCCACTAGCATGAGTAGGAGTTGTTTGAGCCCTGATTTGCCTACTCATTCATGCTTATTTGTCATGCCTGCTACTGCTTAGAGTTGAGTCAGGTCTGATTCATCGTGGATGAATCAGAGGTGTGTGAACATGTCCTACTGTGTGTGAACTAAGTGTGTGAACACGATTTGGTAAAGGTAGCGATGAGAGGTCATGTAGGAGTACATGGTGGGTTGTCTCATTGAAGCCGTCCTCAGGAACTGAGTTCTGTGTTTGTGATCCATGAACAGCTACTACCACACATTGGGTTCCGGTAACTCAGCCCCTCTCGGCTTATTTGTCAACCTGATCTCTGTCTAGGAGTTGCAACTAGTTTCTGGTGTTTGTAGGTAGTGTTAGTAGTCTACCAAGTGGCACCCGGTACAGGTGGGCTTGCGACAAACTAGGCATAGTGGCACGGTGTACCAAGTGGCACCCAGATGGTGGGCTTGGGAACCCTGCTCACATCGTTTGGGGCCGTGAGCGACACGCCGGCCGGATCTCCTTGCGGATGGAACCCGAATTGGAGATAAACCTGGATGAGAGACTTGTGTGGTTAGTCAGGTCGTGGCCGACACCCTCGCTGGGCTTCCGCTTGAAGGTTGCCGAGTACATGTCGTGTAAACTGCGGTAAGTGGTGAGAGCGTGTGTGAAGAAGTACACCCCTGTAGGGTTAATATGATCTATTCGAATAGCCATGTCCGCGGTAAAGGACTTTTGGGTTGCCTGTACAGTTCATAGACAAGTGAAAGTGGATACTTTAAAATACGCAAGATAAGCGTGAGTGCTATGGATGGCGTTCTCGTAGGGAGACGGGAGCGGATCCATAGTGGTGTATTGATATGGTGAATATGTGGACTCGTGTGCGCCACCCCAAAAGAGTTACTTGCAGTCGTAGTTCAGGATAGCCACCGAGTCAAAGCTGACTTGCTACACTTAAACCCCACCCCCCCTTTGTTGATAATGGTGCATATGTATTTAGTTCTGATGTAAGTCTAGCTGGGTACATTTGTACTCACGTTTGCCTATTTTATGTTTTTGCAGAGAGACTTCAGTCTCACAAGTAGTACCGCATGGACTTCAACGTTTAGCTTGTTACCTCAGCTACGATCTTGTGCCCTCAGTAGGATCTGGTAGATAGTCAGGCTTCTCAGCCTTTTTTCATTTGTAGATGTCTGTACTCAGACATGTTAAGCTTCCGCTTGTGCTTTGACTTATATGCTCTGAAGGTTGGGTCATGAGACTCATGTTTGTAGTATCTCGCTCCTCAGAGCCTATTGTATAAATACCTGAGTTGTAGAGTCTTGTTGTGATGCCATGTTGTATTTGCACATATCGAGCATATTGTGTGTATGTTATTGAAATGCTTGTTATGTGTGGGATCTGACTATCTAGTTGTTTATCCTTGGTAGCCTCACTTACCGGGAAATGTCTCCTAGTGCTTCCACTGAGCCTTGGTAGCTTGCTACTGCTCCGGAACACTTAGGCTGGCCGGCATGTGTCCTTCTTTGTTCCGGTGTCTGTCCCTTCGGGGAAATGTCACGCGGTGTCTACCAGAGTCCTGTTAGCCTGCTACAGCCTGGTTTACCGGAGTCCTGCTAGCCCAGTTGCTACAGCCCTGATTCACTTGCTGATGACTGACACGTTCGTTGATGGGTCATGTATACCTATCCCTGTAAGTTAGTGCCACTTTGGGTTCACGACTAGCCATGTCAGCCCGGGTTCTTTGTCATATGGATGCTAGCGGTAGTATCATATACGTGAGCCGAAAGGCGCAAATGGTCCCGGGCCATGTAAGGTGGCACCCATGGGAATACTGTGCGTGAGGCCGCAAAGTGATATGATGTGTTACATGCAAGATCGGTGTGCCTTAGGATCGGGGTCCCGACAACTTTGGTATCAGAGCCAAACTGGTCGAAGTTGAGTCTAGAAATTCTTAGTTATATAAGGGAATTGATTGTGGGATTGAACGTAAGGCTCTTTTTACTCCTTATACCTTATGCCTTCTGATCCGAGTCATCATATCTTTCCTACAGGGTTAAGGAACTAGGCTATCTCTTCTTTCTATCAGGATCACGTTTTACTAATCCGTAGACCTATAAGATTGATGGTTCTAAGCTTGAGTTCAGCTCCTACTATCTTCTGTATGTTCATAGTTGATCTTAGACTCTTGATATTATGATGATCGAGTGGTTATGCCACCATTTTTGTAGCATGTCTCAAATCTTTTCGAGCATTTACAGCCGTTATGCTGTCCGAGTCATCCCAAGTTTCTAAATAATCTGATGCATTTGCAAATCCCTTCTTTTCGTTCCGATGTCTTTTTAGGCCAGGTTAGCCACACTAAATTTCCGAGTTAAGGTAGTCTGTTCCCTCGACATATATGTTGGAGCTAGTATTATGACCCTAGGTGTCTAGAGTATCACCTAGTAATCTAGCCATGTTCTGTGATGATTTCGGCCGTCATTCTCGAAAGCATCTCGTGATGCCACTTAGTAGCAGGTATTCTACTCCTGGGTTCTTGAACCCATGATTCACCCTACTTCATGTTGATAGTGTTGCTTATTCCTTTAGGACATTAGTCACCTTTGCATTAGTCCTCGAGGTCCGTGGTATTCCCTTCTTCCAAATACTATGAACCACTTACGGCAGATGTTTGTTGGATCAAAAGATCACAACATGAGTGCTCTCGATGAGTTCTCCATTCTATATTGTGACTCTGCCAGTCCTACCTTCTCCGCATGGGTTATCCGGAAGAAAAATGTTGAGCTTTGCTCGGCATACTAATCTGTGCATCCACAGCTCAGAAAATCGTATGTTCTTTTGGGTTGTCCCTCTTTAGTTGTATTCTTTCCCCCGTCTATCAATTGATAGTCAAGAGTATGTATGCATTTGTTCATCGATGCCTATTACTCTTGTGGTCCGTCAAGCCATTCTACTATGGAATGACTAGGAGAAACAAACTCTCGTACCTCTTCCATATCCAGGATTGGGTCAAAGCAGTTGTACTCCGCAGATCAAAATGCTAATCCAGCTGTTGCTCTTCTCTACCCTGAAGTATTACCCACTTTATGTCAAGAATGTCATGAGGGTTGCACCTTCTCTTATGAATTCTCGATGTAGTGATACTTCTCGCCATCATTATTCATTCCTCGGTCCCCGTGTTGTTGAACCGGAATGCCGACAAGCAAATCGTGATGTGTGAAATCCATACTCCTAGCAACTCCGTTGCTTGGTAGTTAAATGGACGACAACCTCGTTCTTAGCGTGTTGATTATTGAATCATCACCCTAAGACTGATCGTGCTACCTAGTCCTTATATCCGGTGCAACCTTCGATCAATGATGTAGGATTGTGTCAATCCCTCACTCTTTTGATCATCTCGTCTTGCCCTGAAAAACAAGATCATTCTCGAGCTTAGTAACATATCGGTGGTTCGTGATTTACCAATTATCTTCTCGGAAGTATCACCAGGTCGTCACCTGACTGTTATGTTGAGCTCGTGATCAAGTTGGTTTCATATAAGCCACCCCTTCTCCAAGAATCTGTGTTGGATACCCTGAACTAGTTGGTTGAGCTAAACAACAACTTGGAGAGTTGGAAGATAAAAGCTTTGCCTAAACTTAGTTCATCTCCAAGGGATATTTTGCATGTGTGTTGAAGAAAGATGGTATTTTCATCTATTAACCCCCGTGATTAGTTTATGGACCAATCATCTTACCCAATCTTTGATTTGAGTATGGGCTATCGTCAAATCAAATCAGAACCAATGATATTCGTAATGTTGTCTTACTCGTGGTTGTTTCCTCGAGCATACACCATTATATCTTTTGGATCTGACCAATGCTATCACCTGTCCACATAATTATGGAATTCCATCTTCATGGAAAGCTGGATGAATTGTTGTTGAGCCCATCAGCAACATTGTTACCTTCTCCATGATTTGTGTTGAACATCCAGTTAGTATTGGAAAACTTTATAAGCATTATCTTCATGTCCCGTTCATGAAGCATATGCTTGGATGAAAAGAAGTGACTCCCTCTAATTCATGTGCATCAGATGCAAGTTGCCGCCGTGAATTTGAGAAAGCATGTTTTTACCTCCTCTGGAATCATCCCAAGTCAGTTATGCACGTGCGAAGTATTCCGTGGTATGTTAGACTGATCATCTTCATTCCATATGAATTCCCTAGCACACCAAGCCACTAACTGATTTATTCCAGGAAAAGGAATTCCTTCATAAGAGCTAATCTGGACTTATGTTAGGACTTCGATATCCTCGTTGATGGTTCCCAACCAAAACTCGGTAGTGTTTTATTATAAGACTACTACGTGGTCATGCTTGTCTGGGACAGCGTGTTCACATGTATGTAGCAGAACCAGCTCATGTTTTGGAGCTTGCTAGCGTAGTTTATTCCCGAGAATCTCTCAACGTCATCTCATCGATTTGTGTTGCAAACTTTCATTTTTCCTTCTAGACTTGATGTGTCTGGAATATCCTGACACCAACCAGATCTGAATCTCAGGCAGATATGACGGTTGGAACATTTTCCCAAGAACTATAATATTGGCCTCTCCGTAACCGGTAAGTGGATGTCGTGGCCAACACACCCAGCCGGAAGACCTATTATTGTAGTATCTTGATTGAAGAAGTTGGCCACCTTCCCATAAGGATTTTGCAGGATTTACTTCCGTAGTTATTTCTTATGGATTGTTGAGCTTCCTAAGTCCGACCTGTTACTTGATGTTTCAGATACCAAACCATTTCAATAAATGGGTATGCTAGCACATCAAGGAGAACATTAGAAGCGGAGTGCTAAATGTCTCTCGGTCGATCATCCAGATTTTGTTTCCTTGGCCCCGCCAAGGTGAAATCTGAGACGGTGTTATCTTCCTTTGCATCTGCATCTCTTCCACCGGTATTCATCATGGTAGTATGTTGTGTTGCCAGGATCCTTGACACGGTTATTGGTAAAACCTTGATGGATATGGAAATGCTCAAGTTCTTGAGAGCACGCACACGTGCTAGGTGTTATCATCGGCATTAACTGGGATTGCTCTCAGTTTCCTCAGTTATGCTATAACTTTTCAAATAGTGGACTCACTCTCCACTGTTGAGCTTCTCCCCAGTTACTAAAATCATCCCTTGTGTTGTTTTCAACAAGGTAATCCACATCATCCATTCTAATCCGAGTATGCCATTCTACCGAACTCCTCCAAATGATCGATTGTGATTTGCCTTAAGCTGGTATAAAGAGTTTAAATGATGTTTGAATTAAAGGTAATACTTTTTTCCACTTATGGGATGATTCCACGAGTCACCTCCTCTAAGATGTCTCGTTAAGGTATCATGGAAACTCAACTCCTCGCTACGTTGACAACCGTTCACCACCCTCTTAAGTATGGAATTGTTGTCTACCTAGTGAACCCTCGTCATCTGTTTCACCCCATCCCTTTGGATGTGTGTTTCGCATCCCACCTCGAGAGATGTGCTATGTCTTACTCTGTGAGTTGATCCTGAGTTGCTTGATCTCCGAGAAGATCGATTCTTTTAGAGTTTTCCCTTCCCTCTCATTGTCATGTTAGTTGGAGTTCTTAGAGCAAGACGACGAGGCAAAGATGGTGATCAAATTAACGCCCTTATGAAGTACCAACTGGATCGTGAAGATTGTGTTAGTTTGCGTCCCCTTCATCTTAACCTATGCTTGAATCTCGGGACGAGATTCTTGTTTCGTGGGGGTGAGCTGTCACATCCCTAGTTCTGGTTTGCCTAGTGCTAGCATCTGGTGTTGCATCATGTTTAAATCTTCCAGAAAGATGAAATGGGGATGACAGAACCCCCAGCACCCCCCATTAAACCAACTAGGGTTTACCAAAAATAATTTCAATGAACCTGAAATGCCCTTCTAAAAAGTCCACCCTTTTTGTCTTGGGTTAGAACCTTTGACAAAATGGGTTCACATTTTTCTAGGACACCTATTTGCATTTGGGCATATAAATGCTACAAAATATTTTAAATGCCCAAATAATCCTGGAAATAAGTGTGGGCTATTGGAAATAATCTGAACAGAGCCTATGATTATTTACAGGATTTTTGAAGGTGTCTACATATTTTTAGAAAAGCCCAACACTTACAGAAAAATAGAAAAGCAAACAGAAATAAGAAAGAGAAAGAGGGACTTACCTCGCAGCCCACCAGCCGGCCCACCTAGCCGGCCCAGCCCAGCAACCGGTCCAGCGAGCTGCTTGGCTTGGCCAGGTAGGCAGGCAGGTGCTCGACGGTGGCTCCAACGCGCGCCATGCAGCTGCCCGCCGCCCTGCTTCCTCCCCTCGCCGCCCTGCTGGCCTGGACGACTTCCACGTCGCGCCCCGACCCCTCTGGACACACCCGTTCTCTCCCTGCCTCTCTCCCTCGCCTGCCTCCGCCAAGACCGACGCAGCCATCGCCGTTCCGCCGCCATAACCGTGCCCACCGTCATCCCCGCGCCGCGGCACTGTGTCCAGGAGCTCCGCCGCCCTCCTCTCCTTCGAGCGAGCTGAGCCCCGAGCGCTCTCTTGCCCCGAGGCTTCTGCACCGACCTCGCCCGACTCCGCCACCGCCGGAGATCCCCTTCGCCGTCGCTGCCGCACCAGCTCGTCCCCGACCGCGCCATCTGCTACTACGTGACCGCCGTGAGCTCAGCTACCTCTCCATCCCTCCCATTCTCGCTCTCGAGCCCTGCATCGACTGCATGAAGCTCACCCGCACGCGCCGCCACGGAGCTCGTCGCCGACGTGACTCCGGCCACCCACAGGCCTCACCACCTTGTACACTAACTCCACCGCACCCCCACGAGTCCAACGCACCACTTCCCGTGCCTCGCCGTGCCCCGCAGCCTCGGGTTCGACCTCACCCGACTCCGGCGACCGCCAAGGTCATCACCGGTGACATTTCCGGCCACCCCGAGCCCAACCACTGCCACCAAACGTCGCGGCATGCTCCCAGCTACGCGTAGATGCCCTCTGCCGCTCATATTGTCGCTGAAACGCGTTAATGCACTCTCACCGCCGCGTCTGGCCTCGCCGGCGGCTAAACGCCGGCGAGTTTGACACGTTGACTTTGACTGGGTGGTCCCAGATTGACTCCCCTGAGTCTATGACAAGTGGGACCCCCCTCTGCTAATTAACTTAGATTAGAACTAACTAAGTTTAGTTAGTTTAAATAAATGCTGACACGCGGGACCCACCGGTCAGTTTGACAATGACCGGCCCTGTTGACCGACGACACCACAGTGACGTCATGCTGACGCAGTTAGTCATTTTTTGGATTTAATTTAATCCAAAAAATTCCAGAAAATGCCCTAAACTTCTAAAATGCATATAAATTCAACCATAACTCCAAATGAGATAAATTATATATGAAAAATGATCATAAAAATCCAATCTATCCATCTGTACCTTTTTCATGCATGTTCGAACAACTTATGACTACTGTTTAGGACAATTCAATTAAATGGCATTTAAATAACCACATGTGGAGTTTGAATTTGAATCTTGGATTCAAACCAACTTCATTTAATCTGGTTTTAGCTGCATTAGCACAAACCACAGCATATTGCCATGTCACATTCGTGCATCATATTGTTGCATTGAATTGATTGTGTTCTCCCTTGTTTGCCGGTATTTGTCCCCTCTCAGTAGACGACGTTCTGACGATGAGCTCGATGAAACTGATGAAGAACTATACTATCTTCAGAAGTGCCAGGCAAGCAAACCCCCCTTGTTCATTCCGATACAATCCCACTCTCTCGCTCCTGCTCTCTTTTACTGCATTAGGACAACAACGATTCAACTGTTACATGCTGCGGTAGGTGAACCCCTTTCCTCGGCATGACCTGTCATTGCCACATTAAATAGATGAAACCCACTAGCATGAGTAGGAGTTGTTTGAGCCCTGATGTGCCTACTCATTCATGCTTGTTTGTCATGCCTGCTACTGCTTAGAGTTGAGTCAGGTTTGATTCATCAGCGATGAATCAGAGGTGTGTGAACATGTCCTACTATGTGTGAACTAAGTGTGTGAACACGATTTGGTAAAGGTAGCGATGAGAGGTCATGTAGGAGTACATGGTGGGTTGTCTCATTGAAGCCGTCCTCAGGAACTGAGTTCTGTGTTTGTGATCCATGAACAACTACTACCACACATTGGGTTCCGGTAACTCGGCACCTCTCGGCTTATTAATCAACCTGATCTCTGTCTAGGAGTTGCAACAAGTTTCTGGTCTTTGTAGGTAGTGTTAGTAGTCTACCAAGTGGCACCCGGTACAGGTGGGCTTGGGATAGACTAGGCACAGTGGCACGGTGTACCAAGTGGCACCCGGATGGTGGGCTTGGGAACCCTGCTCACATCGTTTGGGCCCGTGAGCGACACCCCGGCCGGATCTCCTTGCTGATGGAACCTGAATAGGCGATAAACTTGGACGACAAACTTGTGTGGTTAGTCAGGACGTGGCCGACACCCTCGCTGGGCTTCCGCTTGAAGGTTGCCGAGTACATGTCGTGTAAACGGCGGTAAGTGGTGAGAGTGTGTGTGAAGAAGTACACCCCTGCAGGGTTTATATGATCTATTCGAATAGCCATGTCCGCGGTAAGGACTTCTGGGTTGCCTGTACAGTTCATAGACAAGTGAAAGTGGATACTTTAAAATACGCAAGATAAGCGTGAGTGCTATGGATGGCGTTCTCGTAGGGAGACGGGAGCGGATCCATAGTGGTGTATTGATATGGTGAATATGTGGACTCGTGTGCGCCACCCCAAAAGAGTTACTTGCAGTCGTAGTTCAGGATAGCCACCGACTCAAAGCTGGCTTGCTGCAGTTAAACCCCACCACCCCTTTGTTGATAATGGTGCATATGTAGTTAGTTCTAATGTAAGTCTTGCTGGGTACATTTGTACTCATGTTTGCCAATTTTATGTTTTTGCAGAGAGACTTCAATCTCACTAGTAGTACCACATGGACTTCGATGTTTAGCTTGTGACCTCAGCTACGATCTTGTGCCCTCGGCAGGATCTGGTAGATAGTCAGGCTTCTCAGCCTTTTTCATTTGTAGATGTCTGTACTCAGACATGTTAAGCTTCCGCTTGTGCTTTGACTTGTATGCTCTGAATGTTGGGTCATGAGACTCATGTTTGTATTATCTCGCTCCTCGGAGCCTATTGTATAAATACCTGAGTTGTAGAGCCTTGTTGTGATGCCATGTTGTATTTGCACATATCGAGCATATTGCGTGTATGTTATTGAAATGCTTGTTATGTGTGGGATCTGACTATCTAGTTGTTTATCCTTGGTAGCCTCTCTTACCGGGAAATGTCTCCTAGTGATTCCACTGAGCCTTGGTAGCTTGCTACTGCTCCGGAACACTGAGGCTGGCCGGCATGTGTCCTTCTTTGTTCCGGTGTCTGTCCCTTCGCGGAAATGTCATGCGGTGTCTACCGGAGTCCTGTTAGCCTGCTACAGCCCGGTTTACCGGAGTCCTGCTAGCCCAGTTGCTACAGCCCAGATTCACTCGCTGATGACCGACACGTTCATTGATGGGTCATGTATGCCTGTCCCTGTAAGTTAGTGCCACTTTGGGTTCACGACTAGCCATGTCAGCCCGGGTTCTTTATCATATGGATGCTAGAGGCAGTATCATATACGTGAGCCAAAAGGCGCAAATGGTCCCGGGCCAGGTAAGGTGGCACCTGTGGGAATACCGTGCGTGAGGCTGCAAAGTGATATGGTGTGTTACATGCTAGATCGGTGTGACTTAGGATCGGGGTCCTGACAGCATCGGCCGCTGCCCTCGCCAGCGCGATCGGTGACCTGAAGGAAAAATGAAATGAGCAGAAAGACGCAGCTGACTCGACTACTCGGAGGCAGGCAGAAGAAACATACCCCGGCAAGACCAGGACGGCGGCCCTCGCCGGCCTCTCTCGCCCGGCGCTGAGCTTTCTCTTGGCCATCCTCGCGCTCCCGGCCAGGTCCGCCATGCGCTACGGGGCCCAGGGCCTTGGCGTAGCACTGTCCTTCCCATGTGGACGGCTTGTCTCCGCTCCTCGCGACGACCCGGCTCCCTCCGCGTCGCGACCTCCGCCTAACGCATCTACATCGACAATCGGCGTCAGCATCGGCTTACTAGAGAAACACAAAAGAAAAACCAAGAAGGCATGACTTACCCGCGCGACGCCCAGCGCCGGTGTCGACCTTGTCCTCGTCCTCTCCGCCGTGGGCCACGGGCTCCTCTGACGCCGCCCGCACCACCTGTGATGGAGCTCGGGCGTAAGGGTGCCCGATGGCATTCAGAAGCACCTCTCGTGTCGCGTCAGGACAAACGAGGAGGTGCGCGGCAGCAAAGTGAGAAGACCAAATACTCACCATAGGTGCCGGATTCGATTGGCTGTATGGCGCCTTGCCGAACCACCAGTTGTCCCCAAGGTTGGCCTTGGAGATGTTGTTCACCCGGCGCGCAATCTTGTCTGCCGACAGGCGTGTCGACCCCATGCGATTGGGGTCCTGAAGACCGGCCATCTAGCAGATAAGGCAGGTGCGCCATAGCAGCGGAAGGACCCGGCGCATGATGAACGCGGTGATAAGGTCGGTGTTGGTGAGCCCCTCCCGCGTCTTCATCACCGCTACCCGCTAGCAGAGATTGAGGATCTCCTGTGATGGGTACCTGGGGTAGTAGCCCCAGTTCATATTCGCCGGCGGCGGTGCTATGGCGAAGGCCGGAAGGTTGTTGCAGTCCGCGCCCAAGTTGCAGACGTAGAAGAAGGAATTCTGCCACTTTTTGGGAGAATCCTCTAGCGGAATCTTGGGGCAGGCCGCTCCCGACCGCTTCGAGATGACAGCGGCGCCGCAGTCGGTGAACTCCCCGGCCGTCGGCCCCTGTTGCTTCAGGGAGAAGAGACGTGCCCAGAGGTCGATCGTGGGTTCGACCCCCAAGTACCCCTCGCAGAGGGTAACAAAGCCCGAGAGATAGACAATGGCGTCAGCGCCAAGATGGTGGGGCTAGAGCCCGAAGAACTCCAGAAACGAGCAGAAGAAGGGGCTCACCGGCAGGCCGAACCCGCACTCGAAGTGAGGGAGGAAGACCATGTGCTCTGTGCCTTGCGGCTGCGGCCTCTGCTCGCCCTGCGGCAGGCGCACGGCGACCTCCGTCTCCCACGGCAACCGCCGGGAGGAGCGGAGGTAGGCGATGTCCTCAACGGTGACGGTCGAGCCCATCCAAGAGCCCGACAACAACGCCATCGACAAGGAAGAAAGAGAAGGAGAAGATGGATGACGATAGAGCTCTGCTCAAAACAGCGGGCGTCGCAACGCGGCGATCGCAAGAAGCAGAGCAAGGGCGAAGAGGCAGGGGAGCGCGAGCGAGAATAATGTCCGCCGCCCCGTCGCCCCAATTTATAGCCCTCGGTTTGAACGTGGGGGAGTGGGATCGTCTGCGCCAGCCTTTCCCACTACACTGCAAAAAGTGTGCATGTACGCGCACCATAACTGCACGGGGAAGAGCAACCGACAACCAGACGCCGCAATAAATCTACGCGCGTGGGCCAAGGGCACGCTATGGCGGGGCCCAGTCTGTTGCCCAGTCCCATCGCGCGTGTGGCATGTCAGGCCCCTCCGACTTCCGGGCACCACGTGGCGCCGATGCGAAGCCCGAGAGATTGCCCCAAGATTCGATGGACTCCTTGGTTGCCGCCACCGCCGGGGTGCCGCGATCCGGTTTCTGAGAAAACCAGCACACAATGGGTGTTGCCGGACTCGGCGCATGCAGAATTCACCTTGCTTAAAGGGGAAACTGCGAAGGCCCTCCCTTCCGAAGACGATGGACCTTCACAGCTTCGGGGACTATTGTCGGGGGGATGAACCCTGGGAAGGCAACGGAACCCGGATCCTTTTCAAAAACTACAGGGCCGGCGTCCCCCCTCAAGACAGCACGTGCTTGGCCGGGTCGCTCGACCCGGCCCGGACCCTGCCACCCGGCCAAACTCTCCAACCCGGCCAGGCACCTCGACTCGGCCTCGACAACCAGTACAAGACAGCCGAACCCGACACAACCAAGTCTTCCCCAACAAGTCAGCTCCACCCATGGCGTGCTCCGCAACCCAGCCACGGGTCAGCCCCCGTCCCATCTAGGTTGTACGATGGGACGAGTCTTCATCCACCGATGACCAAGGCAACAGTGCCCCACCCATGCCTCTGGTCAGCCGGAGCGTGGCAACAGTTCCCCTCACCTACCCGTTGACCAGGCCCGATGTGACAACAGTGCCCCCGTCGTCACCGTCGACGACAGCAAGCGACAAACTGATGGGCGCCACAGTACCCGACTTGACTCGGCCACGCCATGATGATCGACAAGACGGTGGACAGTTCCCCTAGGCACGCGGAGCCCGCACCTAGGGGAACTCGGCGAACCACAGGTCCACAGCGGGTCCCAGTCCGGGTCCTTAGAAGCTGACGACCCGGACCCACGAGCTCATAACATTACCATTGTACCCTTGTGGGTTGTTCTATAAAACCCCCAGAAGCCCTTGCATATGCAGGCGAGAAAAGTAAGGAAGTAGAATAGATAAGCAGTAAACACGCAGGAAACCAGCCACCGGTCAGTAGAGTGCACCAGGGAAGAGGGGGCAACCTAAGCCCTGGCCAGCCTCCCTTCTTCCTCCAAACAGCTCAAAGAGCAACCTTGTACTGTTGCATATCATGCAAACTCGATAGGACTAAGGGTATTATCTCTCCGGAGAGCCCCAAACCTGGGTATGTCTTGTGTCCCGCGCTCGCTCATGCCAACCCCGCCTGTGGATCCCACCAGTGCCCTCGAGCCTCCTCCTCTCTTTAGCCATCCCATGGCATTTGCCATGCGCCCACCACGACATCGTCCCTATAGTGTGCCACTAAAACCAAGTGACTGAGCTCTAGCTCACAGGCCTCCTCCCGTGCACGTCACCACACCAAGGTCCTTGTTGCCTCATCTCCTCACGCAACGGTCATTGATATGTCTGTGACATATCTATAATTTATGAAGTATTCATGCCATGTTTACAACAATTTTATATGATTTTGGTATGATTTGATTATAACTAACCCGGATTGACGTTGTTTTCAGCAGAACTACCATGTTGTCATTTTTTATGCATAAATAGAAGTTCTTGGAATGGGATGAAAATTCACGGTGATTTCTTATGGACCAAAAGAGCCCCCCAAAGCACAAGAGTTGGGCCAGAAGAGTCTCGAGGCAACCACAAGGGTGGAGGGCGCACCCCTAGGGCGCACCCCTAGCTTGCGGCTACCTCGTGGACCCCCTTGACATGAGACTGATGCCAAAAATTCCTATAAATCCCGAAACCTCCAAAAAGATACCTAGATCGGGAGTTTCGCCGCCTCAAGCCTCTAACTTCATGAAAAACCAATCTAAGCCCATTCTGGTAGCCTGCTAGAGGGGGGAATCATCACCGGAGGCCATCTTCGTCATCTCAGCGACCACTATGACGAGGAGGGAGTAGTTCACCGTTGGGGCTGAGGGCATGTACTAGTCGCTATGTGTTTGATCTCTCTCTCTCTCTCTCGTGTTCTTGATTTGGCATGATCTTGATGTACCGCGAGCTTTGTTGTTATAGTTGGATCTTATAGTGTTCTTCCCTCTCTACCTTGTGATGAATTGAATCTTTTTCTTTGAGGTTTTGTTATATCGGATTGAATCTTTGGATGTGAGAGCACTTGATGTATGTCTTGGGATGGGATATCCATGATGACAATGGGATGTTCTATTGATCCACTTGATGTATATTTTGGTTATCAACTTGTGGATTCCTGTGGTGGAATTGGGGTAATCTATGCATAGGGGTTGGTACATATTTTCATATTCCTTTCTCCGATAGAAATCTTGGAATACTCTTGAAGTTCTTTATGTTGGATTGAATATTATGAATTCGAGATTGTGTGATGTATATCATATAATTGACCAACGAATACTTGTGGTGACATTGGAGTATCAAGGTGACATTAGGGTTCGATTGATGTGTGTCATGTGGTGTTATTTTAGTTGGAACTCTAGGGTTGTTTGTGACACTTATAAGAATAGCCCAATTGACTGATCAGAAAGAATAACTTTGGGGTGGTTTCGTACCCTAAAAGAAATTTCATCTTATGTTCTCCGCGATAGGAACTTTGGAGTGATACTTCGTTGCATGTTGAGGGATTGTTATATGATCCAATTATGTCATCATTGTTGAGAGAAGTTGCACTAGTGAAAGTATAAACCCTAAGCCTTGTTTTCAAGCATTGCAATACCGTTTTCGCTCACTTTTGTTACTAGTTACCTTTCTGTTTTTATTTATTCAGCTTACAAAAACCAATTTCTACCATCCATATTACACTTGTATTACCATCTCTTCGACGAAATAGTGCACCTATAAAATTTACCATTGTATTGGGTGCGTTGGGGACACAAGAGATTCTTTGTTATTCGGTTGTAGCGTTGTTTGAGAGATACCATCTTCATCCTACGCCTCCCATGGATTGATAAACCTTAGGGTCATCCACTTGAGGGAAAATTTCTATTGTCCTACAAAACTCTGCTCTTGGAGGCCCATCACAAGTCTACTAGAAGAAGGTTGCGTTGTAGAAACCAAGCTCTTTTCTGGAGCCGTTGTTGGGGAGGTGAGTGCTTGAAGGTATTTCGTTAGATCTTGCAATTGAATCTTTTAGTTTCTTGTTTTGTCACTAGTTTAGTCTATAGAAGAAAACTACAAAAAATGGAATTGAGGTTGCCTCATATGCTCCATGTTTTAATGTCTTTCGTGAAAATGATGGACAGGAAAATTGTGCTCAAGTGTTAGAAGAAGAAGTCAATAAAATGATTGGTTATAAATCGTTGAATGATAAACATGATTGCAATGTTGTTAGTATGCTTGCTATGAATATTCATGATACTAATGATGATTGCACTAGTCATGATAAAGAAGTTTCTTATAAGCATGTCAATTTTTGTGGTGTGAATAGAGTTTGTGAAGACATGCCTTATAGGGATGATAGATATTGTAAGAAGCATAAACATGATGAAACCAATCGGTGTCTTAAGGTGATAGATAAATTTGCTACAAAATTATGCTCTCTTCATCCCATTAATTGTGAACTTTGCAATAGAGTTGGTCATCTTAATTTTCAATGCATACTTTTTCATGATCGAATCTTGACCAAATATTGCAATAACTTGATCACCCTTGAACTTTATAATGAACTCTGTGTATTTTTGGGGTGTGAAGAATTGTCACATAAAAATAGTTGGTTTGAAGCATTTGTATTCACCGACCATGCTGAAACTACTCTTAAAGAAATCTATATGTTTTGCGTGGTAAATTGCAATGAGAATGCTTATATTGCCAACTATAAAAAGATGGGAAAATCATTAGAATATAAAAGAAATACTAATGAAATGGTAAAGCTCTCCACTTTCCGTACTATTGTCTCTTGTGATGAAACAGGTTACAAGAATGAGTTTCCTATGCAACCAAGCTCATCAATAAGGAGCTTCAAAAAGTTGATTAAACCCACACATGATGTGGATAAGAAAAAGAAAAAAATGGAGAAGCAAAGGTAAAATAGTATCCCTCCCAAATGATGTTGCTCCTATTATTGTTATGTCTCATGAGAGTCAATCAAAAATAAATGTGGAAGATGATATACTTGATGATGATATTGATTCTTTACCTTATGGTATAACGTCCGAAGGAACTATTGATGATGACTTTTTATGCCTATTACTCATTATGATGATTATGATTGAGAAAGTAATGATACTTGTTATAATCTTGAGAATATTTTTGGCACCAACTTAGAAATTTGTGATGATAACAATTTCTATACTATTGGTGTTATTCATACTATTAATGATGAGAGTTATTATCCTTATGATATTCAAAGCCACAAGCTTGGGGATGCTATGTTTGATGAGAATGACATGTTTGAGAATTTAGTTGCTGCAATTAATGTTTTCCCCAAGCTTGGGGATTTTATGTTTGATGAAGATGATATTTTTAGCACCCCAAGTTGTGATGTGCAAATTTATTATGATGATAGCATGCCTCCTACTTATGATGATTGCAATATTTATGAAAGTGGGCTTGGAAGAGTGTCAACTTTAGATAATAATTATCCCACTATTTTGAAGGGTGTTGAATCTTATTATAATGATAAAAGTGTATTTGGAGAGGTCATGACTTTATTTAGTAATGATTCCACTATCTTGGAGGAGGTTTCAATTGATTATGATGAGAACGAAGTTGCTACTTATGATGATTATTGTGATGACACTTTTTTTATAAAAAGTAGTGATGATTATATTTATAAAACTTGTCATGATTATGAATATCCTTTTACTGAATATTACTCTTTTAATGTATAAACAATTTATAGTATTCAAGTTTCATATGATGCTCCCACTACTATCCATGAGAATAAATTTGCTTATGTTGAGAGTAATAAAAATTCTATGCTTGTGGATCATGAAAAGAATGCTTTATGTGATAGTTATATTCTTGAATTCATTCAGGATGCCACTGATTTTTTTGAGAGAGGAACATATGCCTTTACATATCTCAATAATATCATGTTTCCTCACTATGTGTTGAAAGTTTTGAAGTTATGCTTGTTTTATATTCCTACGCTAGTTGATTCTTGTTCCCATGAATTGTTTGCTCACAAAATCCCTATGGATAGGAAGTGGGCTAGATTTAATGTGCTAGTCATATGCTTCATGATGCCCCTATTATGTTTCAATTCTTATCTTTTATGTGAGCATCATTGAAATCATCATTCCTAGCTAAAAGCATTAAATAATAGCGCTTGTTGGGAGGCAACCCAATTTTATTTTGTTTCTACTTTTATGTTCCTGTTTTCCAATAAATTTATCATCTAGCCTCTGGTTGGATGTGTTCTCATGTTTTAATTTAATGTTTGTGCCAAGTAAGACCTTTGGGATAGTTTGGAGCATTGTTGATTTGATCTTGCTGAAAAATAAAAACTCTTGTGTCTAGTAAAATAATTTTCAAAATTCATAGAAGCATGCTTTTGATCTGAATTTTTTGCACAAGATTGATATACAAATTTCCCAAGTTTTCCTAACTTTTTAGAATTTTTCGAGTTGCAGACGTATACGAAGTTTCCTAATTACTATAGACTGTTCTGTTTTAAACAGATTCTTTTTTCATGTGTTGTTTGCTTATTTTGATGAATCTATGAGTAGTATCGGAGGGTATGAACCATGGAGAAGTTGGAATCCAATAGATATTAACACCAATATGAATTTAGAATAGGTTCATAACAGTACCTAAGTGGTGATTTATTTTCTTATACTAACGGAGCTCATAAGATTTTCTGTTGAGTTTTGTGTTGTGAAGTTTTCAAGTTTTGGGTAAAGATATGATGGACTATGGAATAAGGAGTCGCAAGAGCCTAAGCTTGGGGGATGCCCAAGGTGCGCCAAGTTAATATTCAAGGCCAATCAAGCATCTACTCTTGGGGATGCCTCGGATGGCATCCCCTCTTTCGTCTTCTTCTATCAGTAAATTTACTTGAGTCTATATTTTTATTCACCACATGATATGTGTTTTGCTTGGAGCATCATTTTCTTTTGTTTATATTTGCTTGTTGTTATTCAGGGACATGCTTTATATCTTTAAGTTCAATAAAAAGGTCAAGTATAGCCTTTACCATGCTTATTTTACAAGTCTATACGTTGTTATTTTGAAAACATAAAGTTTTCTATCATTGTATGAATTCTTCTAGAAAGTCAGAACATGGTAAAATATTGAAATTTTTACACATTAAGTAACAACAAATTTTCTACACTATGGTAAGTTAAGTTTTCAGAATTTTTTGAGTTAGGGAAGTATGAGCATTCTTTACAGACTATTCTCTTTAGACAGATTGCTGTTATGTTTGCATTGCTTGCATATGTTTGCTTGTTTAATGATTCTACTTGAGGATAGGAGTGTTAAATATGCAGAGGCAATTAGTAGGAAATATCATATAATAATTTTAGTGATTTTCTACAGTATATAATGATAAGGTTATTGCATTGATTTATACTAACTTATCTCATGAGTTCTTGTTGAGTTTTGTGTGCATGGAGTTTTTAAGATTTAGGGAAACCATGGTATAAAAGGAATTAAGGAGACACAAAAGCTCAAGACTGGGGATGCCCAAGGCATCCCAAGTTAATATTTCAAGAAGTCTCAAGCATCTAAGCTTGGGGATGCCCCATTGGCATCAACCTTTCTTCTTCAACAACTATTGGTCAGTTTTGGCTTCTTCACATCATATGTGCTATCTTTGCAATGTCATTTTATTTTATTTTTCTTGCTGTTTTAACAATATACCAAGATCTGGAATTTTTAAATGAGAGAGAGTCTTTACATAGCTACATAACTATTCAACTACTCATTGATCTTCACTTATATCTTTTGGAGTAGTTTGTCATTTACTCGTGTGCTTCACTTTTATCCTATGAGTAAATGGTTGAATGAATTGAATATCATAAATCTGAAATTATATATGTTAGATATGCTAATCCCATGGGGAGTAATGACTTCACATATAAGAAGTTAGCAAACATAGTATTGGTCACTTGAACAATTCATGAAATAATACTGAAGGAAGAGAGATTTCATATATAAATATACTATCTTGGACATCTTCTACGATTGTAAGCCCCATTAGTTATTTTTAAACTTGAGCAAATTAGTTGAAGTTGGACAAGGAAGACAACGTAATGAGTTATGTTTGGGTATATTTCTATATAAGTTATATTGTTATGGACCCTCAAACATGTGGTGCTTGCTTAGGATCTTTTGCTAGCCAACAACTCGTACTAAGTAGAGATACTACTTGTGCATACAAAAACCCTTAAACCCAGTGTCTTGCCATGAGAGTCCACTATATCCACCTATGGATTGAATAAGATCCTTCAAGTAAGTTTTCATTGTTGCAAAAAGCAATAAAAATTGCTCCTAAATATGTACGATCTTTTATTGTAAGGGAAAATAAGATTTGTACAAACCTGTGATGGTGAAGAAATAAAAGTGACGAACTACATAATAAAGGTTGTTGTCACAAGGGGCAATAAAAAGTGACGTTCCATTGCATTAAGAGCTTGCACATCCAAAAATAAAAAGCGCATGACAACCTCTACTTCCCTCTGTGAAGGGCCTATCTTTTACTTCATGAATTTATTTTTATGTTAGAGTCAATAGTATGATTTCTCATTCCAACCTCAATTATTCTTTAGTTGGCAAGCATCATGTGATGGGGAAAGATCCAAGCATATATGGTCATTCAAATATATTTGATCATGAATTATTATTGTTGATAATTATCTATATGATAAATAAGTTGGGAGGCGAAACATTAAGCCCCTATCCTTCTCTGTGTTCAACGGATGCTATTTGTTCTAAAAATATGCTTTGAGTGTTAGCAATCATGGAAGATTATATGATAGTTGAGTACGTGGAATTTGCTAAATCAATGCTCTTGCATAAAACATAATTGCAATTGTTTGATGATTAAGAACATGTTTGTTAGTTTTCAAGAAACTTTATGGTCTATACGTTAACATGTGAATAGCCTGTTACTCGATCATGAGATGTTTTATGACATGAGCTACTGTTTATGATATATAATGATGCTAGAAAAAGTGTTTGGAAATATCATTGATCAAATTTATGCACTATGCTAGCATTCACAGTTCATAAATTATTTCTTTTATCATTTACCTACTCGAGGATGAGCAGGAATTAAGCTTGGGGATGCGGATACGTCTTCGACGAATCTATAATTTATGAAGTATTCATGCCATGTTTACAACAATTTTATATGATTTTGGTATGATTTGATTATAACTAACCCGGACTAACGCTGTTTTTAGCAGAACTACCATGGTGTTATTTTTTATGCAGAAATAGAAGTTCTCGAAATGGGCTGAAAATTTATGGTGATTTTTTTGGACCAAAAGAGACCCTTGAAGCACAAGAGTTGGGCCAGAAAAGTCCCAAGGCAAACACAAGGGTGGAGGGCGCGCCCCCTAGGGTATGGCCCCCCTGGCTTGCCGCTTCCTCGTGGCCCCCCTTGACGTGAGACCGACGCCAAAAATTCCTATAAATCCCCAAACCTACAAAAAGAAACCTAGATCAGGAGTTCTATCGCCGCAAGCCTATCAGTTCATGAAAAACCAATCTTTCCAGTTTTGGCACCCCGTCGGAGGGGGATCATCACCGGAGGCCATCTTCATCAGCCTGGCAGACACCATGACGAGGAGGGAGTAGTTCACCCTCGGGGCTGTGGGTATGTACCAGTAGCTATGTGTTTGATTTATTCTCTCTTGTGTTCTTGATTTGGCACGATCTTGATGTACCATGAGCTTTGTTATTATAGTTGGATCTTACGGTGTTCTTCACTCTCTACCTTGTGATGAATTGAATCTTTTCCATTGAGGTTTTGTTCTGTAGGATTGAATCTTTGGATGTGAGAGCTCTTGATGTATATATGTCTTGCCATGGGATATCCGTGGTGACAATGGGATGTTCTATTGATCCACTTGATGTATGTTGTGGTTATCAACTTGCGGATTACCGTGTTGACATTGGGGTAATCTATGCATAGGGGTTGGTACGCATTTTCATATTCCTTTCTCCGATAGAAATCTTGGGATACTCTTGAAGTTCTTTGTGTTGGATTGAATATTATGAATCTGAGATTGTGTGATGCATATCGTACAATTGACCCACAAATACTTATGGTAAACATTCGAGTATCTAGGTGACATTAGGGTTTGATTGATGGGTGTCATGTGGTGTTATTTTAGTACGAATTCTAAGGCTGTTTTTGACACTTATAAGAATAGCCCAATAGATTGATCAGAAAGAATAACTTTGAGGTGGTTTCGTAACCTACAGGAAATTTCATCTTATGTTCTCCATGATAGGAACTTTGGAGTGATACTTCGTTGCATGTTGAGGGATTGTTATATGATCCAATATATTATCATTGTTGAGAGAACTGCACTAGTGAAAGTATGAGCCCTAGGCCTTGTTTTCAAGCATTGCAATACCATTTTCTGTCACTTCTGTTACTAGTTACCTTTCTGTTTTTATTTATTCAGTTTACAAAAAACTATTTTCACCATCCATATTACACTTGTATCACCAGTTCTTCGCCGAACTAGTGCACCTATAAAATTTAACATTGTATTGGGTATGTTAGGGACACAATAGAGTCTTTATTATTCGGTTGCAGGGTTGTTCGAGAGAGACCATCTTCATCCTACACCTCCCACAGATTGATAAACCTTAGGTCATCCACTTGAGGGGAAATTGCTATTGTATTACAAAACTCTGTGCTTGGAGGCCCAACACGAGTCTACAAGAAGAAGGTTGCATAGTAGACATCAGCCAAGAGAGAGTTGGCGAATGTGTATTGCTCCTCTATCGTGAGATTTGTCAACATGCAGTTACCTCAGGAGCCATCCGCTCGAAAGCTCCACAAACGGCATATCGTGAGCCGGCCGGTGATAGTCTTCTAATCGGAAGGCCTCACATGACGGACACCTTGAGGGCCGAGCCGCATGGACTCCACATGAGTCATGGCTTGCCTGATGCCGCTCCCTGCAAAGCTAAGTCTAACCACCTCGCGAGGCGCCGCCATCATCATTCGAATCCCTCCTTTGTTGATCTTGCTAAGTGCTGGTGTTTTGTCATTCGCGCAAGCCGCTTGCACGTTAATGGGGGCTCCTTGAGCATTGTGCCTCAAGAGCCCTCACTAGCACTCGGTGCGCCTCACTTCTTTGCCTTGTTCATGCATCACGACTTGGCATACCAGCGACGGTTAAGGCTTGCTTGAAGGCCGGGTCCTAACGGTTCAGAGCACATAGGCGAGCAAGAAAAAAACGACATGCCTCCCGGGAGGTCTTCAGGAGGGAACAAACATTCCAGACAACAAAAGCTTTAACTTAAAACATCAAGTCATTGTTTTCAAACCTCATGGGGATACAACGGTCTAGTGCAGGAGAAAAGGAAAAGAAGGGAGAAGCCTAGGCAAGGCGCACCCATCCCCAAGAATCTAGCTCGGATGCTGTTCGCGCCTAGTCGGAGTCTTGATCTTTTCTCTTGACACGAGGGTACCTGTCGTCGCTCCCACTTCCTCCGGAGGGGGCGGTGCCGATGTGTCACGCGCCAATATGCGATACTATCCTAAAGAAACCCAAAGGTCCCACCAAGGATAGAACCGCATATTGAAACGCTTTTGCAAGGTGGATATCATTACATCAACATTACATAATAGATGGGGATACATACAAGAGGCATACAATGCCACACGAATACAAAATCATCTTACAAAAGAGCACCATCCGACTACAGATGAAACACAAACAGAAGCTCAAACGACATCCACACTGCTAGCCCAGGCTGCCGACCTGGAACCTATCCCCTGATCGAAGAAGAAGTAGAAGAGGAAGACAGTTAGAGGAGAAAGAAAACCAGGGGAAAAGGAAAAGGGCACGGGGCAAGGGGACCTGCTGGTCCGTCAGCAGGGTCCTCGGGCGGAGGGTCACGGCTAGGAAGGGGCGCCGGCAATCAGAGGTTCAGCGCCGACAAGAGGCTGCAGGAAGGCTTTAGCTTGGATCACGATGAAGAGAGTGGAGGCAGCGGGGATGGGGACAAATCTCCTAGGTTTTAGGTTTAGGCTAGCTTAGGTATGTGTTGGTTTATATATAGCAAAGTGGGTCTAGGTTTGGACCCTCTGATTAAATCAGACGATCGAGAAAAAATGGGTTACAGATTCCAAATAAGAAAACATAGATGTTTTAGAGATGCTTGGGGATGATCCAGAACCAACGGTAATGACTAGCCCGGTTCGGGTTCGGGTAAGTTTTGAACGCGCGCTTGAGGGGGCTGTGAGCTGGCAAGAGAGGTTAGGTGGGCACGGTCAAGAGGGAAGCAAAAATCCGATTGGTCTCGGAACGGTCAACGAAAGCAAGGGGGGACGCGGCAACTAAGAATGGGTGCAAGCTTTATGAAAACATGCAAATGCAATGCACATGATGCTATGAGATGCATGGCATGAACAAAATGCAAAACGAAACACAAAAACCCAACCACGGAGAAAATAATATATCACATAGCCGGAAATGGCAAGAGTTGGAGTTACAATTATGGAAAGTTACATCCGGGGCGTTACATGATGCCGCTATAGTCCTCGCTGGAGGATCCACCGTAGCTACCATCCTCGGTCTCCGACCAGCACTCCAGATGGCTACCGGCGATCTCGAAGATCTTCATAAAGAGCGTGGCGGCCCCGTCATACTTGAATTGGAGAACATGGCCCCCCTTTAGGCCGCAGACGACGGCAAACGACTTCCACCCCTGCTTCAAAAACATGAAGACCATGGGGGTGAATTCCGTCGCCACCCAGGAGGGGCTGTTGCAGCAGTCGTCCGCCTGAACCCATGGGCCCAAGGGTGCGCGGTCTGCCATCACCTCCGCGAAGGAGTCCGGAAGTTGGAGCCAGGTGCAGGGCTGGCGATGCATGTTCAGTATGAACTCATGAGATGCCTCAACGAAGTGGCTCCCTGCCTTGGGGGTAGAACGACGGCCCCGCTGCGGCCATCTTGGCCGTGGGAACTGCACCCTCCACGCCCGAGCCCGCGAGCGGGGCCCCTTCCATGGCTGCTTGGACTAGTGCTGGCAGCCGCCGGAGATCTCCCGCGCCCCAGGGGCAGAACCCTGGATGCAACAGCAGAAGTACAAGCTCTAACTCTTCCCCTCTCCATCGCTGTAGAGGTTTGCTTGGACCATGGAGTAAGAAGGGGGAGCTGAAGGGAGAAGATGGGTCGGGAAATCCTCCCCCCTCCCCGCCACCACTACAAAAAATATACACTTCCGTGATGATATGTGTTTGTCACAGTAGGTCGCATTTTTTGTCATGCATGTACATCCATGACGATTTTATGACAGAATCAAGATAGTCATACATGTGCTGTCATAGAAGTATTCCATGACATTACCAAAATTATCATCACGGAAGTGTCCACTTCCATGACGATAAATCGCGTGTCATAGAAGTGCTTTCGTCAAGGGTGACCGACACATGGCATCCACCATAACGGGATGCCGTTAAGCGCCATTAAGCTATCGGGTCCAGTTTTGGATCCGATAACCCGCTAATAGCCACGACAAATGCCGATTTTCCACGTATAAATCTCTCATTGGCTGACGGAACCACGCGTCAGCTCCGTGTTGGGACAGGTGTCACTCATCCAACGGTCGAGATGGGCATATGATATGTTGACACGTGGATGGGCCCAAAAGTGGCCCATAAAGTTTAAATGGGCCGGCCCAACTAAAGGCCCACAAGATTTAGCAGACCATAATGAGCCGGCCCAGCTAAAGGCCCACAAGATTTTGCAGACCATAATGGGCCGGCCCAGCTAAAGACCCACAAGATTTAGTGGACCACAATGGGCCGGCCCAGCTAAAGGCCCACAAGATTTTGCAGACCATAATGGGTCGGCCCAGCTAAAGGCCCAACATTCTCACTTAATGCTCGTACGGCTAGTGTCAAATCGGCCCGTCAATGTTCTATCCTAAACTTGTCATCATCGCGGCCCATGGTCAGTTCTAGCCCGTTAACAGTCCGCTAAGTATTTGGGCCGAATTACGACCCGGTGTATTTCCGGCCTGTTAAAGGTCCTGCTTGATTTGGGCCCATTTATAGGCCATTAAAACTATTGGCCCATAAACGACCGTGAAGTATTTGGGTCATATTCGACCATGTATGTCATTCGTCCTATTAGAGGCCCACTATAGATTTGGGCCACTTTCGGCCTATTGTGATTTTCAGCCTGTTAACGTCGGACGAAATCCATGGGCCATATGTGGCCCAACGTCACATCGGGCCCATTAACGACCCATATAAAAATGACGCTAATCAAGCCCGACCGAACTTACGGCCTGTTAAAGGCCCGTGTATTAGGTCGGCGCATTTATGGCCCATCCGAATTTTGGCCTGTGAAATATCCGCATCATAAATGGGCCACCATTTTGGCCTCCTAAGACCAGTGGGTTATTTGGCACAATCAGGGCCCAATCTCATTTTCGGCCTATTAAAGGCCCATGTTTTTATGGGATCGAGATATTTACACCTGTAAACGGCCTATTGTTACTGAGGGCCCAAATTATGTTTAGGCCTGTTAAAGGCCCACTATGGGCACAGGCCTACCAGAAAAATATGAAAACTTATGCTGATTTAAGCCCAGATATTTTTAGTGGGCTACATGCAAATTTCGGTCCAGATATTTTAGTGGGCTACATGCAAATTTCAGCCCATAATTGTTTTTAGCCCAATTGGAATGGGCCCAACGAATGTTGGCATGTTGGGCTCCTACGAAGCTTTCGGCCGAATACATTACTAAGATAAACCTACATTATACAAAAATAGCATCGTAATCACTACAGCCTTTGGCAGCATCATAAATGTTGTATCACAACAAAATAAATTCCAAACATACAACAAAAGTCCTGTTGGCATAAAGTTTACAATCCTTGTAGATAAAAGCACCATCAGATGTATAGAAGCACAGATCATTCGACCTGAGTGCTAATGTTTCAGGCTGTAGAATCTGATGGAGTAGCACGGTCTTCACCTTTTTTCCGCCATTGCTCTTGAACAACGAAGCGAATATCTGATAGTCTGGTTTCAAAACCATTCATATTTTGATGACATTTTTCAACCACTATTCCTGTTTCCGAAACAACGTCCATTAGGGATTGGACTTGTGTCTGGAGCACAGATATATCACTCTGTCTAACCGGAAGATTTTGTTCAGTAGGAGATTTGGAAAAGGTTACCTTGACAACCAACCCAGAATTGCGCAGGAAGGTGCTTTTTGCACTGTTAGTGGAGAGATACTAACACACTACAGCAAGAGGTGACATTGTGCCTGTGGTAGCCTCGTCACCTTCAGGTGGTTGTGGTTGTTCAATGATTTGTTCCATAGCTTCCTGAAAGTTTGAACTTGTAGATTAGTGTACCAGATAAATTAATAATGAGACAAAAACAAACAAAGTAGGTTACATGTTTATACATAACTTATTTTGGTGAACTACTATACTACATTAGCATGTATTGTAGTGCCAACTACATAATAAAATCACTTTCGGAACATATGTCCATGTAGCATGCCTACTGTATTGTTTATTTCCTCACATTCATTGACATCTAAGGATAAAGAGACATGGTTTAAAGTAGGATGAACATAGTTGTAGCGACCCGACCCAAATGGATCGAAGTCTCTGTGCTTCAGTGTCATCCCTGGATCTGTATGCTGAGACACACAGTACTCGAGGAATTATAACAGAGTTCAATCACACACTTTATTACATCGAGTATTTATTACAATAATATGGCCAAAGGCCATCTAAAATAAATAATTGTGGAAGCATTGAGGGTAAATGAGTCCATCCAACTCCACAGAAACTGAGTGCAGAACAACGACCTATCGCACCTTTAATCCTTGTCGGAAAAGTCTGCAACATGAGACGTTGCAGCCGTGTAGGTCAGCACATGGAATATGCTGGCAATTTCACACCATAGAACAATAATGAAAAAAGACTATCTCTATATGCAAATTTAGCTAGTGGAGGCTCTAAGTTTAATTTTTGCATAAAGCCAATTTTACCCTACAACAAAGGAATAATTTTTTATTTACTACTAAATTAAAATGCCATTATTGAGAAGGTTCCTCCAACTCAAATCCCAAAATTCCCAAGTTATTAGTAACCCAATAATTTGATTAAAAAGAGTGATGAGATCAACCAATAATTCACTTCTAGATACTCAAGTTGTCCATAACCGGGGACACGGCTAATCATGATTAGTTTATACACTCTGCAGAGGTTTGCGCACTTTTCCCCACAAGACTCGACCACCTCCATGATCCGAGGATCGAGACATAGCCTTTCAGAAGCGTTTGCCCTTAACCCTGGGTAGACCGGTACACCTACTTTCCACTACATCAGCTAGTCTACCACGGAAAGAGGTCACACAACTTACTCAACTATGTCAGAGCCCATAATGGCTTGTGGCTGCACACGAAAGTTTCTAGGCATGAAATATCTTATGATCCCTTTGAGCCTGGGTGGCGGACCTAGGGTAATCACACGGGTACTCCGGGATTCCCCTTGGGCAAGCACTGGTTTCTCCAGGTGCCCCAAACAATCCACCTAGATGTGTATTAAAGTTGCCACCTTATGTTGTCCCAAAATTATTATCTCTCGCAACTTGCATGAATCACACATACCAATCCCCGTCTACGAGCACGGCTAAGCAATATATGATATAATGAATATTCCCTGGGTGACCAAAGGTCATAGGATTCTACCACATGAACTACAAAGTGTATCCACATGTTCCCTATCCTACTCATGCAATCTTCGGGGGTGAAACTAATGCATAGTAAAACTGGATATTGAGAATTATGATCAAAGTGTGAACTTGCCTTGCTGACGAACGTTGAACTCTAAAGATTCGTAGTAGCAAGCCTCGCACTCCGGATGATCTAACGAAGCATGTAATTACACTCATAAGCAATCAAGCAAAAAGAGTCAAAAAGAAAACGAATAAAAGACTTCGGAAAACTCCAAAACATCCAAATAAAGTTTATGTACAGAACGTAACTTTTACAGCAACAAAAATAAATGGTTTTGGTTTTAATAGAAAGTACAAGTCACTAGCTTCGATTTGCAAAAAGAATCACCTAAAACGGAGTTACCAAATTCGAGATATGGCCTAACGCAGTTTGAATTCCGATCTGCTTGAATTCGAAATTTAAAATATTCAAAAATATTTTTCGTTTGGTTCTCTGGATAGATGGGATTTCTATGAACTAGTAGGAAAAATAATCAACTAAATCGGATCTATAGACTAAAAAATATACTAGAAACAAGAATTTGTATTGAATCTGAGATTGGAAAAAATACGGGAAAAAGAGAAAAAAAATCGGCCAGATGCCAAGTGGCGCCCTATGATTGGCTGGCGGGGTGCTCACCGGACTTGTCACCGGAGATGAGGAAGATGGCGGCTCCGGTGTGCTTCGGCGAAGGATGCGCGCGGGACGGTGTAGAGGACGATGTGTTGAACCACTTGCACCAGTTGTGGTTGTAGATTGCTTCATGTACGCACGGTGAGAGGTCGCCGGAATTCAAGAACTCCGGCGAGCAATTGGTGAGGTTAGGGAGGGGGAATGCTTCAGAAGGAGAGGGCTTCGTACGAGGGTTGAGAGGAGCTCCTAGGGTTGCTTTATATAGGGCAGGGGAGGTCCAGAGTTGGGTGGGGCGAGATGGATTAATGGCTGCAGTTTCAAGTGCTCATGATGGCCATTATGGTTGTCTTTGAGGCGCACCAGGGGATGGGAGGCGAGGGGAGGCGAGGGGAATCCGTTCAGAGGCGTTTTGGAGCGGGGGAGAGGAAGGGGAGGGGTTCCGTTCAGAGGAGTTTCGGGGCGATGGAGAGGAAGAGAAGGGAAGGAAGAGGTGGAGGCTCCATGGATGGAAGTTCTATCAGTGTTCACGTACACAGAGGAGGAAGAAGATGAGTATGTGGGACGAGGTATGGGCCTTAGGCCTGGCCAGGCCGTGCTGGGCTGCATTTTTTTAAAACCTTTTTTTTACAGAAGCAATGAAGCATAGAAAATACATATAAAAGTTAGCCCAAAAATCCCAGAAAATTCCACATAATTATATGGTCTTATATATGACCTAGTGAACTTTTATCTGGCCTAAAATGCAAGTTAAAAAAAACATTTTTGCTAAACTAATAAAATAAATTGCAAATAAAACCCAACAAATATATTTTGGTTCCAAATTTAAATTCCAATATTTTCCTTCTGATTTTTAAGAAGTCATTTTATCTTCTCTCTTTATTTTACTTTTGGAATAATGGAAATAAATTTTTGGTGGAACCAAGTTTGATCCCATTTCCAACTTTTGAAATTTCAAAAGTGGGTTTTAGGGAAACTTCCAACTCTCTCTTTTGGTCCTTGAGTTGCTCAAAGTTCCTTGGATCAAAATCAAATAATACAAATTGAGAAAAATGCATAAATCATGAATGCATGTGAATGATCTATTTATAAACATCCAAATTCAAAATCAGGATGTTACAAACCTACCCCCCTTAAGATGAATCTCGCCCTCGAGATTCGGGTTGGCTAGCAAAAAGGTGTGGGTGGTCCTATCGGAGATCTTCTCGTTCCCAGGTGGCTTCTTCTACGGCATGATGACTCCATTGAACCTTGCAGAAATTGATGACCTTACTGCGGGTAACTATAACACCCCGGATGTAACTTTCCATCTTTGTAACTCCAACTCTTGCCATTTTCGGCTATGTGATATGATATTCCCTCCGTGGTTGGGTTTTGACTTTTGTTTTGCATTTTATTCATGTCATGCATATCATATCATGTCATCATGTGCATCTCATTTGCATACGTGTTCGTCTCATGCATCTGAGCGTTTTCCCCGTTGTCCGTTTCGCAATCCGACACTCCCACATGCACCGGCGCACCCCTCTTGTCTCTTTTAGTGTGCGGGTGTTAAAAGTTCTCGGAATGGACCGAGCCTTGCCAAGTGGCCCTGGTATAGCACCGGTAGACCGCCTCTCAAGTTTCGGGTCATTTGGAGCTCGTTTGGTACTCCAACGGTTATCCGCATAACCGCAAAGGCCTCTTTTAAGTTGCAGCCCAACACCCCTCCAAAACAGCCCAATAACCCAACTAAGTCACTTCCATGCTCTCCGTCGTCGGATCATGATCGTGTGGGCGAAAACTACACCTCATTTGGACACTCCTAGCTCCCTCTATCTACAAATACACACACCCCCCTTCGAAATCACGGGCAAACCCTAGCTTCCGCTTCCCTCGCGCCGCCGGACACGTCCAGACCGCGCCGGACGCGTCCGCGCCGCCACCGCCCGGCGAACCAGGGCGCGACACATGGCACCCGGCCACCGCGCGCCGCCCCGGCCCACCGAGCCCGCAGCCGGCCCCCGCGGCCCAACTGCTCCGCGCCGCCGCCGTGCCCGGCCACGCCGCCCCGCCGCCGCGCTCCTCCGCGCCGCCCCGCCGCCGTGCTCCTCCGCCGCCTCGGCCGCCCGCCGCCGCCGGGACCGGAGCTCGCCATGCGCCCCCGCCTCCGGTCGCCGCCGCGCGCCTCCCACGCCCCGCCGCCCATCTCCGGTCACCGCCGCCGGCACCTGATCCGGCCTCGCCTCGCCGAAGACGCCCCGTCTCCGTCCTCCTCCCAGCCAACTCCCGTGCCACCTTGGCCTCCGTGCGATTCAGATCCAGATCGGATCTGAGATGCTTGACTTCTTCTCCCCCGAAAATCCACTAAGTCCTTTTCTGTCAGTAATTTTGTTGCATGTTCGTCGCACCACAACTTTGCATCTGTGGCTCCGTTTTGTGCGTGTAGCATACCGAATTGTTCGCCTCGACGAGTACATCATTTCATCGCATCGCATCATTTTCATTGGAGCTCATCTTGATGTCCGAAATTCTGTTGGAAGAGTGCTTCATAATGTTAGTTTCAGATTCTTATCAGAACATGCACTTTTGTCATTTTTGCCATGATTAATGTGTGCATCTTAGGTACTTGAGCCCTACATGTGTTTTGAACTATGCCAAGCCAAATTTACAGAGGTGCTTACCATGTATTTTTGTGATCAATGTGGTGACTAGCACAAGCATGCAAACTAGGCTTCGTGATATTGCTGATTTGTCCCTGTTCTGCTGTTATTTTGATGCCATGTAAACCAGATGCTACAGAGAGATCCATGCATATTTTGAGATACTTCAGTAAGGGTGTTTTGAACATATGGTTATTCTCTATCCATCCATGCCCCTGGTTGCAATTATGGAGTAGTCTAGCATGTCATTTTCGTGCTCTACTTTTGCTTCAAAATGTTTCCTGGCAGATTGTTTACATGTAATTCAATTTTGCCAAGGTTGTTGTAGTTGATCCGTGTATGATATGATGTTGTTCTTGGCATGTATAGCTTCTATGCCATGTATTCTTGATGGATGTAGGCTTAGTTTATCATGAAATTCTCTGTAGTGAGTGCATCGAGATCACGAAGATGCCTTCGTAATTCTGTCAATGCCATGCTCTGTTTGCTGAATCTGTTAACGAAACTTGCTATGTTTACATGGGTGCCATCATATCTTCTGGTCCTTTTTGGCTCATGGTCAGTAAGGGACTTTTGATCTATGCTTTGAGTAGAATCATTCCATGTCTTGTTTTGCTATTATAAGTTCCTGTAGCATGTTGATAACTTGCTCGGAACATTGCTTCGTGATGCTGTTTATGCCATGTCCAGCCTGATAATTTTTGCTCTTTTGCCATGCTTGTTTGAACCTGTTATGGTGTGATTTAGCCGTAGCTCAGTGTTCCTCTTTTGTTAAGCATCTCCTGTAGATCACTTCCATATGCTTTGTTTTTATGTTGGGGTGCTGTAGCATAGTTTCTTGTTGCATGCTAAGTAGCATCATGCTGTTAATCGCAGATTTGCGCCATTCTTGTTTTGCTTGCCATTTGCAAATCGTGCATCCGTTTCCGGTGATCTTCATATCGATTTCAACCGAAATCACCTCATCTTTCCAGCGGCATACTTGGTTTGCCAAGTTGATGCCTTGTTCATCCTTTTTCCTCCCGGAGCACGCATACGCATTGCATATCACATCTCGCATATCATGACATGTATTGCATCATGTTGCTTGTGCACTGCACCGTGATTTATTGTGGTTCCTTGTCTTGTGTTCTTGCTTTGGGTAGAGCCGGGAGACGAGTACGTGCACGAGGAACCTGTTGAGTACGCTAACGAGGATCAAGCCTTCGACAACTCTGAGAACCTTGCAGCCAAGATGACCATACCTTCGATATCACTTCTATCTTTGCTTCGCTAGTACTCGCTCTATCACTATGTTAGCTCTACCTGCCACTGTTTATCATGCCTCCCTATTGCCATGTCAAACCTCTAACCATCATGTCCTAGCAAACCGTTGTTTGGCTATGTCACCGCTTTTGCTCAGCCCTCTTATAGCGTTGCTAGTTGCAGGTGAAGATGAAGTTTGTTCCTGGTCGGAACATGGATATTTTGGGATATCACAATATCTCCTGTTTAATTAATGCACCTTATATACTTGGTAAAGGGTGGAAGGCTCGGCCTTATGCCTGGTGACTTGTTCCACTCTTGCCGCCCTAGTTTCCGTCATACCGGTGTTATGTTCCTTGATTTTGCGTTCCTTACACGGTTGGGTGATTTATGGGACCCCCTTGATTGTTCGCTTTGAATAAAACTCCTCCAGCAAGGCCCAACCTTGGTTTTACCATTTGCCACCTAAGCCTTTTTCCCTTGGGTTTTCGCGAGCCCGAGGGTCATCTTTATTTTAACCCCCCCCAGGCCAGGGCTCCTTCGAGTGTTGGTCCAAACCGAGCAGCCTGCGGGGCCACCTCGGGGAAACTTGTGGACTGGTTTTACTCGTAGCTTGACTTATCCGGTGTGCCCTGAGAACGAGATACGTGCGACTCCTATCGGGATTTGTCGGCACATCGGGCGGCTTTGCTGGTCTTGTTTTACCATTGTCGAAATGTCTTGCGAACCGAGATTCCGAGGCTGATCGGGTCTTCCCGAGAGAAGGTATATCCTTCGTTGACCGTGAGAGCTTGTCATGGGCTAAGTTGGGACACCCCTGCAGGGTATTTTATCTTTTGAAATCCATGCCCACAGTTATGAGGTAGATGGGAATTTGTTAATGTCCTGTTGTAGATAACTTGACACTTGACTTCATTAAAATGCATCAACATCGTGTGTAGCCGTCATGGTCTCTTCTCGGCGGAGTCCGGGAAGTGAACACGGTTTGAGTTATGCTTGACGTAAGTAGTTTCAGGATCACTTCTTGATCACTTCTAGCTTCTCGACCGATGCGTTGCTTCTCTTCTCGCTCTCACTTGTGTATGTTAGCCACCATATATGCTTAGTGCTTGCTGCAGCTCCACCATATTACCCCTTTTCCTACCTTTGAGCTTAAATAGTCTTGATCTCGCGGGTGTGAGATTGCTGAGTCCTCGTGACTCACAGATTCTACCAAAACGGATGCTGGTACCGAGGATACCGGCGCAGATGGCGCAATCAAGCTCAAGTGGGAGTTTGATGAGGCCCTTGGTCGTTACTATGTATCGTTTCCAAATGATCAGTAGTGGTGCCCAGTCGGGACGATCGGGGATCTAGCATTTGAGGTTGTCTTCTTTTCATTTGGATTTGACCGTAGTCGGTCTATGAGTGTATTTTGAATGATGTATGATCTTAATTATGTATTGTGTGAAGTGGCGATTGTAAGCCAACTCTCTTTATCCCATTCTTGTTCATTACATGGGATTGTGTGAAGATGACCCTTCTTGCGACAAAACCACCATGCGGTTATGCATCTAAGTCGTGCTTCGACACATGGGAGATATAGCCGCATCGTGGGTGTTACAAGTTGGTAATCAGAGCCATCCCCGACTTAGGAGCCCCCAGCTTGATTGTTTGTTGGAGTTGTTGAGTCTAGAACAAAAATGTTTTTGAGTCTTAGGATTATATATATCGGAGAGTAGGATTCTTTTTACTCCTCAGTCCCTTCGTCGCTCTGGTGAGGTTTCCTGACGTAGATGTTTTGACTTTCCTCTCCTCAAATTTCACTAAAAAAATTTTTAGGATCACGCGGGTATCTTGGAATCGTTCCGATGGTTTTGTGACGAGAACATTGTTCTTGGTGTCTCCTGTCTATTATGTGGCTTTGACCCAGGGAGTTGAGCTCTGAGGTGTTGTCGTCACAATTTTATCGTTGCAGTTCTGGAATACCTGAGTTTTGCCGACATCGAAAATCTCTTTTATGCAGTTGTTGGTGAGATAACCTCGACGCCACCCAGTACTGGGGCGGGAGTTCGGGAGTATTGCCATAACTCGTATAACGGATGCTTTTCGATGGTTGAGGTACACGAGTTCTGAAGGTTTCTTGGTTATGTGTTGACGGATGGATACAGCTGGATGTAGGGATTGTTAGTTTGGGTGAGATATATTGCTTCCCCTGTATCCCCAACACCTGATTGCATAACTAGAAAGTTTCGGGAGTTTATAGGTGGGATTCAAGTAGCTCTAGCATTTCTTCCCGCAGATATTTGGTTTGTGATTGGGTAATCCTTACCACTTATTTGTTCCAGTTGTACCTCGTTTATTTCATTCATCAATCTCTTATCAAGTGGCTTCTCATCTTAATGGATGTGTGATGTTAGCTTTGGGAATTCATTCGTTCATCCTTGTTCGAATGTTCATTGTGAAGACTATATGTTGCAATTTCTTTCCGATGATTCAACTTGTCTATCTATCTATCAATATGTAACGGATGTCACCCTCTTCAGGATGGCTCCGCCAATGCGTCAGAATCCGGAACGCAATGATGGGAGTCAGGCGAACCCTCCACCTCCACCTCCGCCTCCGGAGGCATGGCAAGCTTTGATGGCAGCCACAAACGCCAATGCCCAGATGATGATTCAGCTCATGCAAGAGCGCAACCAAGGCCAAGGCAACCAAGGGAATCAAGGTCATGGGCAGTTCAATCGTCAGCCTCAATTTCCTACCCTCAACCAGTTCCTGGCAAATCATCCGAAGTCTTTCAGCTACTGTGTCGAGGCCACAGACGTCGATGATTGGCTCGTGGATATCAACAAGCATTTTGAATGCGGCAATGTCAGGCCTGAGGACTATGTCAAGTTCGCTTCTTTTCAGCTCAAGGATCAAGCAGCTGATTGGTTCCAGCAATACAAGGATTCCAGAGGAGGTCGAGTGATTACTTGGACTGGCTTCTGTCAGGACTTTAAAGCTCACCATATTCCTACCAGTGTTGTTGAGAGCAAGCGTGAGGAGTTCCGCAATCTCAAGCAAGGCAACATGTCAGTGTACGAATACAACAAGCAGTTTCAGAAACTTGCTCGCTTCGCTAAGCAAGATGTTCCTGATGAGAAGAGTATGATCTATCAATTCAGAGGTGGCCTTAGAGAGGATCTGCAGTTAGCTCTCGTTCTTGTTGAGCCTACTCAGTTTGATCAATTCTACAATATGGCACTCAAGCAAGAAGGTGCTCAGCTCAAGTGTGAGGCTTCTAAGAAGAGAATCAGGGATGCAGTCCAGTCTTCTTCTTCCTCACAAGTGGCAGCTAAGCAGCAGAAGTTCTACCTTCCTCCTCCTCCATTTCGTCAGCCTTACCAGCAGAAGAACACAGGTGGTCATGGATCTTCCCACCCACCCAACCCAGGCTATCAGAACAAGTCTCAGCCTCAAGCTCCAAGGTCAAATGCTCCTTATCATCGTCCGCTCTCAGAAGTGACTTGCAACAAGTGCCAGCAGAAAGGTCACTATGCGAACAAGTGTTTAAACCAAAGGCGCCTTCCTCCTCCTCCTCCTGTGAGATCTTCAAGCAATGCAGTGGTCAAGCATAATCCAAAGAATGCAAAGGTGAACATGATGAATGCAGCTCAGGCAGAGGATTCTTCTGACGTGATAATGGGTAATCTTCCAGTTAATGATATTCCTGGAAAAGTTTTATTTGATACTGGTGCATCGCATAGTTTCATCTCAAGACCTTTTTCATCTAAGCATGAGATGGTTTTTCAAGTTTTTCCTAGACCGTTATCAGTTGTCTCTCCGGGTAAATTCATGAACGCAAGCTCCATGGTTCCGGATGTTTCCATCAAGATGGGCGACTATAAATTTCTGTCTTCTCCAGTTGTTCTTGGCGACTCTGATATTGATCTAATTCTCGGGATGGACTGGCTTTCTAAGCACAAGGCTCAGCTTGATTGTGCTGCCAGGGAAATTCAATTGACACACCCTTCTGAGGATGTTATCATCTATGCCGCTCGTGATGAAACCATTCGGTTGTTTTCTCTCAATGAGAAGGGCGAGTTGGATGCTATCTCTCAGATTCCAGTCGTTTGTGAGTACCAAGATGTCTTTCCATAAGAGCTTCCGGGTATGCCTCCTCATCGGCCAGTCGAGTTCGTTATTGATCTTGAGCCTGGAATTGAACCCGTTTGCAAGCGTCCATACAAGCTTGGACCCAAGGAGCTGAAGGAATTGAAGAAGCAGCTTGATGAACAAGAGCGTCTGGGTTTGATCGGACCGAGTTCATCTCCTTGGGGTTGTGGAGTTCTTTCTGTCCAGAAGAAGGATGGCACGGACTGACTTTGCGTCGATTACCGTCCATTGAACAAGAAGACAATAAAGAACAAGTATCCACTTCCCAACATCAATGAGCTTTTCGAGAAACTCAAAGGTGCTAAAGTATTCTCCAAGCTTGACCTTCGTATGGGTTATCATCAGATTCGCATTCGTGAACAAGATATTCCCAAGACAGCATTCAGAACAAGCTATGGTTCTTATGAATATACTGTCATGTCTTTCGGCCTTGTCAATGCTCCTCCAACGTTCTCTCACATGATGAACTTTATCTTCAACCCCTACACCAATGAATTCGTTCTGGTGTATCTCGATGATATTTTGGTCTTCTCCAAGAATAAGTCGGATCATACCAAACATTTGCGATTGGTGCTCGACAAGCTCAGAGAGCATCAATTCTATGCGAAGTTTTCCAAATGTGAGTTCTGGCTTGATGAAGTTCTTTATCTTGGTCATATCATCTCCTCCAAGGGCATTGCTGTTAATCCCGCGAAGGTGTCTACAGTTGTGAATTGGGAACCTCCTCAGAATGTCAAGCAGCTCCGCAGTTTTCTTGGTCTTGCAAGCTATTGCCGAAGATTCATTGAGAACTTCTCTAAGATTGAAAAGCCTCTTTCCAACCTCCTCCAGAAGCATGTCAAGTATGTCTAGACGCCTGAGTGTGATGTCGCTTTCAACACCCTCAAAGAGAAGCTAGTCACAGCTCCTGTCTTGACTCCTCCTGATGAATCCAAGCCACTCGAAGTATTCTGTGATGCTTCCCTTCAAGGTCTCGGTGCTGTGTTGATGCAAGAGAAAAAAGTTGTGGCCTATACCTCTCGTCAGTTGAAGCCCAATGAAAAGAACTACCCCACTCACGATCTTGAGTTGGCGGCAGTTGTCCATGCATTGATAACATGGAGACATCTCTTATTGGGAAGGCAAGTGGACATTTTCACCGATCACAAGAGCCTCAAGTATATCTTCACTCAACCCAACCTTAACCTCAGGCAAACTCGATGGGTCGAAATGATTCAAGAGTATAATCCGAGTATTGAATATACTCCTGGCAAGGCGAATGTGATTGCAGATGCTCTGAGCAAAAAGGCTTATTGCAACAGTCTAATTCTCAAGCCATTTCAACCAGATCTTTGTGAAGCTTTCCGCAAGCTGAATCTTCAAATTGTTCCTCAAGGCTTTCTTGCCAACCTCATAGTCTCTCCTACTTTGGAAGATGAAATCCGTGAGGTACAACTCCTGGATACCATGGTGAAGAAGGTGAAACGTGGTATCGAAAAGGGCATTCCCAAATACAAGTGCTATCGCTTGGATAACTAAGATACTCTTTTCTTCGAGGATCGAATTGTGGTTCCTAAAGGTGATTTGAGAAAAGTCATCATGAACGAGGCACACAATTCCCTCCTATCCATTCATCCTAGAAGTACAAAGATGTACCATGACCTCAAGCAGTCGTATTGGTGGACTCGAATGAAGCGAGAGATTGCTCAATTCGTGAATGAATGTGATGTCTGCAGAAGGGTGAAAGCAGAACACCAACGACCAGCTGGTCTCCTCCAACCTCTTGCTATTCTGGAATGGAAGTTTGATCATATCGAGATGGACTTCGTGACTGGTTTTCCTAAGTACAAGCGTGGAAATGATGCTATCTTCGTTGTCATTGACAAGCTTACTAAAGTGGCTCATTTTCTTCCTATCAAAGAATCTATCACAGAAGCTCAGCTGGCAGAGCTATACACCTCTAGAATTGTCTCTCTGCACAGTATTCCACAATTGATATCTTAAGATCGTGGAAGCATCTTCACTTCTAAGTTCTGGGACTCCTTTCAGAAGGCCATGGGCACCAACATCCATTCTAGCACAGCTTTCCATCCTCAAACAAGTGGCCAAGTCGAGCGAGTCAATCAAATCCTTGAAGATATGCTCAGGGCTTGTGTCATCTCTTTCGGTATGAAGTGGGAAGATTGTCTTCCATATGCCGAGTTCTCCTACAACAACAGCTTCCAAGCGAGTTCAGGCAAGGCCCCATTCGAAATTCTCTATGGCAGAAAGTGTCGTACTCCTCTCAATTGGTCCGAGACAGGTGAACACCAACTTCTTGGCAACGACTTGATCACAGAAGCCGAAGAAATGTACAAAGTCATTCCTGAGAATCTCAAAGCCGCGCAATCGCGCCAAAAGAGTTACTATGATAGCAAGCATCGTGACTTGGCTTTTGAAATCGGAGACCATGTCTACCTCCGCGTCTCTCCAATGGAAGGCACTCGTTGTTTCGGTATCAAAGGGAAGCTTGCCCCTAGATACGTGGGTCCTTTCAAGATCATTGGCAAAAGAGGCGACCTCGCCTATCAACTTGAGCTTCCATCCAACTTTGCGAACGTGCACGATGTGTTTCACGTGTCATAGCTTCCCAAGTGCTTCAAGACTCCTGAGTGCACTATCAACTTCAAAGAGATCGACCTCCAGGAAGATCTCTCTTATCATGAGCACCCCGTTGCTATTCTTGAAGAAATCGAGCGCAAGACTTGCAACAAGTCAATCAAATTCCTGAAAGTGAAATGGTCACACCATTCCGACCGAGAAGCCACCTGGGAGCGTGAGGATCACCTCCGTTCCGAATATCTGGAGTTCTTTCAGTCCTAGATCTCGGGACGAGATCCTCTTGTAGTGGTGGAGTGTTGTAACAGCAGGATGTAAGTTTCCATCTTTGTAACTCCAACTCTTGCCATTTTCGGCTATGTGATATGATATTCCCTCCGTGGTTGGGTTTTGTATTTTTTTTTGCATTTTATTCATGTCATGCATATCATATCATGTCATCATGTGCATCTCATTTGCATACGTGTTCGTCTCATGCATCCGAGCGTTTTCCCCGTTGTCCGTTTCGCAATCCGACACTCCCACATGCACCGGCGCACCCCTCTTGTCTCTTTTAGTGTGTGGGTGTTAAACGTTCTCAGAATGGACGGAGCCTTGCCAAGTGGCCCTGGTATAGCACCGGTAGACCGCCTGTCAAGTTTCGGGTCATTTGGAGCTCGTTTGGTACTCCAATGGTTATCCGCATAACCGCAAAGGCCTCTTTTGAGTTGCAGCCCAACACCCCTCCAAAACAGCCCAATAACCCATCTAAGTCACTTCCATGCTCTCCGTCGTCGGATCACGATCGTGTGGGCGAAAACTACACCTCATTTGGACACTCCTAGCTCCCTCTACCTATAAATACACACCCCCCCTACGAAATCACGGGCAAACCCTAGCTTCCGCTTCCCTCGCGCCGTCGGACACGTCCGGACCACGCCGGACCCGTCCGCGCCGCCGCCGCCCAGCGATCCAGGGCGCGACACGTGGCACCCGGCCACCGCGCGCTGCCCCGTCCCCCGCGGCCCATCTGCTCCGCGCCCGGCCGCGCCGCCCCGCCGCCGCGCTCCTCCGCCCCACGCCCAGCCGCGCCGCCCCGCCGCCGCGCTCCTCCGCCACCTCGGCCGCCCGCAGCCGCCGACTCCGGTCGCCGCCGCGCGCCTCCCGCGCCCCGCCGCCCATCTCCGGTCGCCGCCGCCGGCACCAGATCCGGCCTCGCCTCACTGGAGCCGCCCCGTCTCCGTCCAACTCCCGCGCCACCTCGGCCTCTGTGCGAGTCAGGTCCCGATCGGATCTGAGAAGGTTGACTTCTTCTCCCCCGAAAATCCACTAAGTCCTTTTCTGTTAGTAATTTTGTTGCATGTTCGTCGCACCACAACTTTGCATCCGTGGCTCACTTTTGTGCGTGTAGCATACCGAATTGTTCGTCTCGATGAGTACATCATTTTATCTCATCGCATCCTTTTCATTGGAGCTCATCTTGATGTCCGAAATGCTGTTGGAAGAGTGCTTTATAATGTTAGTTTCAGATTCTTATCAGAACATGCACTTTTGTCATTTTTGCCATGATTGATGTGTGCATCTTACGTACTTGAGCCCTACATGTGTTTTGAACTATGCCATGCCATCTTTACAGAGGTGCATACCATGTATTTTTGTGATCAATGTGGTGACTAGCACAAGCATGCAAACTAGGCTTCGTGATGCTACAGAGAGATCCATGCATATTTTGAGATACTTCAGTAAGGGTGTTTTTAACATATGGTTATGCTCTATCCATCCATGCCCCTGGTTGCAATTATGGAGTAGTCTAGCATGCCATTTTCGTGCTCTACTTTTGCTTCAAAATGTTTCCTGGCAGATTGTTTACATGTTATTCAATTTTGCCAAGGTTGTTGTAGTTGATCCGTGTATGATATGATGTTGTTCTTGCCATGTATAGCTTCTATGCCATGTATTCTTGATGGATGTATGCTTAGTTTATCATGAATTGCTCTGTAGTGAGTGCATCGAGCTCACCAAGATGCCTTCGTAATTCTGTCAATGCCATGCTCTGTTTGCTGAATCTATTAACGGAACTTGATATGTTTACATGGGTGCCATCATATCTTCTGGTCCTTTTTGGCTCATGGTCAGTAACTGACTTTTGATCTATGCTTTGAGTAGAATAACTCCATGTCTTGTTTTGCTATTATAAGTTCCTGTGGCATGTTGATAACTTGCTCTGAACATTGCTTCGTGATGCTGTTCATGCCATGTCCAGCCTGATAATTTTTGCTCTTTTGCCATGCTTGTTTGAACCTGTTATGGTGTGATTTAGCCGTAGCTCAGTGTTCCTATTTTGTTAAGAATCTCCTGTAGATCACTTCCATATGCTTTGTTTTTATGTTGGGGTGCCGTAGCATAGTTTCTTGTTGCATGCTAAGTAGCATCATGCTGTTAATCACAGATTTGCGCCATTCTTGTTTTGCTTGCCATTTGCAAACCGTGCATCCGTTTTCGGTGATCTTCATATCGATTTCAACCGAAATCACCTCACCTTTCCAGCGGCATACTTGGTTTGCCAAGTTGATGCCTTATTCATCCTTTTTCCTCCTGGAGTACGCATACACATTGCATATCACATCTCGCATATCATGACATGTATTGCATCATGTTGCTTGTGCACTGCACCGTGATTTATTGTGGTTCCTCTACTTGTGTTCTTACTTTTGGTAGAGCCGGGAGACGAGTACGTGCACGAGGAACCTGTTGAGTACGCTAACGAGGATCAAGCCTTCGACAACTCTGAGAACCTTGCAGGCAAGATGACCATACCTTGGATATCACTTCTATCTTTGCTTTGCTAGTACTCGCTCTATCGCTATGTTAGCTCCACCTGCCACTGTTTATCATGCCTCCCTATTGCCATGTCAAACCTCTAACCATCATGTCCTAGCAAATCGTGGTTTGGCTATGTCACCGCTTTTGCTCAGCCCCTCTTATAGCGTTGCTAGTTGCAGGTGAAGATGAAGTTTCTTCCTGGTCAGAACATGGATATTTTGGGATATCACAATATCTCATGTTTAATTAATGCACCTTATATACTTGGTAAAGGGTGGAAGGCTCGGCCTTATGCCTGGTGACTTGTTCCACTCTTGCCGCCCTAGTTTCCGTCATACCGGTATTATGTTCCTTGATTTTGCGTTCCTTACACAGTTGGGTGATTTATGGGACCCCCTTGACAGTTCGCTTTGAATAAAACTCCAGCAAGGCCCAACCTTGGTTTTACCATTTGCCACCTATGCCTTTTTCCCTTGGGTTTTCGCGAGTCCTTGGGTCATATTTATTTTAACCCCCCCCCCCCGGGCCACTGTTCCTTCGAGTGTTGGTCCGAACCGAGCAGCCTGCGAGGCCACCTCGAGGAAACTTGAGGATTGGTTTTACTCGTAGCTTGACTTATCCGGTGTGCCCTGAGAACGAGATACGTGCGACTCCTATCGGGATTTGTCAGGACATCGGGCGGCTTTGCTGGTGTTGTTTTACCATTGTCAAAATTTCTTGCGAACCGGGATTCCGAAGCTGATCGGGTCTTCCCGGGAGAAGGTATATCCTTCGTTGACCGTGAGAGCTTGTGATGGGCTCAGTTAGGACACCCCTGCAGGGTATTTTATCTTTCGAAAGCCGTGCCCGCGGTTATGAGGCAGATGGGAATTTGTTAATGTCCGGTTGTAGATAACTTGACACTTGACTTCATTAGAATGCATCAACAGCGTGTGTAGCCGTGATGGTCTCTTCTCGGCGGAGTCCGGGAAGTGAACACGGTTTGAGTTATGCTTGACGTAAGTAGTTTCAGGATCACTTCTTGATCACTTCTAGCTTCTCGACCGATGCGTTGCTTCTCTTGTCGCTCTCACTTGCGTATGTTAGCCACCATATATGCTTAGTGCTTGCTGCAGCTCCACCATATTACCCCTTTTCCTACCTATGAGCTTAAATAGTCTTGATATCGCGGGTGTGAGATTGCTGAGTCCTCGTGACCCACAGATTCTACCAAAACAGATGCAGGTGACGAGGATACCAGCGCAGATGGCGCAACCGAGATCAAGTGGGAGTTTGATGAGGCCCTTGGTCGTTACTATGTATCGTTTCCAGATGATCAGTAGTGGTGCCCAGTCGGGACGATCGGGGATCTAGCATTTGGGGTTGTCTTCTTTTCATTTGGATTTGACCGTAGTCGGTCTATGAGTGTATTTTGAATGATGTATGATCTTAATTATGTATTGTATGAGGTGGCGATTGTAAGCCAACTCTCTTTATCCCATTCTTGTACATTACATGGGATTGTGTGAAGATGACCCTTCTTGCGACAAAACCACCATGCGGTTATGCCTCTAAGTCATGCTTCGACACGTGGGAGATATAGCCGCATCGTGGGTGTTACAGTAACCCTGCTTGCAGTCTCGAGAATCTTGACGGGCTTCTCCTCATAGGTCAGATCACTATCCAACTGTATGGCCTCCAGTGGCACTGTATCTCTTAGAGGAATATCGGCCATCTCTGCATGGCACTTCTTGAACTGGGAAACGTGAAACACATCATGAACTCCTGACAAGGCTTCTGGTAATTCGAACTTGTAGGCAACTCTTCACACATGCGTTCTAAAACTCTGTACGGCCCCACAAACCGTGGTGCTAACTTTCCTTTGACTCTGAACCGTTTAACTCCTCGAAGTGGCGACACACGCAGATATGCTCTATCTCCGACTTCATAGGTTACCTCCTTGCATTTAGTATCGGCATAACTCTTCTGTCTGGATGGGGCTACCTTGAGTCTGTCACGGATCAATTTGACTTTCTCCTCTAAATCTTTAATTAAATCTGGTCCGAATAATTTACGGTCTCCAACTTCATCCCACATCAATGGTGTCCTGCACCTCCTTCCGTACAAAGCTTCAAAAGGGGCCATTTTCAAACTAGCTTGATAGTTGTTGTTATATGAGAACTCTGCGTAAGGCAAATTATCATCCCAACTAGATCCATAATCTAGCGCACAGGCTCTCAACATGTCCTCTAGAATCTGATTGACTCTATCGGTCTGCCCATCTGTCTGCGGATGAAAAGCTGTACTGAACTCTAGCCTGGTACCCAAAGTTTCGTGTAATTGATGCCAAAACTTTGAGGTAAATTGTGTTCCTCTATCTGATATGATGGTCCTCGGAACTCCATGCAAATATACGATCCTGGTCATGTATATCTTGGCCAACTTAGCACTTGTATATGTGGTTTTCACGGGGATGAAGTGAGCTACCTTGGTCAAGCGATCAACTACTACCCAAATAGAATCATAGCCTGATCGGGTCCTGGGTAATCCTGTAATGAAGTCCATGCCAAGCTTGTCCCACTTCCAATCTGGTATCGGGAAAGGCTGAAGTAATCCTGCTGGTTTCTGGTGCTCTGCCTTAAATCTCTGACATACATCGCATACTTCTACATACTCGGCAATATCCTTCTTCATACCTGTCCACTAGAAATTTTCCTTCAAGTCCAAATACGTCTTCTTGTTGCCCGGGTGTATCGAGTAAGGCGAATCATGAGCCTCCTGAATTATCATCTTCCTGATCTCTGGGCCATTTGGCATGTAAATCCGCTGCTCAAACCATAAGGTTTTGTGTTCATCCTCACGAAATCCTTCTTCCTTTCTTTGGTTCATCCTTTCCTTTATCTCTGCAATACCTTTGTCTAACTTCTGGGCTTCTCAGATCTTTCCCATCAAAGTGGATTGAATTTTCATTGCGCCAACAAAACCTTGTGGTACTATCTCCAATCGAAGATCTCTGAGATCATCAATTAACTCCTGAGGTAATCCTCCAGCTGTGAGGGTATTGACATAACTCTTGCGGCTCAATGCATCTGCCACAACATTGGCCTTTCCTGGGTGATAGTGCAATTTCATGTCATAATCATGTATGAGCTCCAACCATCTTCTCTGCATGAGGTTCAACTCCTTCTGCGTGAAGATGTATTTCAAACTCTTGTGATCCGTGTAAACATCACACCTATTTCCAATAAGAAAATGTCTCCAGGTCTTGAGTGTGTCCACTACGGCTGCTAACTCCAAATCATGTGTGGCATAATTCCGCTCATGAGGTCGAAGCTGACGTGAGGCATATGAAACAACTCTTCCTTCTTGCATAAGAACACCTCCAAGTCCCTGACGAGAAGCGTCGCAATATACTTGGAAATCCTTGTGTATATTCGGAAGAATTAGCACTGGGGTTGTGACCAAACATTTCTTCAGCTGCTGGAAACTGGCCTCACATTCGTTGGTCCAAACAAACTTAGTGTCTTTCTTCAATAACTACGTCATGGGCTTCGCGATCTTGGAGAAATTCTCAATTAATAAACCTCCGGTAATATCCTGCAAGTCCAAGAAAACTACGAATCTCTCCGACTGAGGTGGGTGCCTTCCATTCGGTGACGACTTCAACCTTGGAGGGGTCTACTGCTATTCCTTCTCCTGATATAACATGTCCAAGAAATCCGACTTCCTTCAACCAGAATTTGCACTTGCTGAACTTTGTGTATAATTGATGTTCCCTCAGCTTCTCTAGAACCAAGCGCAAATGTTCCTTGTGTTCTTCTTCTTTCTTCGAGTAAATCAATATGTCATCAATGAATACCACAACAAACTTATCCAAGAACTCCATGAATACCTTATTCATCATACTCATAAAATAAGCAGAGGCATTAGTCAAACCAAAAGACATGACCGTGTACTCATAAAGCCCATATCTCATGGTAAAAGCTGTCTTGGGTATATCCTGTTCTCGAATCTTCAGCTGGTAATATCCTGATCGAAGGTCGATCTTGGAGAAACCTTTTGCTCCTTGTAGCTGGTCAAACAAATCATTGATCATTGGTAGAGGGTACTTGTTCTTAATCGTCACCTCGTTTAGAGCACGATAATCTACAACCATTCTCAAGGTTCCATCCTTCTTCTCAACTAGAAGCACTGGGGCTCCCCAAGGTGATGAACTCAGTAGAATATAACCTTTCTCCAATAATTCCTTAATCTGCTTCTTAATTTCCGCCATATCATTTGCGGGCATCCGGTATGGTCTCTTGGATATTGGTCTGGTACCTGGTAACAATTCGATCAAAACTCTATGTCTCGATCCGGTGGCATGCTGGGCAATTCCTCGGGGAATACCTCGGGATAATCCTTCACAACTGGTACTTCCTCCCGAACAACTCCCGAAAGAGAATTCACTTGAGTCCTCCTTGGCGTATGCCTCGAAACATACTTGATCCGCTTCCCCTCTGGGGTGGTGAGAAGAATCGACTTACTGGCACAATCAATATTCCATTCATACTTGGATAGCCAGGCCATGCCTAGGATCACATCCAATCCCTAGGATTCTAGGATAATGAGGTCGGTGGGGAAAATGTGTCTCCCTATGGTCAATGGTAACTGAAAACATCCCCGACTAGCCATAGACTCTGCTCCTGGGGAACTCACTAATATTGGTGTTTTAAGGGCTACGGTCGACAACTTAAACTTATCAACAAACCCCCTTGATATGAATGAATGCGATGCACCAGTGTCAAAAAGAACAAGGGCTGTGAATGAATTAACCAAGAACTTACCAACAACGATGTCAGGCTAGTCATAAACTTCCTCCACATTGACATGGTTCACCTGACCTCTGGTGAAGGGATTGGGCTTCTTGCCTCCAGAGCTTCCATTTCCATTCCCGTTCTTCGCCTCAGGGCAATCGGTAGCGTAGTGTCTAGTTTTCCCACACTTGAAATAGCTAATGTGGCTCAGATCCTTCTTTGCCAGTGTAGCGGGGTTGGACTGATGCTGATTGTTGTTTCCTCCGTTCCCATTGCCATTCCTATGGCCATTATGGTTGTGTCCATTCCCTCCATGATGTGAATGTCCTCCATGGTTAAGGTGAATGTGTCCACTATACTTGCCAGATCCTGGTCCATTATTTCCCGAGTACGGGTTATAACGGGGCTTCTGCTGAACACCAGAGTTATACTTTCCCTGTCCGTACTTCCTCTTGTGATTCTCCACCTGCTGCTACTTGCCTTCCAGAATGAGAGCCTTGTCGACCAACTCTTGATAATTGTTAAAGGTAGCCACAGTCAACTGAAGTCCCAGATCATCGTTTAGTCCCTCCAGAAATTTCTGAATTCCTCCACGTAATCACCAACAGAACGATTTCCCTGGCGTAAGTTGCGGAACTCACGCTTCTTCAGACTCATAGCTCCGGCTGAAACATGTGCAGTATGAAACGCCTGCTAGAACTGATCCCAAGTCACATTGGCTATGGGGAATGTGGTGGTGTAATTCTCCCACCACAAGGATGCTGGTCCATCCAGTTGATGTGCGGCAAAGCGCACCTTCTCAGTGTCAGTGCATCCTGCGATGGTCAGCTCTCTTCCGATCTTGCGAAGCCAGTCATCTGCAACGATCGGCTCCGTGCTGCTAGAGAACACCGGTGGGTTCAACCTAAAGAAATGGGTAAGGTTGTCGACCGGGGGTGGTGGTGGTGGGTTGTTGTTGTTCTGGTTCTGATTCTGGATGAGTAGCTTCATGAGGGCATTCTGGTTCTGGATCAACTGGGTAAGTTCCAGTGGGAATTTCGGTTCACGTCTTGGAGGCATCTGTTAGGTTTAGAGTGAAATTAGAATAGAATAAGGGCCTAATGAGAGAAATCACTACCCATATGGTTATGATAGCAAGAAAATTTCAAATCAAGCAATTCACACAGATCACACCACACAAGCAAAAACCTACAGGTAAGGTCATATCCACAAGAGATATGATCTCTTAATACTACCGCAATCATTCGTTGGACTTAACTTGGTAGTGGTGGTCTGAACTAAATCTTCTCAAATCAAAGTCAACTCTAGCTTCTTCTTCTTCGTCGTCAATGATGTCTCCATAGGTCATGGTCTCATCGGGCTGAGTAACTTGGTGATGGGGTTCAACAACTATTTTATTGAAGTGGAGAAGAGATAGAAATGAATAGAGAAGAGTATAGACCAACTGATATTGAAGGAAGTCATAAAATAGAGTTTTCTTCCTATGGCTTTCCATTTCGTAGAGGTCGCGTCCTACAGTCAGTGTGTGCTCTGATACCATCTTTTAGTGACCCGACCCAAATGGATCAAAGTCTCTGTGCTTCAGTGTCATCCCAGGATCGGTATGCTGACACACACAATACTCGAGGAATTATAACAGAGTTCAATCACACACTTTATTACATCGAGATCCTCAAAAGAGTATTTATTACAATAATATGGCCAAAGGCCATCTAAAATAAATAACTGTGGAAGCATTGAGGGTAAATGAGTCCATCCAACTCCACGGCAAACTGAGTGCAGAACAGCGACCTATCGCACCTTTAATCCTCGTCGGAAAAGTCAGCAACATGAGACGTTGCAGCCGTGTAGGTCAGCACATGGAATATGCTGGCAATTTCACACCACAGAACAATAATGAAAAAAAAGACTATCTCTATATGCAAATTTAGCTGGTGGAGGCTCTAAGTTTAATTTTTGCATAAAGCCAATTTTACCCTACAACAAAGGAATATTTTTATTTACTACTAAATTGAAATGCCATTATTGAGAAGGTTCCTCCAACTCAAATCCCAAAATTCCGAAGTTATTACTAACCCAATAATTTGATTAAAAAGAGTGATGAGATCAACCAATAATTCACTTCTAGATACTCAAGTTGTCCATAACCGGGGACACGGCTAATCATGATTAGTTTGTACACTCTACAGAGGTTTGCGCACTTTTCCACACAAGACTCGACCACCTCCATGATCGGAAGATCGAGACATAGCCTTTCAGAAGTGTTTGCCCTTAACCCTGGGTAGACTGGTACACCTACTTTCCCCTACATCAGCTAGTCTACCACAGAAAGAGGTTACACAACTTACTCAACTATGCCAGAGCCCATAATGGCTTGTGGCTACACACGAAAGTTTCTAGCCATGAAATATCTTATGATCCCTTTGAGCCTGGATGGCGGACCTAGGGTAATCACACGGGTACTTCGGGATTCCCCTTGGGCAAGCATTGGTCTCTCCAGGTGCCCCAAACAATCCACCCAGATGTGTATTAAAGTTGCCACCTTATGTTGTCCCAAAATTATTATCTCTCGCAACTTGCATGAATCACACATACCAATCCCCGTGTACGAGCATGGCTAAGCAATATATGATATAATGAAGATTCCCGGGGTGATCAAAGTTTATAGGTTTCTACCACATGAACTACAAAGCATATCCACATGTTCCCAATCCTACTCATGCAATCTTCGAGGGTGAAACTAATGCGTAGTAAAACTAGATATTGAGAATTATGATCAAAGTGTGAACTTGCCTTGCTGACGACCGTTGAACTCTAAAGATTCGTAGTAGCAAGCCTCGCACTCCGGATTATCTAATGAAGCATGTAATTACACTCATAAGCAATCAAGCAAAAAGAGTCAAAAAGAAAACGAAAAAAGACTTCGGAAAACTCCAAAGCATCCAGATAAAGTTTATGTACAGAACATAACTTTTACAGCAACAAAAATAAATGGTATTGGTTTTAACAGAAAGTACAAGTCACTAGCTTCGATTTGCAAAAAGAATCACCTAAAACGGAGTTACGAAATTCAAGATATGGCCTAACGGAATTTGAATTCAGATCTTCTTGAATTCGAAATTTAAAATTTTTCAAAAATATTTTTTGTTTGGCTCTCTGGATAGATGGGATTTCTATGAACTAGTAGGAACAAGAATCAACTAAATCGGATCTATAGACTAAAAAATATACTAGAAACAAGAATCGGTATAGAATCTGAGATTGGAAAAAAATACTGGAAAAAGAGAAAAAAATCGGCCAGATGCCAAGTGGCGCCCTATGATTGGCTGGCTGGGTGCTCACCGGACTTGTCGCCAGAGATGAGGAATATGGCGAATCCGGTGTGCTTCGGCGAAGGATGCGCGCGGGACGGTGTAGAGGACGATGTGTTGAACCACTTGCACCAGTTGTGGTTGTAGATTGCTTCCTGTACGCACGATGAGAGGTCGCCAGAATTCACGAACTCCGGTGAGCAATTGGCGAGGTTAGGGAGGGGGAAAAGCTTCAGAAGGAGAGGGCTTCAGATGAGGGTGTAGAGGGGCTCCCAGGGTTGCTTTATATAGGGCAGGGGAGGTCCAAAGTTAGGTGGGGTGAGATGGGTTAATGGCTGCAGTTTCAAGTGCTCATGATGGCCATTATGGTTGTCTTTGAGGCGCACCAGGGGATGGGAGGGGTCGAGGGAGGCAAGGGGAATCTGTTCAGAGGCGTTTTGGAGCGGGGGAGAGGAAGGGGAGGGGTTTCGTTCAGAGGAGTTTCGGGGCAAGGGAGAGGAAGAGAAGGGAAGGAAGAGGTGGAGGCTCCATGGATGGAAGTTCTGTCAGTGTTCACGTACAGAGAGGAGGAAGAAGATGAGTATGTGGGAAGAGGTATGGGCCTTAGGCCTGGCCAGGGCGTGCTGGGCTGCGTTTTTCTTAAACCTTTTTTTTACAGAAGCAATGAAACATAGAAAATACAAATAAAAGTTAGCCTAAAAATCCCATAAAATTCCACATAATTATATGGTCCTATACATGACCTAGTGAACTTTTATCTAGCCTAAAATGCAAGTTAAAAAATAAACATTTTTGCAAAACTTATAAAATAAATTGCAAATAAAGCCCAACAAATATATTTTGGTTCCAAATTCAAATTCCAATATTTTCCTTCTGATTTTGAAGAAGTCATTTTATCTTCTCTCTTTATTTTATTTTTGGAATAATGGAAATGAATTTTTGGTGGAACCAAGTTTGATCCAATTTCCAAATTTTGAAATTTCAAAAGTGGGTTTTAGGGAAACTTCCAACTGTCTCTTTTGGTCCTTGAGTTGCTCAAAGTTCCTTGGATCAAAATCAAATAATACAAATGGGGAAAATGCATAAATCATGGATGCATATGAATGATCTATTTATAAACATCCAAATTGAAAATTGGGATGTTACAATAGTATGACAACATTCATATCATGGGCAAACAGATATAAAACAAACAGGCTATTTTATCATTGTGTGCGCATGTGAACATAACAACTAGATTACAGATCAAGACCAGAATATCCTTCATCTATTTTAAACCGTGTAAGGTGAAATGATACGTTAATACAACTATGTATGAAAGTGAATAGAGTAACTGACATTGGATGCGAACCAAGTAGTTAAATGAACACATCACCGTACCAATCAGTTCAAAGGCAGGAGGAGTAAGGACTTACAACAGCGGCTTGAACTAGTGTGCTCATGCCCTTCATCTTACTGGTGTGGCAATCCTAGAAGATTTGCACTGCATTCGGTTGAGGTTCTTTTTGGTCCGCACGGGATTTCCAACAAGTCAATATAGATACAATAATATGGCATAGAAAAAATAAGGAAGTAGAAGCTATTTACAAGAGCCTCGTAGTGTGCATTATAGCTACGAGATCATGTTGACTGTTGGAATTTCACTTTAAGAACGGTTGGTCTTGTTCTTCAAATAGTTAGCCTAGAAGAAGATACACTTGTAAGGCACAAACATAAATACTAGTTCAATATGTGGCCTGATCAAATACATATAGCCGACCTGATACTTTGGATCAGACCAGTGTTTAACGAGGGTTGTCCAGTCTTCATCTGTAATATATTCCGCTGGAGATGTTTGGGCGATTTCATTGTTAGCCTTGCCTTCAAAGTGAGATTTTCTAAGGTGGTACCGATACTATCGCAGAGCAGACTGAAAAACATGAGTGCATGCTTGTTTAGTTGCATCATCTTTCGGATCCAACTTGAACCTCATCTGTTGAAAAAAGAATGTGAGTCTTATTAGGAGGAAGCTAGAAAGTATGGGACAGAGCAAGACAATATTACTAATTGCGATGAATAACATTACTTATGGACAAATGGTCAAGGAAGGTGTTAAACTGGGTATTGTCTTTTTCATTCCTGTACTGGATCCACGTTGGGAGGATACATGCATGAAACCTAACGGCAACGGCTGCCTCTTATACTAACTTGGCTGACTCTATAGCATCACGTGGCCTTTTTAAACATGCCTCAAAATGGATCTCCATTCTTCCTCCTTTAGATTTTGTTAATCTGTCAAGCATTATCCCTGATGTCTGTTTGCGCCATGGTGCTAGTTCCACAACGAATATGGAAAGTGTTAGTGTACATCAAACTGTGAGAGTACATATAAAGAAGCATGCAACTGCAACTTGACTCGGTCAGGTACCATCTTGGTGTTGATGCTCATGAGGTTCATCTGATCTTGCCAAGTCCTGTTGTGTCAGCAGTGCTTCAGAAGTAGTGTTAGGTGTGAAGGCAGCTTGGGAACTGGCCAGTTATGGAGCAAACGAATGAGAAACTCGTTTAGATGCTGGTACAGTTGAAGCGGATGCTACAGCTGGTAGAGCAGGTGATACTGTGTTTGTAGATTTAGCCGGTGGACTTGGACCTTCTACTGCACTCTAAGTACCAACAGAATCTTGACGGCAGATCCTTTTCCATTTCACCCGACGAGTAACACCAATCCCTACTATATTATTTTCCTTGCTCTTTTTTTGACTTTGCCATGTCAAGCCATACCCACAACACAAAAGAATAAAATCACTCTTCAGAACTCATTGATGCATGATACAAACAAGCAATATTTTGATGTAAGACAACCATATGAGGATGGAATATGTAAGAAAAACAGGACGGCGTGACATATTCACAGCTACGATGTGTAAACTAAGCAGAAAGATTTTCAAGAAAATAGAAGTAATGCAAGCTACACACCATATGAAAGATGCAACCAATATTACTCTGCCAAGTTAAAAGTGTCTTGTCATAAGTGGCAAATTCGAAAAATTAGAAGCAGTACAACCTAGAAATCAATGCAAGATGCAACCACTATCAAATTGCCATGTTAAAAGCATCCAATCATGAGTGACTGATGCGGGATATACAACAACAGTACTTTGATGTAAGAACATGGTATGATAGATAGATGCAGCATATTCTAGACACAGAAAGCCATGTCATATGCAAATGTATAACGTATAAACTCAGTAGGTGCAATTTAATATAAATAAAAGAAACATAGGCTAGACAACATATGCAACATGAAACCAATTATCACACTGTCAACTTAGAGCAAGCACCTGTGATGGTGGAGTACGGGAGATGAACTCATCATGTAGACTTGGGACTTCAACTTCATTAGCAGTAGCAGTGGCAAATCTAGAGAGTCTCCGTTTGCGTCGGTGCGGAGGACCACCAACATCCACTAACTTACTCTTTTCCTTCCTATTTTCGGATATTGCCTTATGAAGTTAAAACCACAAGAAGATGAATAAAATTAGCTCTGCATAATTGGTTGATGCATGATACAAACAAACACTACTTTGATGTAAGGCACGCGCAGGATAGGAAGATGGAATATATGCAAAAAAAAGACAGCGTTGCATATACAAACGTATGATAGGAGGATGGAATATGTATGAAAAAACAGTAAGAGGAAGGCATTTCAACAAAATTAGAAGAAATGAAAGCTAGGCAACATATGAACATGCAACCAATATCACTCTATTAGGTAAAAAGTGTCTCGTTGTAAGTGTCATTTCAAGAAATTAGAAGTAGTACAAGCTAGAAGACAATGCAAGATGCAACCTACATCACAGACCCAAGTTAAATGTGTCTTATGGGTAAGTGATCGTTGCAGGTATAAGTTGTAAGCTACGCAGATGCAATTCAACGTAATCAGAAGCAATACAAACTAGACATCATACGAAAAACGCAACCACATATAACAGTTCCAAGTTAGATCAAGCACCTGTGATGGTGGAGTAGGTGAGATGTGCTCATCATGTACACGTATGTTATAGAAACAGGAACACATGTCATATTCACATGCATTATGTGTAAAGTAAGCATATGCAATTCAATGAAGTTAGAAGCAATACAAGCTAGACATCATACGCAACATGCAACCACATATAATAGTGCCAAGTTAGAGCAAGCACGTGCAGTGGTGGAGTAGGGGAGATGTGCTCATCATCTGCATAGCTACGTTGACTGCCAGCCTTGTGTTGTCTTGCGAATCTTGTTGGGAGGATGGCGGAGTAGAATTTGTAGAGACCCCCTGTTTGAGTTGCTTCGAAGGACCACCATCATCCACTGCCGGACTAATTTCCTTCAGTTGTAATGATTTTGCACTGTGAAGTCAAAACCAATCAGAAAAAGGAATAAAATTCGCTCTTGAGAACTCATTCATGCATGATACTGACGAACACTACTCGGATGAACGACAAACACATGATGTGAGGATGGAATATGTATGAAAAATAGGATGACGTGACGTATTCACACCAATGATGTGGTAACTAAGTAGAAGGCATTTCAACAAATTAGAAGCACTGCCAGCTAGACACCATATGAAAGATGCAACCAATATCACTCTGCCAAGTTCAAACTATACGACGATTCAACAAATTAGAAGAAGTACATGCTAGAAATCATATGCAAGACACAACCAATATCACAGTGGTGACTTAAAGGTGTCTTATCATAAGTGATTAATGTGGCATATGCAAGAACAATAGTCTAATGTAAGAACATGGTGTGATCAGATGTTGTATGTTCTAGAAATAGGAACACATGTCATATTCACATGCATTATGTGTAAAGTAAGTTGATGCAATGCAACAAAGTTAGAAGCAATACAAGCTAGACATCATACGCAACATGCAACCACATATAATAGTTCCAAGTTAGAGCAAGCACCTGTGATGGTGGAGTAGGGGAGATGTGCTCATCATCTACACAACTATGTTGACTGTCTAGCCTTGCATTGTCTTACGAATCTTTTTGGGAGGATGGCGGAGTAGAATCTGTAGAGAACCTCTGTTTCATTTGCTAGGAAGGACCACCATCATCCAATGCCTTGCCAATTTCCTTCAACTTTATTGAGTTTGCATTGTGAGGTCAAACCGACAAGAAAAAGGAATATAATTCGCTCTTCAGAACTCATTCATGCATGATACTGAGGAACACTACTCTGATGAAAGGCAAAGTCATGATACAAGGATGGAATATGTACAAAAACTGGACGGCTTGACATATTCACACCTATGATGTGGTAACAAAGCAGAAGGCACTTCAACAAATTAGAAGCAATGCAAGCTAGACACCATATGGAAGGTGCAATCAATATCACTCTGCCAAGTTAAAACTGTATCGTCATAGGTGGCGTTCATCAAACTATAAGCAATACATGCTAGCAATCGTATTCAAGATGCAAACCAATATCACACTGCCAACTTAAAGGTGTCCAATCATAAGTGACTGTTGCATGATACACAAGAAGAGTAGTTTCATGTAAGAACATGGTGTGATAGACAGATATAGTGTGTACCAAAAACAGGAAAGCGTGTCATATTCACACGTATCATGTGTAAGCTAAGCAGATGCAGTTTACACTAATTAGGAGCAATACAAGATAGACACCATATGCAACATGCAACCAGATATCACACTGCCAAGTTAGAGCAAGCACCTTGGATGGTGGAGTAGGGGAGCGGAGACTTGGACCTTGTAATGCACTAGAAGTACAAGCAGAATCAGTACAGATGCTCCATATACGTTGCTGTAGAGGACCACCATCATCACCTTCCTTACTATTTTCCTTCCTCTTTCTTGATTTTGCTTTGTCACGTCAAACCCACAAGAAAATGGAATAAAATTTGCTCTTCGGAACTCATCGATGGATGATACTGACGAACACTACTTTCATGTAAGGCAGCCGCATGATAGGAGGATGGAATATGTATGAAAAACAGGACGACATGACATATTGACATGTATGATGTATAAAGTGTAAACTAAGCACAAGGTGTTTGAACTTGTTAGAAGAAAAGCAAGCTAGAAACCATATGAAAGATGAAACCAATATCACTCTGCCAAATTAAAAAGGTGCCCTAACAAATGTATTTTACCAAATTAGACGCAATGCATGGCAACAGGCTAGAAATAATATGCAATATGCAACGAATAAAGGTGACTCATCGTAAGCGATTGATGCAGGATACAAAAGAGAGGTAGTTTCATGTAAGAACAAGGTTAACACATAGATCTAGTGTGTACCAAAAATAGGAAGGCATGTCATATTCACAGGTATAATGTGTAAACTAATCAGATGCAATTTACCATAATTAGGAGCATTACAAGCTAGACACCATATGGAACATGCAACCACATATCACACTGCAAAGTTAGAGCAAGCACCTGTGATGGTGGTGTAGGGGAAGTGTGGTCTTCAAGTACAGAGCTATGTTCAATACCTTCATTTAGGCTTGCTCTTTCTTGAGAATCATTTGAAGAGGATGAAACTTCATTCTTTATAAGAGTAGCGTGTCTCATACTAACCCACGGGCGTGACTGTCTCGTCATAAGTGATAGATGTAGGATACACAAGAATAGTAGTTTGATGTAAGAACATGGTATGATAGGCAGATGTAGTATGTACCAAAAACAGGAAGGCGTGTCATATTCACATGTATAATGTGTAAGCTAAGGACATGCAATTTAACAAATTAGGAGCAATACAAGCTAGGCACCATATGCAACATGCAACCAGATATCACACTACCATGTTAGAGCAAGCACCTTGGGTTGTGGAGTAGGGGAGATGAGATTTGGAACTTGCACTGCAGTACGAGTAGCAGGAGAATCTGCAGAGATCATCTGTTTCGGTTGCTCCAGAGGACCACCATCATTTTGTGCCTTAGTCCTTTCATATTTTGCCTTGTCAAGTAAACACACAAGAAAAAGGAATGAAATTTGCACTTCCAAATTCGTTGATGCATGATACTGACGAACACAACTTTTATGTATGGCAACCACATTGTAGGAGGATGGAATATGTATGAAAAACGCTAAGCAAAAGACATTTCAAATTATTGGAAGCAATGCAATCTAGACACCATATGAAAGATCCAACCAAAATCACTCTACCAAGTTAGATGTGTCTCACTATAAGTGGCACTTCAACAAATTAGAGGCAATACATGTTTGAAATGATATGCAAGATGCAACCAATATTATACTATCAACTTGAAGGTGTATCATCAGAAGTGATTGATGAGGGATACACAAGAAAAGTAGTTTGATGTAACAACATGGTTAATATAAAGACGTAGTATGTACCAAAAATAGGAAGGCATTTCATATTCATAGGTATAATGTGTTAACTAAGTAGATGCAATTTACCCTAATTAGAAGCATTACGAGGTAGACACCATATGCAACATGCAACCACATATCACACTGCCAAGTAAGAGCAAGCACCTGCGATGGTGGTGTGGGGGAATTGTGGTCATCAACTAGAGAGCTACGTTGACTATCTTCATTTAGCCTTGCTGTTTCTTGAGAATCATGTGGGGAGGATGACACTACACTCTTTAAACGAGTAGGGCATCTCACAGTAACCCACTGGGGTGACTGTCTCATCATAAGTGATTGATGAGGGATACAAAAGAGCATTACTTTGATGTATGAACATGGTTAATAGACATATGTAGTATGTATCAAAAACAGGAACGCATGTCATTATCAAAGGTATAATGTGTAAAGTAAGCAGATGCAATTTAACCAAATTGGAAGCAATACAAGCTAGACACCATATGCAACATGCAACCACATTTGACAGCGCGAATTAAAGCAAGCACTTGGGATGGTTGTGTGTGGCAATTGAGATCATCAACTGCAGAGCTATGTATATTTTCTCCAACTGCTGACACTGCACCATTTAGAGCGTTGAAACGCTTAGTGCTTATATTTGAATTACACTGGAGCGACTTATGTCTTTTCTTTTTTGCATTCATCAACACTACGTCAGAGTTTATGAAATACCCATGCATAAAAAAACAATAGTGTGAGTATGGGTGAAGTCTGTGCACAATTAGTACAGTGTAAAGGTAGCAGATAGCAGGTTGGTGAGAAATAAATGATGGGAGACATATGATAGCTCTACAACATGCATGGCACACTAAATTACTACAGGATTCTATGAAAATAATAGTCGATTGAAAACAAATAGGTCAGTCCATTTTTTCTGCACCGTCCGATGTACAAAGAACGGGCAGATCGCCTTCATCTACCTCCAGCTAGTCAGTGTTGATGATTTTCCTCAAAATGCCAGCAACCACCGGCCTAGTCCCCTGCGTGCACCCTCCCCTCGACCTCACCGCACCGCCGTGTTGGTCACTGCCCCACGGCCATCCATTCAAGCCCCGCCGACCTCCAGATCGGGCGCAAGCAAGTCCTGCGCCACACACCTCTATGATAGACACCGATGCGCCGCTTCCCCGGTGAACAGGCGGACTAGGTGCTCCACGCGCCAAAGCGGGTGCTGCTTCTTTTAGTTGCGGTTCGACTGACCCTGAATTTAAATCTAGGCAGGCTACTGACCTCTAGCAAAGGTGAAATAGTAAAGGGAGGAAACCTTGTGCATTTATTATCACGAAGAAGATGCAGTAAGCGCTCAACTAGTATCTTTCGTGGGATGAATACGGTGTGAGCAGAGACGTAAGATTTGCATGAATAAGGGAAGATGAGTACCTCTTTCTGCTGGCAGTGTTGTGTCCTTCTTTTGTTTTTCCAATGATCTTCTTGTGGTTCGCTGGAAACAAGAAGTTGCGGAGGGCGGTGGAGCCTTGGACGAACCCATGGCCAAGTTGTTGAGTGTGGTGCGGTGGCCGTCTATCGGCAGCGGGGAACCAGATCTGAGGCAACGATGACGGCATAGGGGAACAACTCCGGTGTGGTGGACGGTTGCGATAGTTGAGCGGCAGCGGTGAGGCATAGGACAACGTGGTTGGATTGGTTCTGGTATGGCGCACATCGGTGTCAGCATTATGGAGGCAGCTCTGCGTCGGCTTCAGCTGCTAATTCCTTGAGGACGTTGCGGTTGCGGTTGCGTTGGACGACGACGTCGCGGTACCAGCTCTGGCGTGATGGAGGAGGGCGGTGGTGGATTGGGCGCTATGGGTTGGAGGACGGAGGAGGCTAGGGTTTCGCGGCTGGTGGAGAGGGCGTTTTGGCGACCACGGAGTATGAATGGGGAAACGGAGGGAGGGGGGACTAAGGGGAACAATGTTTCGGTTTGGGACGCGCTTGTTTGAAATTTGGGGAAAGTTACAAACTTTGCCCCCATCTAAAATTTCGGACATATTGCGTGTTGGGGGTAGGACAATAATCTTAGGTGTCCCAAATGTGGCGGGATAGATTTCGGTTGAGCACATGGGTGTTTAGGCGCCCATGGTGTATGAATGCTTCTCGGAGGCGGTTGAGACTGGTGTGTCTTGGTGAAGTTACAAACATACCATGCTTTAGACATTTGGACATCGGGCCGATAGGCTACACGCGCTAGAGTTAGGACAGTAATTTCCTACAACCAAACATTAGTCTCGCGCTGTTTCGGGTGACCAGAGGCTTATTTGGCGCTTCGTTCAATATTTGGGAGCAGAAGCACTAACGTTTTCGGTACTCTTGAATTCAACTTTCAGGATTTGTCAAACTTCACAAATCTTTACTCTTGAAAATCCTAAAGCTACGATTATTTTGGAATGGAGGGGGTACATTTGAATATAAATTGTACACGAGTATATATTAAAAAATATGCAACTTACCTTAGTTCATGCATGGTTCCAGATATAATCTCCTTGGTTGCAAACAAAAGTTAGACATGCGTATGAATATATAGCATGTTCAAACGCACAACAAAGATTGATGCCCCCTTTTAGATCTAATTTACAAATGCCATTATCTCGGGTTCAAATAGATGAATGCACTTCCTATGAATTCGAATCTTCGAAACTCCCTTTATGTTGAATTCAATATGTATTCTATTTCGTAGCTAGCAATTTGGAATCTATCCATGCAAGTGAGAAATCTATAAAGTGCTTCACACTAACAACATGGAGTGCACTAATTAATGTTTATATGTGAATTGCAAAAGCAATCCATTGCCTGTATTTCAGACCGCTCTCACTCTATGGATCGATAATATGAAACAAACACATGCACATGCTAGAATTCAATAGAGTATGGGTGTCTGATAGACCGATTTTCGTCCATACGCAATTTGAAAAATTCATGATCTCATCCAAAAATAATAATTCCATTTATATTTTAATTTAATGCATAGAACCGCCTTTTACACGTACATGCACGATGCCTTGGCCCATTCTCACAAACGTTCTATATATCTCTCTATCTAACGCATAAGTGCACACACTTTATATGCATCGGCATTTCTCTTTCACACATGCTCACAATCTCTCTCGGGGTATCGGGGTGTCTCACGCACATGCTCTTTCTCTATATATCTCTCTCTCTCTTTCTCACTACTACATACCACTCTTTTCACAAATCTCAGTTTGAAAACACTATTTCTCTCACATGCATATATACACACGCACGGTCTCTACTAGCCCTCTATACGCACATATATGTGCCTACGTGTCTCCCGCATGCACATTATCTTTAGGCCTCTCTCGCACACATTGCCCCCGACCCCCCCAGACACACCTCTCTCTTAGTAGTTGGCAAATATGATTCCATCATATCATTCGGTAGGATATCCCTGATTGCTAGGCTGGATGGTAATATGAGGCAAAGTTTTACCCTAGTTCAGACCCTTGCAGTTGAGGAAAAAGCCTACTATTGGTATTGTATATTAGTGATAGGGGTGTGTACGAAGTACACGTGAATACCAGTCATTGTGCGTGTATGTATACTATCGACGAACTAGCCCCCAAGCTTCTATAACATATTCAGGGCCTAGGGTTACAAATCATATATAGTCGGCTTATCACCAATGGGGATAGAGTCCTCCACGACTCTACTAGCTTCGTGTTGTATGTCAGGTCCTCCACATGGGTCTTCATATAATGCCTCTCGGTCCAACCTATGTGGCGTAGGATGGAACCGACTCATGAGTCCTCATGTTGACCCACCACAACTAGAAATAATGTGCGCACCACACCACACACGCAATCGGACACTAAGAAAATAAGCATGTACAATAATACAATGTTATACATGAAAGTTCATTGCATGGTGCATCCAAAAATATTTGTTTTGCATTGTGAATGTTTATATATTCTCCTAAAATATTACTCACCGGAAAGAGAAACAAAGGGCATATCTCTCATTGTCTCCACCGGACACCCCCTCTTTCTACACCACTTTCATGTACGCACACAAACTATCTCTCGGCCCTCTAAAAGTATGCATGCCCATAACACATTCATGCGTGACGGTCACTGTATTTCAAGCTAAAGCACTATACGGTCACTGGACTTCGGAATATGCTCATTACGGTCACCGTATACATTCTCGTGGTGATCATACGGTATCTAGCTCACGATATGTCTCTGTATTTTCTTGATGACACTAACAGACTTTGCATTTGATGCATGCTCCGTATTTTATTGACGACACTTACAGTCATTGTATTTGAAGCGAAAGCACTATATGGTCACTGGACTTCAAAATAAGCTCATCATGGTCAGCACATACATTTTGTCGTGCTAACCAACATCTGGTTGGATGGTTAGGAGGATAGTGGTTTCTCGAGCCCACCAGGGTTAAAGTCCCGGTGCTCGCATTCATCCTGGGTTAATTTCAGTATTTTCCGGCGATGTGTGTTCACTGGGAAGAGACGTTCCACTCAACTACGAGGCACCTATGGTGACTTTGTAAAATCTCAAGATCATATGCTGGCTCACTCTCTCGAAGGTGCTCATAGGGGTAGGGTCTATGTGTGTGCGCTTATAGCGGTGAGTGCTTGCGCGTATATATGAGCCTTTGCATCTGTACCGTGTTAAAAAAATACATGTCATGATTATACGATCACTGGCTCACCCGAACAACTCTGTATTTTGTTGATGACACAATCAATTGACCAGTCAAATGTTCCACGTGGCGCAACTAGTGTTGCACCATCGGGGCGCGTAATCGTGGGGCCCACCTGTTAGCCCGTATATGAAAGAAAGAAATGGTAGTTTGAGTCTGTACTATGTTAATAAAATACATTTTAGGGTGATCATACGGTCACTGGCTCACCATACAGCTCCGTAATTTGTTGATGACACGATTAATTAACCAGTCAAACGGTCCACATTCAGCAGTGCACATTACCATAGGGCCCACCCGCCAGCGCGTATATGAAGGATAGAAATGGTAATAAATTAGTTGTCGGTGGGTATTCGAAGTTGTGAGACCTCTGGTTGGCAGTCGCCGGCAATGGAGGGCGATGATTGGGCGGTGGCGTGGGGATCGCCTAAGAAAAAGCTCAGTGAGGGGGGGGGGGAGGGGGCTAGAGGGATGGCCGGTGCGGCAGTGGACTGGCAGTGGGGAGTGGTTTCGGGGCGGCGAGGCGGTGTGGGCCGGCCGCGAGCGGCAGGGGCCGACAGTTCGGCCGGGGGTGGCTGGCGGCTCAGGGGGGGTGGCGTTTGAAGATAAACTGTCAGTCCTTGATTTCGTATCCAACGGCTGGAAAATCTAATGACCAGAGATGAAAAAGTCAGTCGACTGATGTGTAGCCTCACCCCGCACGTACACATGCACGCATGCAAGATACTCACGCATACATGTGTGCAACACTGACATGTACACATTGAGGGAATCCTGGATATGGGGTATCCGGACAGCCGGACTATATACTTTGGCCGGACTGTTAGACTATCAAGATACAAGATTCAAGACTCCGTCCCGTGTCCGGATGGGACTCTCCTTGGCGTGGAAAGCAAGCTTGGGTATCCGGATTATAGATCTCCTTCTCTGTAACCGACTTTGTGTAACCCTAGCCCCCTCCGGTATCTATATAAATAGGAGGCTTTAGTCCGTAGGACAACACAATCATAATCATAGGCTAGCTCCTAGGGTTTAGCCTCTACAATCTCGTGGTAGATCAACTCTTGTAATACTCATATCATCAAGATCAATCAAGCAGGAAGTAGGGTATTCCCTCCATTGAGAGGGCCCGAACCTGGGTAAACATCGTGTCCCCAGTCTCCTGTTACCATTAGTCTTAGACGCACAGTTCGGGACCCCCTACCCGAGATCCGCCGGTTTTGACACCGACATTGGTGCTTTCGTTGAGAGTTCCTCTATGTCGTCGTTGTAAGGATCGATGGCTTCAACAACCTTCAACAACGTAGTCCAAGGTGAGACTTTTCTCCCCAGACAGATCTTCGTGTTCGGCGGCTTCGCACTGCGGGCCAATTCGCTTGGCCATCTGGAGGAGATCGACAGCTATGCCCCTAGCCATCAGGTCAGGTTTGGAAACCTAAACTACACCGCCGACATCCGTGAAGACTTAATCTTCAACGGATTCGGGCCCATGTCAGGAGCGCCGAACGATCATGACGTGCATGACTTAGATCTGCCGTCGGACAGTATTCGTAATATCGCACCTGCTACGGCTCCGGACTTCGGTCTAGAGCAGATCGTGCCTTCAGAGGACGGGTGGATGGACCCCGCCCTAGAGGCCGCACACTCATCGACGTTGGAGCCGAACACAGACTCCCCTCCTAAGGAAATCTGTATCTCCGGACCCCCAGACCTGTGTCCGGGCATGGGCTCCGAACCGCGCGCGTTCGGACCCATCGAGTCCGATTGTGCTCCAATAATGGAGTTCACCGCCGTGGATATCTTTCATCACTCCCCCTTCGGCGATGTGCTAAATTCGTTAAAGTCTCTCTCTTTATCAGGAGACTCTTGGTCGAACTATACCCGGCCCGTGTGGGACACGGATGACGAATAAAATCGCAACCCACCCACCACCCACTTTATAGCCACTTTGAATGACCTAACAGACATGCTTGACTTCGACTCCGACAACATCGATGGTGTGGACGTCGATGTAGGGGACGATCTGGAACCACCACCCACGGGGCGCTGGACTACCACTTCATCATATGGCGTCTACATGGTGGATACGCCTAAAGAAGACAATGGTGAAAAAAAGGACACAATGGAGGACAAACCCCCCGAACAAAAGCCAAAACGACGACGCAGGTGCTGCTCTAAATCCAGTCACAGTAAAAATAGCGATAACAACGCAAAAAAGGATGACACTGCAGTTGACACCAAAGGCAACAACGACCATAGGGACCCAGCGATGGAGCAGGATAAGCCAGGTCACGTCGAACACAGCCCGGAGCAGATGCCCGACCACAGCAGGACCGAACTCATCAAACCACCCCCGGAGAGGATGAGAGTCCGGTCGACGATGCATTCATCATCCCCGGAAAACATTTGGAAAAAGATAACCTCCACAGAAGGCTTATTGCGGCGAGGAGCTTAAAGAAGCAGAAGCAAAGGCTTAACGCCGCGCCGGACACGCTCAAACGAAGATGGAAGAAAGTGCTAGACACTAAAGAAAAATACTACGGCGATCGCCACACAAAGAGCAACCCAAAGCGCAAGCTACTGCCTGAATTTGAAAATGAAGCCTTAGAGCCCATTCCGCCAAAGAATACTACGGCCGATCAACCGGACCAACCTCACGGCCGCGACAGAGCAGCCACCGGTGCCGCACACAAGCCAGCCCACGATCTACGTGAGCACTTGGACAAAAAGGCTGGTCCGAACAGGTCCATTTACGGATCCAAAGGACGAGTTCCGGCACAAGATACGGTCACCAAAATCATAATAGTCAAATACCAGTTCGGAATGAAACCCGGACACAACAACCGTCGACAGCATGCCACAACATGCCCAAGTACAGAGGGGTTGCGCACCCCCTGTGTTTCACAGACGAGGTGCTGGATCACGAATTCCCACAGGGATTCAAACCCGTGAACATAGAGGCATACGACGGAACAACAGACTCTGGGGTCTGGATTGAAGATTTTATTCTTCACATACACATGGCTCATGGGGATGACCTCCATGCCATCAAATACCTTCCCCTCAAGTTGGAAGGACCAGCTCGGCATTGGTTGAAAAGCCTCCCCGAAAACTCAATTGGAAGTTGGGAGGAACTTGAGGATGCTTTCAGGGCAAATTTCCAAGGGACCTATGTCCGACCCCCGGATGCAGACGATTTAAGTCATATAATACAACAACCCAGAGAGTCAGTCCGTAAGCTTTGGAACAGATTTCTCACTAAGAAGAATCAAATTGTTGATTATCCGGATGCCGAAGCCTTCGAGGCCTTCAAGCATAGTATCCGGGACGAGTGGCTTGCCAGACACCTCGGCCAAGAAAAGCCAAGGACGATGGCGGACCTAACAAGCCTTATGACCCGCTTTTGTGCGGGCGAACACAGCTGGTTAGCACGTAGAGGCACCAGCGACCCAGGCACATCCGAAATTCGAGATGGCAACGAGAAACCACGACGCAATAAGCACAAGCATCGAAACAATGAATAAAGTCCGGACAACATGGCAGTCAACGCCGGATTCAGGGGCCCTCGACCCGGTCAAAGAAAGAAGCCATTTAAGGGAAGCAATGAGGAACCGTCCAGCCTAAACAAAGTCCTGGACAGATCATGCCAAATCCATGGCACCCCCGAAAAACCTGCAAATCATACTCACAAAGAATGTTGGGTCTTCAAGCAGGCAAGTTAAACGCCAAACACAAAGGAAGGGAAACGCCAAGTGAAAACGAGGATGAGCCCTGACAGCCGAACACTGGGGGACAGAAAAAATTCCCACCAGAAATCAAAATAGTAAACATAGTCCACGCAACTCACATAGAGTTCGTTGCCCCCAAGTCCAACCCTTGGGAGGCCTGCCTGATCAGTTTTGATCACATGGGCCACCCGGCCAGTATCCGGCATGGAGAATCGGCTGCCTTGTTGCTCGACCCAATAATTGATGGATACCATCTTACTTGAGTCCTAATGCATGGCGGCAGTAGTATTAGTCTGATATATCATGACATTGTCCGCAAGATGGGATAGACCCATCCAGAATAAGCCAGAGTAACACCACCTTTAATGGAGTGATACCGGGCGTTAAAGCCCGCTGCCGGGGCTCCCTCGTATTAGAAGTGACATTCGGTTCTCCCGACAACTTCAGAAGCGAGGAATTACTCTTCGGTATTGCTCCCTTCAGCAGAGGTTATCATGCATTACTCGGAAGAATGGCCTTCGCTTGCTTTAACGCAATACCAAACTACGCCTGCCTTAAACTTAAATGCCCGGTCCACGTGGCGTCATAACGGTTAGTGGAAACACAGAGCAGTATGCGGCAATTCCTGTAGCCGGACACTAAGCAGCCTCTCCCACCAGAGTGCATGATTGGTCGTTAAGACCACGGACACGGCTAGACGAGTCTGGTGCACCACCATCAACAACAGCCCTGGATAAACCCGGGCTGGGTCCTATACATATAACCCCATAAATGTTACTAGGGGCTGTCAACACATAATAAAACCCACAATTCGGCTTGCCTTATCAATAGGCCAATATCTCATATTTCTAATATCCATTGAGAATAACCAACTTCCGACATGCTTACTCCTCTATATTAGTTTTCGTTTTTACAGACACTACTCGTGCGACACCCTTCCAGGATACAGCACAACAAAGACAAAGGCGCAGACGTGCAGCAGGGTCCCGCTTAAAGGTTTCTCTTTAGATTAAGCCCCTGTGTAAACCTTTTTTACAGTCTTTTGTTGCTTGACATCCCATGGGTATTCCATACACTCACAAGGGACACTGGCGTTATAGGCTTTTCGCCATGATAGATCAACGCACGTACCTGGAAATAAAGGGTCAATGGCGTTACTCAGCCTAGTATATGTTATCAAGTCTGAATACCTTCGGGAGTGTTCGGCGCCGCGAGTTTGGCCTTATATGCATCAGCTCTGAATCATGTCTTTGGTCAAATGTTGGGTTAGCCCGGCTCCTGGGTTTGCTGACTTAAGTTCCGTTCTATCGGCTAAGGCGGCCAAAGGAGAACTACTGCGATTGTGCCCTGGTTATTCCAGATGAGCACCTCAGTAGATAAAGCCGAAAACTAACTGTCATGATACAGCTGGAGACTGATCAACCACTCGAGAACTCATCGGAATCTATAGGATTCCTCCGCATCAACGAAGGACCGGTTTCCCGGTCAAGTACGTATGCGCACCGTATCCGGATGCACACGGAAGTAGCAGGGGCTACATAGTAGCCCCACCTTTCAACTCCTATGGCTAAGTGAAAGCGTTATAGCTATATAGTCATGTTGCCTGGTTCGACGTGCGATCACCTCCTTAATGGACCTAGACATTGCATCAAGTGTGTTTACGCAAATTTCTTCGAACACCCCCACATTATATGCGTGGGGGCTAAAGCCAACGACTGCTAACTTTCATGTTATATGCATACATAAATAGCCACACAAGAGACATTGTAATACTTTTAGGCAAAAGTATAAAAACAGCCTCTATAATTAACACATAATTGTTTACAATCAATAGACTTGTCACTCGAACATGACATTCTTCGAGCATTGGGCCTCTATTCTACGGGCACCTTCTATGACCTGCTCAAAATAGTGCTCGGCTGGGTCTTGGCTTCCTGCCGGACCCTGGGTTGCAATGCTGGTGGCCTCCATATCCGCCCAATATGTCTTAACATGGGCAAGAGCCATCCGTGCACCCTCTATGCACGCTAACCTCTTCACGGCATCGATTCGTGATCTGGCGCCAAATAGTTGCTGCACTAAACCAAAGTAATTGTCCGGCCTCGGCCCTTTCGGCCATAGATGGTCTATTACAGACCTCATTGCAAGACCGGAAAACCTATGGAGCTCGGCTATAGCAGCCATCTTCTCACTTAATGGCAATGAGCGCGTTGGAGCACTAAATTGCGACCAGAATAGCCTTTCTATTTCATTATCTTTATGATCCTTGAATAACTTGGTCGCATCAGCCGCACTCTTTGCCAAATCCGCATACTCATCTGCAGCGCTCCAAAGTTGATCCAAAGGAGCATACTTTGGATCTAGGAACTTCATCCGCAACAAATAGGGGTTTCCATCCACAATTTCTCCGGCTTGTCGAAGTTCCTCCCACGCGTCTCTAATGTTAGAGTGCATCTCCTTAGCCGAATCCAGCGGCTTCTTGATGACCCAAAAGTGTAGGGGATCTATCATAGTCCTTTTGATAATTAAGAGTGTCGAACCCAACGAGGAGCAGAAGGAAATGATAAGCGGTTTTCAGTAAGGTTTTCTCTACAAGCACTGAAATAGTAGGTGATAGATAGTTTTGTGATAAGATAAATAGTAACGAGCAAAAGTAAATAAAGTAAACAAGGTGTAGCAATGTGGACCAATCATTTATGTAGCAAAGGATAAGCCTGGACAAATTCTAATAATAATGAAGGAGCTCCTGAGGACACATTGGGAATTATTGTCAAGCTAGTTTCATCACGTTCATAAGATTCGCGTTCGGTACTTTGATAATTTGATATGTGGGTAGACCGACACTTGGGTACTGCCCTAACTTGGATAAGCATCCCACTTATGATTAACCCCTATTGCAAGCATCCTCAACTAAAAAAGGAGTATTAAGGTAAACCTAACCACAACATTAAACATATGGGACCATATGAACCCCTAACGAAGCAACTCATAAACTAGGGTTTAAGCTTCTGTCACTCTAGCAACCCATCATCTACTTATTACTTCCCTATGCCTTCCTCTAGGCCCAAATAATGGTGAAATGTCATGTAGTCGATGTTCACATAACACCACTAGAGGAGAGACAACATATATCTCATCAAAATATCGAACGAATACCAAATTCACATGACTACTAATAGCAAGACTTCACCCATGTCCTCAGGAACTAAAGTAACTACTCACAAAGCATAATCATGTTCATAATCAGAGGTGTAATAATATGCATTAAGGATCTGAACATATAATCTTCCACCAAGTAAACCAATAAGTATCAACTACAAGGAGTAATCAACACTACTAGCAACCCACAGGTACAAATTTGTGGTTTTGGATACAAGATTGGATACAAGAGATGAACTAGGGTTTGAGAGGAGATGGTGCTGGTGAAGATGTTGATGGAGATTGACCCCCTCCCGATGAGAGGATCATTGGTGATGACATTGGTGCTGATTTCCCCCTTCCGGGGGGAAGTGTCCCTGGCAGAACAGCTCCGCCAGAGCCCTAGATTGATTCCGCCAAGGTTCCGCCTCGTGGCGGCGGAGTTTTGTCCCGTAAGCTTGCCCACGAATTTTTCCAGGACAAAACCCTTCATATAGCAGAAGATGGTCATCGGAAGCCCACCAGGGGGCCTAGGAGATAGGGGCACGCCCTAAAGGGGGGGGCACCCCCCTGTCTCCTGGACAGGATGTGGGCCCCTTGGCCTATTTCTTTCGCTCATAAATTCTTAATAAATCCAAAAAGTGGTTTCGTGGAGTTTCAGGACTTTTGGAGTTGTACATAATAGGTTTCCAACGTTTGCTCCTTTTTTAGCCAGAATTCCGGCTGCCGGCATTCCCCCTCTTCATGGTAAACCTTGTAAAATAAGAGAGAATAGCCATAAATATTGATATAAAAGCATGATGAAAAATGGATGTATCAACTCCCCCAAGCTTAGACCTCGCTTGTCTTCAAGCGGAAACCGAAATCGAGAAATATGTCCACATGTTTAGAGATAGAGGTGTCGATAAAAATAAAATACGGACATGAGGGCATCATGATCATTCTAATAACAACAATATATATATATATATATATATATATATATATATTCATATGATTTCCTATGTTCAAGTAATAAGCAATTCACAATGTCAAGTATGGTTCATAAACTTTATTGGGAACTACAAACTATAATCTCAGTCATTGAAGCAATTGCAATTTATCGTAACATCAGAAAGAGGCAATAATAGAGCTTTTCAGCAAGATCACATACTCAACTATCTCGTAGTCCCCCATAATTGTTAACACTTACGCAATACTTGTGGTTATAGAGTTTCAGCCGAACACTGAGAAATATAGGGGCTTATTGTGTTGCCTCCCAACATATTCACCTTTAGGTGATGTCAACAATAATAGCCTATGACCTTTCAAACACGAGGAGCTTGCCAAAGGATAAAATGAAAAAGTGGAAAGGTGAGGATCACCTTGACTCAAGCATAAAGTAAAACATAAAGTAAAATATAGGCCCTTCGTAGAGGGAATCAGAGGTTGTCATGCGCTTTTAGGGTTGGATACATAAGAATCTTAATGCAAGAGAACGTCACTTTGTATTGCCCCTTGTATGTGGACCTTTATTATGCACTCCGTCGCTTTTATTACTTCCACAACAAGTTTGTACAAAGCTTATTTTCTCTGGACTAATAAGTCATGCATATTTAGAGAGAAATTTTTATTGCTTGCACGGATGGCAACTTGCTTGAAGGATCTTACTCAATCCATAGGTAGGTATGGTGCACTCTCATGGAAAAACTGAGTTTAAGGAAGTTTGGAAGCACAAGTAGTATCTCTACTTGGTGCAAGGAGTTTTGGCTAGCATGAGGGGGGAAGGCAAGCTCAACATGTTCAGAAGGTCACTGACAATATACTTTAACTGAGATGTCGGGAAACATAAACCATTACGTTGTCTTCCTTGTCCAACATCAACTCTTTTAGCATGCCATCCTTAATGAGTGCTTCACAATCATAAAAGATGTGCAATATAATATATCTATATGTGAACCCCTCTTTCCTTATCACTTCCTATTAATTGCAATGATGACCAAGGCCACGTTCATAACTCTCAACAATTTTTATGCCTCATACTTTCTATGTGTGAAGTTATCACTATCCATAAGAGCAATGTGAACTCTTTTGTTCTTTCTACTTTCTCAAGATCATAGCAACAAAGCAAAGCCCTTGACTCAACACTAATCTTTATTATAGGTAGCACACGGACTCGCTTACAAAAAGAGATCACAACGAAAACTCAAAACTACTTGATATCTAAACTTCGAACTAATAGAACAAGATACTACTAAAAGGATTGAACTAAATAAAGCGGTAAAGATAGGAGTGTGATTGTGATACGATACCGGGGCACCTCCCCCAAGCTTGGCAGTTGCCAAGGGGAGTGCCCATACCCATGTGATTATTTCTTCCGAGGTGACGTTGTGGGAATTGTTGCATTTTTCTTCTCTAGCTTGCGTCTGAGGCTAAAGTTTTCCTCCCTTAGATCTTCATTCTCGAGCTCAAGTTTCATTATCTTTTTGCATAGTGTTGCCTTGCTGTCCTGCAAAAAACCTGGTGGGATAGATTGGACCTTAGCGAGGCTTGACTTCTTGAACTCCACATGCATATCACCAGGTTGAGGAAGTGGATCATCCTCTTCATCAGAGCTTGTCTCCTCCTTCCTCTATGGTCCAGCCATAATGTTCCACATCTGCATATACTTTTGGATTTGCAATATAATCAGCCATGTAACTCTCTCCCTCCGAATCTTGGGACGACATCTTGTTCCAAATCTGCAACAGGAACAACTCGAAACGAAAACAAAGGATATTTGCATGATACGGTGGTCAAAACCTTCGGGAGTATATATAATTAATTTTTACCGACCAAAATATGTAACATACAAGAAAACAGAGTCCGGGAGGCACACGAGGTGCCCACGAGACAGTGGGGGCGCGCCCTACAGGGGGGGCGCCCTCCTCTCCTGTGGGAGCCTCGTGTCCCTTTCGGACTACTTCTTTCTTCCTAAAATTCTTAAATAATCCAAAACTGATGAAAATTGCCGTTAGAGTTGTTTTGGAGTCGGTATACTTACCGTACCATGTACCTATGCCTTTTTGGAGTCTGGAACGTTCTGGAAAGTGTCTCTTATGTACTCCTCTGGGGTTATGGTTTCAATAATATTAGTTTCAACCTTGATAGGGTTACCTGAAATATAATGCTTGATTATTTGACCACTAACCACCCTCGGATTTGTGCCTTCAAAGTTGTTGATTTTTATAGCACCAGAACGATAGACCTCCTCGATAACATAGGGACCTTCCCATTTTGAGAGAAGTTTTCCTGCAAAAAATCTTAAACGAGAGTTGAACAACAACACATAATCTCCTACGTTAAACTCACGCTTTTGTATCCTCTTATCATGCCAGAGTTTGACTTTTTCTTTGAAGAGCTTGGCATTCTCATATGCTTGGGTTCTCCATTCATCAAGTGAGCTAATATCAAACAACCTCTTCTCACCGGCAAGTTTGAAGTCACAATTGAGCTCTTTAATAGCCCAATTTGCTTTGTTTTCAAGTTCAAGAGGTAAATGACATGCTTTTCCATAAACCATCTTATATGGAGACATACCCATAGGATTTTTGTAATGCAGTTCTATAGGCCCATAATGCATCATCAAGTTTTTTGGACCAATTCTTTCTAGATCTATTCGCAGTCTTTTGCAAAATTAATTTGAGCTCTCGATTGCTCAACTCTACTTGACCACTAGACTGCGGGTGATAAGGAGATGCAATTCTATGATTGACATCGTACTTAGCAAGCATCTTACGGAAAGCACCATGAATAAAGTGTGAACCACCATCAGTCATAAGATATCTAGGGACTCCAAACCTCGGAAAAATAACTTCTTTAAGCATTTTAATAGAAGTGTTATGATCAGCACTACTAGTTGGAATAGCTTCTACCCACTTAGTAACGTAATCAACAGCAACTAAAATATGTGTATAACCATTGGAAGTAGGAAAAGGTCCCATATAATCAAAGCCCCAAACATCAAACGGTTCAATAACAAGAGAATAATTCATATGCATTTCTTGACGTCTACTCATGTTACCTATTCTTTGGCATTCATCACAAGATACGACAAACTTACGTGCATCTTTGAAAAGAGTAGGCCAATAAAAACCAGATTGTAGTACCTTGTGTGCAGTTCTATCTCCAGCGTGGTGTCCTCCATGGGATTTAGAGCGACGCTTGCATAGGATTTGTTCATGTTCATGCTCAGGCACACAACGTCTAATAATACCATCTACTCCTTCTTTATAAAAGTGTGGATCATCACAGAAGTAATGTCTTAAATCATAGAAGAACTTTTTCTTTTGCTGGTATGTGAAGCTAGGCGGTATATATTTAGCAACAATGTAATTATCATAGTCAGCATACCAAGGAGCAGTATGAGAAGCATTGACAACCGCTAATTGTTCATCAGGAAAGCTATCATTAATGGGCAGTGGGTCATCAAGAACATTCTCTAGCCTAGATAAGTTGTCTGCAACGGGGTTCTCAGCTCCTTTTCTATCAATAATATGCAAGTCAAATTGTTGGAGCAAGAGAACCCATCTGATGAGTCTAGGCTTAGCATCTTTCTTTTCCATAAGATATTTAATAGCAGCATGATCAGTGTGAATAGTAACTTTGTAATCAACAATATAAGGTCTAAACTTATCACAAGCAAACACAACTGCTAAGAACTCTTTTTCAGTAGTAGCATAATTTCTCTGGGCAGAATCAAGAGTCTTACTAGCATAATGCATAACATTTAATTTCTTATCGACTCTTTGCCCTAGAACAGCACCTACAGCATAATCACTAGCATCACACATAATTTCAAAAGGCAAATTCCAATCAGGTGGCTGAACAATAGGTGTTGTGATCAAAGCTTTCTTAAGTGTTTCAAATGCGTCTACACAATCTTCATCAAAGACAAAAGGAATATCTTTTTGTAATAAATTAGTCAGAGGCCTAGAGATTTTAGAAAATTCCTTAATGAACCTCCTATAAAAATCGGCATGACCAAGAAAACTTGTTATACCTTTTATGTCCTTGGGACATGGCATCTTTTCAATAGCATCAACCTTTGCTTTATCAACTTCAATACCCCTTTCGCAGATCTTGTGCCGCAATACAATGCCTTCATTAACCATAAAGTGACATTTTTCCCAATTCAGGATGAGACTAGTGTCTTCGCATCTCTGTAAAACTCGATCAAGGTTGCTCAAACAATCATCAAAAGAGGATCCATAGAAGGAGAAGTCATCCATGAATACCTCACAAATATTTTCACAAAAATCAGAAAATATAGCCATCATGCATCTTTGAAAGGTAGCAGGTGCATTACATAAACCAAAAGGCATACGTCTATAAGCAAAAGTACCAAAAGGGCAAGTAAAAGTAGTTTTAGATTGATCCCCCACTGACACAGGTATTTGAGAGTAACCAGAATAACCATATAGAAAGCAAAAATGTGTGTGTTTGGATAGCCTTTCTAGCATTTGATCAATAAAAGGTAAAGGGTAATGATCTTTCTTAGTAGCTTTATTTAACTTACGGAAATCAATTACCATCCTATAGCCTGTAATAATTCTTTGCGGGATCAATTCATCTTTATCATTAGGGACAATGGTAATACCTCCCTTTTGAGGGACACAATAGAAAGGGCTTACCCATTCACTATCAGCAACGGGATAAATAATACCTGCCTCAAGGAGTTTTAGAATCTCCTTTCTTACCACGTCCTTCATTTTGGGGTTTAATCATCTTTGAGGATCTCTAACAGGTTTGGCATCTTTCTCCACTGAAATTTTATGTTGACATAATGTGGGACTAATGCCCTTAAGATCATCCAGAGTATATCCAATAGCAGCTCGGTGCTTCTTCAGAGTTTTCAATAATCTTTCTTCTTCTTTCTCTGAAAGGTTAGCACTAATAATAACAGGATATATTTCTTTTTCATCAAGATAAGCATACTTGAGATTATCAGGTAAGGGTTTGAGTTCAAACACGGGATCACCTTTGGGTGGAGGGGGATCCCCAAGAATTTCAACGGGAAGATTATGTTTTAGCATAGGTTCTTGTTTAAGGAACACTTCATCTATTTCTTCCCTTTCCTTCATAAACATATTGTTTTCATGGTCTAGCAAATATTGTTCTAACGGATCAGTTGGAGGAACAACAATAGAAGCAAGACCAATAATCTCATCCTTACTAGATGGTTCCTTTTCACGAGGTTGTCTACTAAACTTAGCAAAATTAAACTCATGAGACATACCATCTATACCAACAGTGAAAATATTCTTTTCACAATCAATCTTAGCACTAGCAGTATGCAAGAAAGGTCTACCAAAAATAATGGGACAAAAACTATCTTGTGGGGAAGCAAGAACAAGAAAATCAGCAACGTATTTAATCTTTCCACTCAAGACTTCAACATCTCTAACAATCCCAATAGGTTTAATGGTGTCCCTATTAGCAAGCTTAACAGTAACATCAATGTCTTCTAATTCAACAGGTGCAATATCGTGCATAATTTCTTTATAAAGATCGTAATGTATAGCATTAGCACTAGCACCCATATCACATAAGCCATGATAACAATGATCTCCTATTTTAACAGAAATAATAGGCGTGCCTACTACAGGTCTACGTGTCTTAGTATCGGGTCTAGCAATATTAGCAGTTTCACCCACGAAAGAAATAACATTCCCATCTAAGTCTTCATCCAGGAGATCTTTAATCATAGCAATACTAGGTTCAACATTAATTTGCTCAGGAGGTGTATAAGTCCTAGTATTACTCTTACGAACAACAGTCGAAGCTTTAACATGATCTTTTATCCTAACACGAAAAGGAGGTTTTTCAACATAAGTAGTAGGAATAATAGGATCACTATATGTAATAGTCTTTTCTTCGACTGTAATAGGTGCAACTACTTTCACTTCAATAGGAGGATTATACTTAAACCACTTCTCTTTAGGGAGATCAACGTGAGCAGAAAAAGTTTCACAAAAAGTAGCTATTATCTCAGAGTCAAGTCCATACTTAGAGCTAAATCCACGGAAAGCATCGGTATCCATAAAAGATTTAACACAATCAAACTTAGGTGTCATACCTGACTCCTTACCATCGTCGGAACCCCAATCTTCAGAGTTGTGTTTAATTCTTTCCAATAAGTCCCATTTGAAATCAATGGTCTTCAGCATATAGGAACCAGCACGGGAAGTATCGAGCAGGTTGCGATTATCAACAGAAAGCCGAGCATAAAAATTCTGAATAATCATTTCCCGAGAGAGCTCATGATTGGGGCATGAATATAACATTGACTTAAGCCTCCCCCAAGCTTGAGTGATGCTTTCTCCTTCGCGAGGCCAGAAATTATATATGTAATTACGATCACAATGAACAAGATGCATAGGATAGAACTTCTGGTGAAATTCCAATTTCAATCGCTTATAATTCCAAGATCTTGTATCATCACATAGCCTATACCATGTCATTGCATCTCCCTTCAAAGATAAAGGGAAGACCTTCCTTTTGACAACATCATCAGGAATACCTGCAAGCTTAAATCATCCACAAACTTCATCCACAAAGATAAGTTGTAAGTCGGGATGCAAAGTTTCGTCTCCTGCAAAAGGATTAGCTAGCAGTTTTTCTATCATACCCGAAGGATTCTCAAAGTGAATATTTTCATAAAGTTCAGTAGGTTGAGGAACATCTCTTTGCTCCTATGGTTGGGGTGAAGATACCCCAAACAAGCCACTCAAAGGATTAGTTTCCATAGTGACAAGTACCAGAAAATTTCAGCACACTATATAATTGTTTCCTTACCAAGTTCCACTCACCAAGAGCGCTACGCTCCCCGGCAACGGTGCCAGAAAAGAGTATTGATGACCCACAAGTGTAGGGGATCTATCGTAGTCCTTTCGATAAGTAAGAGTGTCGAACCCAACGAGGAGCAGAAGGAAATGATAAGTGGTTTTCAGTAAGGTTTTCTCTGCAAACACTGAAATAGTAGGTGATAGATAGTTTTGTGATAAGATAAATAGTAATGAGCAAAAGTAAATAAAGTAAATAAGGTTCAGCAAGGTGGCCCAATCCTTTATGTAGCAAAGTATAAGCCTTTACAAATTCTAATAATAATGAAGGAGCTCCCGAGGACACATTGCGAATTATCATCAAGCTAGTTTCATGACGTTCATAAGATTCGCGTTCGGTACTTTGATAATTTGATATGTGGGTAGACCGACACTTTGGTACTTCCCTAACTTGGACAAGCATCCCACTTATGATTAACCCCTATTGCAAGCATCTGCAACTACAAAAAGGAGTATTAAGGTAAACCTAACCACAACATTAAACATATGGGCCCATATGAACCCCTAACGAAGCAACTCATAAACGAGGGTTTAAGCTTGTGTCACTCTAGCAACCCATCATCTACTTATTACTTCCCTATGCCTTTCTCTAGGCCCAAATAATGGGGAAGTGTCATGTAGTCGACGTTCACATAACACCACTAGAGGAGAGACAACATACATCTCATCAAAATATCGAACGAATACCAAATTCACATGACTACTAATATCAAGACTTCACCCATGTCCTCAGGAACTAAAGTAACTACTCACAAAGCATAATAATGTTCATAATCAGAGGTGTAATAATATGCATTAAGGATCTGAACATATAATCTTCCACCAAGTAAACCCACAAGTATCAATTACAAGGAGTAATCAACACTACTAGCAACCCACATGTATCAATTTGTGGTTTTGGATACAAGATTGGATACAAGAGATGAACTAGGGTTTGAGAGGAGATGGTGCTGGTGAAGATGTTGATGGAGATTGGCCCCCTCCCGATGAGAGGATCGTTGGTGATGATGTTGGTGATGATTTCCCCCTTCCGGAGGGAAGTGTCCCCGGCAGAACAGCTCCGCTAGAGCCCTAGATTGATTCCGCCAAGGTTATGCCTCGTGGCGGCGGAGTTTCGTCCCATAAGATTGCCCACAAATTTTTCCAGGACAAAACTGTTCATATAGCAGAAGATGGTCGTCGGAAGCCCACCAGGGGGCCCAGGAGATAGGGGCGCGCCCTATAGGGGGGGGGCGCCCTCTGTCTCCTGGATAGGGTGTGGCCCCCCTGGACTATTTCTTTCGCTCATAAATTCTTAATAAATCCAAAAAGTGGTTTCGTGGAGTTTCAGGACTTTTGGAGTTGTGCAGAATAAGTTTCCAACGTTTGCTCCTTTTTCAGCCAGAATTCCAGTTGTCGGCATTCCCCCTCTTCATGGTAAACCTTGTAAAATAAGAAGAATAGCCATAAGTATTGAGATATAATGTGTAATAACAGCCCCTAATGCAATAAATATTGATATAAAAGCATGATGCAAAATGGACGTATCACTTCTTCAGGTCAGCCGCCTTTGCCTGATTCTCCTTTTCGAGAAGCTCATACCGGCCGGCGGCGTCCCTCAGCTCCATAGCCATCTCGGCTATCTTCTCTTTTCTTCGGAGATGAGCAGCCTGTTCAGCTCTCAAATCTTCGGCTGCCTTTAGGGCAGTCGCATTGCTAACCCGGGCTTGTTCCTTGGCTAGGCCAAGTTCCACCCTCAGGGCCTCAATGGCAGCAGCTCCGCCTGCAGCCACATCGCATCATATTAATATTACAACCTTCTTACAATTTCCTAAAAAAATAAGGAAATATGAGCGCATACTCCGCGACTCGTCGAATCACTTGTTCATAAGCATGATGTCGGCATCCACCACGTCAATCTATCGCCTCAATTCGGCGAATTCAGCGGTCTGGTCTATCGCCGGACCCTTAGCAACCTACACATCAATACAAGTGCGATGATTACCTGGGAGTGTGATCCTCCGGTTGCCGCCATGGGCTGGCAACCACAGTCTCAGGGGCTACTATCTATACAGAGCACATCTATCGCGTGCGGTGCAACCAAAAATTACGTATTTCGTTGCTTACATCAAAGCCTTTGAGCAAGCTTCTAAAAGCTTCATTTAACCTGCTTGTGGCGGAGGAAATTTTCTCCAACACCGTACCCATTAGTGTACGGTGATCCTCCGAGAGAGCAGCTTGCTCCAGGAGGCCCGTCAGTATGTTCGGCCGGGCAGCAGACTCTCCCGGACTCTTCTCATTGTCCCTCACAAGAGCCGAATGCGCCGGGCTTGGGACGGCCGAAGTGTTAGCTTCTGGCCTCAGTGGATCTGGACTCCTCCGTGACGACAACTCAGGGTCGCCTGCCCCATGGGGCGGAGTGGCAGGTGGGGCTTCACTCTCCATCATCTCCGAAAGAATATCCCCTGAGGACGAACCCTGTTGAGACGAACTTCTAGCCGGACTACAAAAAATAGGTCCTGGTTATTAATCTCAAAGGAAAAAGCAATAAGCTTCTTGTTTATTAACTTACAGCTTGGTGGATGGCTGGCCTGTTAGCGGGCACGGTGCGGTAAGAACGCCCTTCGGGGCAGGGCCCTTTGGTGAAGTTTTCTTCCCTTGTTTAGGCGCCTCCATTTCCAAGTCTTCGGAGGCGGCCCTCTTCTTCCCGCGAGGGGAGGAAACCTTAGATTCACCTCCCCGATTATCCTCCTCCGTGGAGGCATTAATTCTCCCGGTTCCGATGCACAATGTGTGAAGCTCACTCTTGGCTTCTCCACTCTTCCCTTCATCTTTCTCAGATGGCACTTGACTTAGCGCCCGTTTAAGCATCCTGGCTATTACCGGACCGGGCGAGCCTTCGGGAAGCGGGGCCGGACACCTGATTCTCTCTGCCTTACTGAGCCAATCCTGGTCGCGGACAGTTTTTTAGGACAATGTTATGTTAAATATAAACAAAGTGTTCGGTCACAGGGTTACTTACTTGGGTATCTAGGCGGTTGCAGCTCAGGCCCACATCCTCGGTGGTGTCCGAACACTTTATTCGTGGTCCAAAGAACAACTTATACATTCCTTCAGGCGTCATGCTGAATAAGTGTTGAATGGTTCACGGACCTTCTGGATTGAACTCCCACATCCGGAGAGGTCGACATTTACACGGCAAGGCCCGCCGAACTAGCATTACCTGGATTATTTTGACAAGACTAATATCCCTCTCGAGAAGCTCCTGAATGCGGCTCTGCAACGTCGGTACATCATTTGCAGGCCCCCGGTCCAGTCCCATGTTGCCCCACGACACCAGTTGAGGTGGAGGGTGATGTCTACTACACAACCTTCTTCTTGTAGACGTTGTTGGGCCTGCAAGTGCACAGTTTTGTAGGATAGTAGCAAATTTCCCTCAAGTGGATGACCAAAGGTTTATTAATCCGTAGGAGGTATAGGATGAAGATAGTCTCTCTCAAACAACCCTGCAACCAAATAGCAAAGAGTCTTTTGTGTCCCCAACACACCCAATACAATGGTAAATTGTATAGGTGCACTAGTTCGGCGAAGAAATGAAGATACAAGTGCAAAATAGATAGTAGATAAAGGTATTTGTAATCTGAAATAATAAAAACAGCAAGGTAGCGAGCGATAAAAGTGAGCGTAAACAGTATTGCAATGATAGGAAACAAGGCCTAGGGTTCGTACTTTCACTAGTGCAAGTTCTCTCAACAATAATAACATAGATAGATCATATAACAAGCCCTCAACATGCAACAAAGAGTCACTCCAAAGCCACTAATAGCGGAGAACAAACATAGAGATTATGGTAGGGTACGAAACCACCTCAAAGTTATTCTTTCGGATCGGTCTATAAAAGAGTTCATACTAGAATAACACCTTAAGACACAAATCAACCAAAACCCTAATGTCACCTAGATACTCCATTGTCACCTCAAGTATCCGTGGGCATGATTATATGATATGCATCACACAATCTCAGATTCATCCAACCAACATAGAAGTACTTCAAAGAGTGCCCAAAGCTACTACCGGAGAGTCAAGAACGTGTGCCAACCCCTATGCATAGGTTCCCAATGTCACAAAACCCGCAAGTTGATCACCAAAACATACATCAAGTGGATCGCAAGACATACATCAAGGGTTCTCATAAAAGACACAATCCAGTAAGATAACTTCAAAAGGGGAAACTCAATTCATCACAAGAGAGTAGAAGGGGAGAAACATCATAAGATCCAACTACAATAGCAAAGCTCGGTGTCGGAGTAATGGGCCACGGGTAGGCTCACCCGAGCCCCAAGATTTACCAAGACTTTGGGCCAGCTCCGCTTAGCTGGGCCCCAAGCCGAAACACCGCCCTCTGGGGCCGGCTGGCGCAGTGGCCAACTGCCAGAGGGCGGGTAACCCAAGACTACGGCGCTCCGGTTGGCCGCCTCCTGGCGGCCGCCCTCCTAAGAGGGCGGCAACGGGCAGGCGGCCGCCTCACAACTACGGGCGGCCGAGCTCCCTTCAAGAGTACAAGGCAAGGTATGGCTACAGTGAAGCACGTCGCCTCCCATGCTCGAGACGGGCGTGGCTACAGTGCTCCGTAGAGACAGAGATCCCCGCACGACGGGGCACTGTGCCATATCCACCCTGACATTGCTGCGGGAAGGCGGAGTCCTGTTCCCCACGATGGCCTGTCGGTACGGCTCGCCGGAGGCGGGCCCTATATGGCAGCGACCCTAGGGAAGACGGTGGAAGCTCGACCAAGCGGATTCAAGAGGGGCCGGCCTCCAGCAGGCGGCCGTCCCTTATCCCGAGACATGCATACCATTAAGCTGATGAGACCAGGTGTGGCTACAGTGATCTCCCGCCAGGCGGCAGGAGTGTAGCCACGCAAAGGTGACCAAGCTCGCGTCACCAACGACACGGCTACAGTAAGCAGCCACCAACCAGTCGGCAGGGCCCGCCAGGTGGCGGGCCCCAGCGGTCGGCGGAGAAGCCAGAGGCTGGAGACGCTGACAGTCGGGCCCAGCAGCCGTCCAGATTACCATTGTACCCCTTGGGGGTAGGCCTATATAAACCCCCCCAGGCCACCCATGCAAAGGGTTCGGCCCCATTAGAACTAGCCACCAATCAGAGTAGGAAGAGGGCTAAGCCTTACCTCCTACTGCCTCTAGCATACAGCTCAAGGAGCGCCATTGTATCACTTGTGCCTTAGTGATCATGCGGAGACCCCGCAGAGCAGGACTAGGGGTGTTATCTCCTAGGAGAGCCCCGAACCTGGGTAAAGTACGTTGGCGTTCGTGTCTACGCCTTATCCCGCTTCCAGGCACCGGCGACGTTCTACTCGCTCCCACCATGATAAGCCATCCATTGGCATATGTCGCACCCAACCCCCGACATTTGGCGCCCACCATGGGGCGAGGTGCACCGTCTCCCGGAGATCTGCTCTGGACTGGAACCATGTTCCTTCCTAGCGAGCAAAGCCAACCCAGCACGCCCGACGGCGTCAGCCCCGACGGGTTGCACGGTGTGGAGATCGCCTGCGCGGCCAGCTGCCTCGCTGACCTCGTCGGCGAGATCGACCTCTCCGACAAGCCGGCCTCTGACGCGGGCACAAGCTGCCCTAAGAGCCGCCTCGTCAGCCTCCTCGACCAGCTCCATGTCACCAGCGAGCCTGCTATGGACCTGGAGTCCATCGGCTCGACCGATCCGATGATCGTCGACTCCAACACGGTGTCGCTTGACGCGTTCCCCACCAACGTGGTGGTCTACAACGAGCCACCTCCACGCGAGTACAGCGGCAGGAGCACCATCACGGAGGTACTCGTCATCAACAGCGAAGAGCACTCGGACGGGCGTGCTCACGATCCCCTCAACGCTGCTCTGCGCGACCTCACGGTGCCCATTCCCAAGGGCGCGGATGCTGAGGCGCTGGAGGCACGCCGCCTCCAGCTTCTCGAAAATGCTGGCCGCCTGGCCAGCATGCGCCGGCTTTCGGATGCCTATCGGCGCGAGATGGACCGGGCCGTAGGTGGCACGCCGGCTCCTGAGGGTCCTAGCCGCCTCGGCATAGTTCGGCAGCGTGGCGCGACCGTCGCCAGCATGTTCGGGGCAGAGCGCCCCGTCTACGCCACGCCTGCGGAAAACATCTGGGCCGCCCAGGCGGTAACGGATGAGCTGGACAAATGCGGCGGCGACGAGCGCCGCCTCAAGACGAAGCGAGTCCAGCAGCTCCTAGACGCGGCAGCCACACAGCACGAGGCCGCCTGCCGCGCCGAAGTCCCACCCGGACGAAACAACGAGCCGCCCCCACGCCGAGATCATGGGGCGACCTCCCGGACGCCGACTGGTGGCACCCCCGGAGGAAAGGGCAACGAGCCAGCTGCCAGCCGCAGTCGGACACACCTGTCCATCAAGCGGGACGAGGACGGCCGCCCTCGCGCAGTAGAGCGGCGAGGCGACCTGCCGCCTCCCCCGCCTCTTGGAGCAAGATACCCCACCCCACCTCCTGTCACGCATCCGACACTCGGCGACCGCCTTGGCCGTCGGGAGGGAGTCGGAGAGAATGATGCTCGCAATAGGATCGATCATCTCAACCGATCCCTGGCGCTCGAAGAAGAAGATGCGTTGGGCCCGCCCAGTTTCGGCCCCCGAATCCAAGATGAGCCCTTCCCTAAAGGGTTCACCCTCCCGCGAGACACACCCAAGTACACCGGCTCCGTGAAGCCGGAGGACTGGCTGGTCGACTACTCCACGGCCGTCAGTATAGCAAATGGCAACAAGCGTGTTGCCGTGAAGTACGTCCCGCTCATGCTTCAGGGCATTGCCCGGACGTGGCTCAATAGCCTGAAGCCCCGCAGCATCAACAGTTGGGTTGATTTCACCGAGGTCTTCATCCGCAACTTCACCAGCACCTACAAGCGGGCTCCCAAGCCCCGACAGCTCTCCTTGTGCGTCCAAGGGCCCACGGAGTCGACTCGCGACTACCTCACGCGCTGGACCGAGCTGCGCAATTCCTGCAAGGGCGTGCACGAGGTGCAGGCGATCGAGTACTTCACTGCCGAGTGTCGAGAGGGCACCCTCCTCAAGCACTGACTCCTCTGCGACGAGCCCGAGACCCTCAATGAGCTGCTGGTCATCGCCGACAAGCATGCCACGGTCGACTCCTCCATGAAGGCGAAAATCCTGGTTGATGCGTCTGGCAAGGTGGCCCCTCAGGCGCCTCGGACTCCGGCTGGTGACACCAGTCGGCGACAGCAACCAGGAGATCACAAGCGGAAGGCCACCCAGCCGGCTTCCACCAGTCGGCAGGTGGTGACGGTCGAGGACCAGCAACCAGAAGGGCAGCCGGCCCCCAAGCGGCAGAAGGGCGGCAAGACCAATTGGTTGCCTGCTTTCTCTTAAGAGCAAACCTTGGATGCACCCTGCAAGTTCCATAGCGGCGCTAAGCCCTCCAACCACACCACTCGCAAGTGTCACTAGCTCACCAGAATTGCCAAGGGAGATGGACTCCTGCCTCCTCTGCCTGTCGGACCGCCGCCTCCTCAGCCCCAGCAGCCGGCGGCCCGACCAGTCGGCGCCATACAAGACGAGTACTCGGAGGAGCACAGAGCCTACGTTGTGTTTACCAGTGTGGCCGATGACAGGCGCAGCAGACGGCAACAACAACAAGAAGTGCAAGCAGTGTCCTCCAGTACTCCAGAGTTCATGCATTGGTCTGAGAAGCCTATCAGTTGGAGCAGGTCCGTATGCCCTAGTCTTAGAAGCAACCCTTGCAACGGAGAGGCGGGTCGCCCGTTTCTCCAGAATCCTGATAGATGGCGGCAGCAGCATCAATATCCTGTACCATGACACAATGGAGAAATTGGGAATCAAGCAGAAGCAGCTCACCCCCAGTCGGACTGTTTTCCATGGCATAGTCCCTGGCCTTTCCTGCTCACCAATCGGCAAGACCCAGATTGATGTCCTCTTCGGAGACAAGAATCACTTCCGCCGAGAGTCAGTTTGGTTTGAAGTGGTGGACCTTGAGAGCCCCTACCATGCCCTGCTTGGCCGGCCTGCTCTTGCCAGGTTCATGGTGGTCCCCCACTACGCCTACCTCAACATGAAGATGCCGAGTACCAGAAGATGTGTTACGGCGTGCACTTCGCCGCCAAGAAGCTGAAGCCCTACTTCCAAGAGCACTCAATAACTGTCATTTGCACAGCTCCACTCGCTTAGATCATTGGGAGCCGAGACGCCTCTGGCCAAGTGGCCAAGTGGGCCATTAATCTGGCCCCTTACAACATCTACTACCAGCCTCACACGGCCATCAAATCACAAGTGTTGGCCGACTTCCTCGTCGATTGGGACGAGACCCAATATTTGCCGCCTGCACCAGACTCCACTCATTGACGGATGCATTTTGATGGCTCGAAAATGCGCACTGGCCTGGGAGCCGGCGTCATCCTCACCTCTCCCAAAGGCGACAAGCTCAAATACGTGTTGCAAGTCCACTTCGCCGCCTCCAACAACGTAGCAGAATATGAGGCACTCATACATGGGCTCCGGCTTGCCAAGGAACTCGGCATCCGCCGGATCCTTTGCTATGGTGACTTTGACTTGGTGGTCCAGTAGTCGTCAGGCGACTGGGACACCAAGGATGCAAACATGGCAAGCTACCGCTTCCTCGTGCAGCAACTTAGCGGATACTTTGATGGGTGTCAGTTCCTTCACGTGCCAAGAAATGACAACGAGCAAGCAGATGCTCTGGCGTGGATTGGCTCCACCCGACAAGAAATACCAGCCGGCGTTGCCCTACGCCGCCTTCTGAAGCCATCTGTCAAGCCATCTCCTAATTCAGACTCCATCTTTGTGCCGGCCCTTCCTGAAGCAGTCGGATCCGACTTGAGGGCCCCAGAGGCCGGGACGGGGATCTCGACAGGAGGCCCGGGGACTGCTACAGCCGCGCCCGGCCCGGGGACTTCAGAACCCAGCCCGAGGACTTCAGCAGTTGGCCCGGGGACTTCTCCAACACAGCAGGCGGAAGCAGCTGCCAACCCACCGCCTCCCCTCCCAGCCGCCCTCATTCAAGTTGCAGTAGTCGCAGTCGAAGAAATTGCGGTGCCCTCATGGGCCCAGCCAATCCTCAAGTTTGGCTGAATAAAGAGCTGCCAACCGATGAAGTCTCAACCCGACAGGTGCAGAGGCGAGCTGCAGCTTACACCATAGTCAACAGAGAGCTGATGCGACAAAGTGTAACAGGGGTTTATCAGTGATGTGTGGAGTCGGACCAAGGCCAAGCAATACTCAGAGATATCCATCAGGGCGAGTATGACCACCACGCGGCTTCAAGAGCCCTGATGGCCAAAGCTTTCCGCCATGGGTTCTTCTGGCCCACTGCCCTGGAAGAGGCAAATGAGCTAGTTCAGAAGTTTCAAGGGTGCCCGAGGTTCCGCTCCAAGCCACACCTGCCGGCTTCTGCACTCAAGACCATTCCCATAGCCTGGACCTTTGCCGTGTGGGGATTGGATATGGTGGGACCATTCAAGACGGCCTGCGGTGGCATGACTCACTTGCTGGTTGCGGTGGACAAGTTTACCAAGTGGATAGAGGCAAAACCAATCAAGAAGCTGAATGGGCCAACTGCCGTGACCTTCATCACCGACATCACCACGCGGCATGGCATCCCGCACAGTATCATCACCGACAACGGGACCAACTTCACCAAGGGAGCCTTGGCCCATTTTTGTGCAACACAGGGCATCCACCTGGACTTAGCATCCGTTGCCCACCCTCAGTCAAACGGCCAGGTGGAACGCGCAAACGGCCTCATTTCGTCCGGCCTCAAGCCCCGAGTGGTCGAGCCTCTGGAGCGTTCGTGCGGCTGCTGGCTCGACGAGTTGCCGGCCGTCCTCTGGAGCTTGCGCACAACTCCAAACAAATCAATAGGTTTCACACCTTTCTTCCTCGTCTACGGTGCCGAAGCCGTCATCCCAACGGATATCGAATTCGACTCCCCAAGGGTCACCATGTACACCGAGGCAGACGCCAAGGAGGCACGAGCAAACGGCGTCGACTTGCTAGAAGAGGGCCGGCTGTTGGCACTCAGCAGGTCGGCCATCTACCAGCAGAGCCTGCGCCGATACTACAACCGCAAGGTGAAGCCAAGGTCCTTCCTGGAGGGAGACGTTGTGCTCCGGCTGATCCAACGAACAGCCGGACAGCACAAGCTCTCGGCACCTTGGGAAGGCCCTTTTATCATCAGTAAGGTGTTGGGCAACGATGCCTACTATCTGATCGATGCCCAGAAGCCCAGAGCACGCAAGAGAGATGATTCAGGCAAAGAAACAAAGAGGCCGTGGAACGCAAACCTCCTCTGAAGGTTTTACAGTTGAAAGCAGTATGTATCACGCTACCTTTTGTACTATGTATAAAGACTCCGGGTCCCCCGAGAAGAGCTCGGGGACTGCCCTCTTTTATCTATATGATAAGTATCATGCCTATGAGAATTTATAGTCTATTTCTTCCGCCTGGCACCGGGTTCGACCAGTCGGTCCGGAGCCTCGCCGTCTTCTACAATATGCCGCCCCCTGCAGCCGGACAAGTAGTGTGCCGGCACAAAAAGCTTCTGTTGTCAGAAGCCACAGCTCGCACAGCAACTGCATGGCGGGCGAAGGTCGCAAAGAGGTGCCCCACACGAAAAAACGACTAAGGAGGAAAGCGCATATAGTAGCACACGACATCGTGCCTAGCCATCTGGCTGCTTGGCAGCCAGACGGCCGGCCTCCACCTTACTACCCAAAGCTCTGAATGGTAAAAACCTAGCCCCCCTCACAAACGGCTAGAACACTCAAACCAGCCACGGTCTGCAGAGCGGCCACCTGGCCGGTGAAAGCAAAGCCAAAGGGTCGGCGGCAAAGGAAAAAACCAAGGAGAAAAAGGAAAGAAGAGTGGAGGTCGGCACAGCAAGCATAAGCAATAATAAAATATTTTTTATGGATAAAGGCCTCTGGCCAGCATTCAAACAAAGTTTGATATACACCCCGAGGGTGGAATTATGCGAATTTAACCAAAGTGTTCAGAGTAGCAAGCAGAAAACAGATAAAATCCTAAGGCGCAGCAGAGGACTCCGGCTGGGTGGTGCCGGTTGGCACGGTAGAAAGCTCCGGCTGGCCGGTGCCAGATGGCGTAGCCAAGGGCTCTGACTGAACGTTGGAGTCGGCCGCGCCACCTGGCGCGGCAGGCGGCTCCGTCTGAGCAGAGGGATCGCCAGCAGCAGGCGGAGCGTTGGAGTGCTGGAGGACGGAGTCGGTAGCACCCGTCGGAGGAACGGGCAGCGAGTCCACCCCCCCTTGAACGCCTCCAGTAGCGGGCGGCACCTTGGTACGTGGCTTGTTGCTTGAGGCCCGGTTAGGTTGGGGCTGACCGTCCGCCCTGACCTCCGACATGTCGATGTCGCTCTCGTCTTCCTCCTCCTCCTCCTTCTCCTCCTCCTCCTCCTCCTCCTCCTCTTCCTCCTCCCCGTCCCCCCCCCCCTCATCGCTGGAGGCGATGACTTCAGCGGAGTCTTTGTTGTCTTCTAGGTTTAGCCCAAGCCATTCATGTGGAGCTTCACCTCCTTCCTCGACCACCTCCGGGACGAAGACACTCGTGTCGGTGAAGTCGGCGATCGCCGCTGCCCTGCTGACAAGCTCAGCTTCCACCGCCGCCAGCTCCTCCTGCGCCTCCAGTCGGAACGTGGCTAACTGGGCTAGATCTAGCCCAAGGTACCACGCCTTGACGAATTCCAAGGCCCAACACGCTCCTGCCCGGGATGCTGAGCCCTTCCAGGCCGCCACCTCTAGCCAGTCGGCAGTCCGACTTGGGGTGCATGGGGCCGGCAAGCCTAGCCAGAGGGCGGAGACCGCCTGGGCTCCAATGCGCTGCAAGCGACACAGCAAGCGGTGAGTAGGCCCAGCCGGGCCTGAATGCTGAGGACTTGTTCACCAAGGGTCCGGGGGGCATCAACGGCGATCTGCGCACCCTCTGCCCTTTGCTCCTCACGCTGTGCCTCGATCAACTGGGTAGCGGCTACAGAATGGCCCGAGAAGAAGTCTGTCCGGGTGGAAGAAGAAAAAGGCCAAGGCTATAAGCAAGGACTGATAACTCAAAGCAAGAAACTAAGAGAATAGGGCTTACCATCGACCAAGTCTTCAATGCTGCTGAAGCAGGCCGTCACCTGGGCCTCCTTGTTAGCCCAGGCAGAGCGCTCGAGCTCAAACTTGGCTAGGAGGCTGGTCTCCGCCGTCTCCGCCTTCAGCTAGGCTTCCTTGAGGTTTTCTGCCTGTTCGGCAAGTTGAGCGGCCAGGCGGTCCCGCTCCTCCGCCAGCTTGCTACACTCCGCCTCCTTGCCACGCAGGGCGGTCTTGGCTTCACCCAGCTGCTGCTGCAGATCGACATTGGCCTCTGAAGAAAGAAAGGAAAGAAGAAGGCATCAGTCAAGCGGACAAGATAAAGGAAAGAAATAACCGAGGAGATTCGGCCCGACTGATTAGCAGTCAGCCCGAACCTCGGGGACTACAGCCCGCGGGCGTGCCAGCGCGCCCCCGCGGAAAAGAAGTGGCCAACAAGGAAAAAAGAACAACTGAGGAGATTCGGCCCGACTGCTCAGCAGTTGGCCCGAACCTCGGGGGCTACAGCCCGTGGGTGCGCCAGCGCGCCCCCGCGAAGAAAGAAGAAAGAGACTTACGCCGTCTTTCAGCGAGATGGACCATCTGCGCCTCCAGCTCCCGAACCTTGGAGTTGTAGGTGGTCACACGGAGGTTATGATAATCCTGCAGAAGAAACAACAAAATGAAAATCAGCAATCGGTAACTACAAGTTAAAGTTCCGACCCGCCTGCTCAACAGCCGGCCCGGAACTTGGGGACTACACCCAGTGGGTGCGCTTGCGCGCCCCCAAGAAAGAAACAAAGAAGAACATTCGGAGAGAAAACCAAAAGACGACTTACTCAGATGGCGGTACGCGACTCCAAGTAGGCCTCGTTACAGCGCTTGAGTGCCACTGCCTCCGCCCGGAGCTTGGCCTGGACGTCAAGGGACGCCTCGTTCAGGGCGCCAGTTCTGCCCCATGTACCCAACCCACGGGCGCGGCACTGGTCGCCTCGGTGTCAAGGGCCGACGAGCTCGAGGCGCCGATCTCCTGCGGCCGCGGCGTCGAGGCCGCCTTGTCCAGATAGCGGCGCGTGGGAATGCGGACCGCGGGAACCAGGACCGTTGCCACCATAGTCCCGACCGGTGGCACTAGCGGCGCCACTGGCTGCTCATCCCGCGGCTCGCTAGCTGGCGGAGGCGGCGGCGGGGGGCAGCGGCACGAAGACGTCCGGGATGGCTACATCACCGCCCCCTGCTCTCGGATCGGGTAGTCGCCGCCGGCTCCTCCGGCTGTCGCCTCAAAATCAGGCGGAGGCGGCGCAGTATTCAGGGGGGACACAAGTAGTGGCTCTTTGCGGCGGGCGGCCTTCACGAGCCGTTCCTTCTCCGCGACCTAAGCTTCCGCCTGCGCCAGCGCCCTCGTGGCAGACACGGCAGACAGGTCCGCCTGCTCCTTGACCAGGCAGTCGGCCTCTGCCTCATCGCGCGCCTCCTGCATATTCCGCTCTGTGACCTCCCGGAGGTCGGCGGCCGGGTTGATGCGCCGGCTGGTCGAGGAGGTCGCTGCCGACCTGAGGACCGAGCCGGCACCCAACTTCTCAAGGGTCAGCAGGGCCCTGAAATAAGAGGACAAGTCACAGGATTTTCAGGACAGATTGATGAAAAAACAAGGAGTAAGGAAATGATGCTTACGCCGACACCATAACTGGCACCTTCGGTTTCCTTTGATATTAGGGCGCCCTGGCCGCGGTCTCTTTCCGCCTGGTCATCACGGACAGATTCTTGGGCTTCTTTGGGGCACGGCCGAACAGGGTCCAGCCCTGTTTCCGCTTGCGCTTGCCACCTGGGGCGGGAGTCCCAAAAGAGGAGCCGGCGCCGGTGGTGGCGGAGCTCCGGCCAGCGCGCGGCTCGTCTTCGTCTTCATCGTCGTCGGGCCAGGCCTCCACGCCGCCTTCTCCCTCGGAGCCGCCTGCTCCGCCACCGCCGTTCGCTCTGCCACCCTGCCTGTCACGTCGTCGACCAGGGCGGCCGCCCCCAAGTCGGGGTCGTCCAAGTCACTCTCCGCCGTGTCCGCCTGGAGGTTATCACCCGGCCCCAGGAGGGCGGCCGTTGCCTCGGACATATAAATCTGCAACCAAGAAGGAATCAAGTCTTGAAGAGGCAGCATCATAAAAAGAAACAAAGCAGAAGAAAGCAGTTAAAAGGATAAAAAGAAGAAACGTACAGCAGGAGGCGGGTTGTGGCGAGAGTACGGCCGCTTCCCGTACCGCCACTCCTTCTTGGACATCTTGAGGTCGGAGATTTTTTTACCATCCGCGAGACTTCAGCAGGCGGCATTCCCTTCGTGCACAGCTGGCACGGGTCGCGGTGTCTGCCCATCCGGAAGATCGGATGAGGGTGGCTCTGGAGCGGGAGGACCCGGCGCTCCATGAAGGCAACAAGAAGGTCGGAGGCCACGAGGCCCTCCAACTCTTGGAGCACTCGGAGTCGGCTGATGGCGGCCGCCGCGCCCGCCGACACCGGCTTTGGCTTGTACTTCCAGGAGACGCGAGCTCCGATGGGGGGGGCCGGCCTCGTAGGCCGGCAGGTTGAGGAAGTCGGCAGCAAGGTCCACGTTCTCGACGTAGAAATAGGACTGCTAGCACATCTTCACCGACTGTGCCAGCTTGATGACGGGGAAGGCGTTCTGTTTCACCGGCCGGTGCACAGCGACGAAGCCCCCGCACTCGGCCGCCGTCTCCATGGTGGAGGTGTCGAGCTTTCCATAGAAGAATGCTCCCCACAGCTTGATTGTGGGGAGGATGCCGAGGTAGCCCTCGCACGCCATGACGAAGGCGGAGAGCAAGGTCACGGTGTTGTGCGTGAGGTGATGGGGCTGAAGGTTGTAAATGTTGAGGAAGGCGCGGAAGAAGTTGCTCGCAGGAAGGCCAAAGCCCCGCAGGAAATGCGAGCGGAAGACGACCCGCTCGCCTTCCTACGGCGCCGGCGAGATCTCCGTCTCCGGCAGCACCCGCGCCTTGACGAAGGCCGTGCTGGGCATCCGGCGCGTGACGCGGAGGAAAGCAATGTGATCCTCGATCACGGTCGATCCATCCCAGTCGCCCATGGCTCCGGCTGGTGGCGCGGAGAGGAGAGACTCGTCGGCGTCGAGCAACGGCGGCGGCGCTATGGCAGCAGCAGCAGCGGAGGCTGAGAGGAGAAGAAGAAGAGTCGGAGGGGGTGCAAGAACTTTGCCGCACCTCTCCCCCTCCCTACTTATAGCGCCCGGGCTATGTAGCCGAGGGGGCGGGACATGGGGTCATGGGATTAACTGCGCCCATGTCCCCATGACCCCCCGTCTCCCGCACGCATTCACCCCGTCGTGAATAGTCGCGGGGATGGAAACCGCCCCCTCCGGTGCAGTAAATCCGCCCGGTTGCCGAGGCATGGTAGTGGCGAGCCCAGCCCGAAGTCATGTCCCATCCAGCGCGTGGGATGGCAGGCTTGTCAGGTTGACGTGCGCCGCGTGGCGCGTCCGCGACGGGCGGCTGCTTGGGGAAGCTTAACAGGAACGCCACCTGTTTCCCGCCTTGGAGTTCAAAATCGACCACATAGCTCCTCCTGGGAGAGGCCGGCTTGAGCGGCCGACTGGCCACCAGACGGTCGACGTTTTCCCAGAGCACGGGAAGGGGAGAAGCCGCTGAGACCTCGCGGCCCCTCGACCACGACGCGTCACCGGCTTCGGGGACTACTGTCGGAGTAATGGGCCACGGGTAGGCTCACCCTAGCCCCAAGATTTACCAAGACTTTGGAGCTCCGCCTGGTTGGGCCCCAAGCAGAAACTCCGCCCTCTGGGGCCGTCTGGCTCAGTGGCCAGCTGCCAGAGGGCGGGTAACCCAAGACTATGACGCTCCGGTTGGCCGGCTCCTGGCGGCCGCCCTCCTAAGAGGGCGGTAACGGGCAGGCGGCCACCTCACAACTACAGGCGGCCGAGCTCCCTTCAAGAGTACAAGGCAAGCTATGGCTACAGTGAAGCACGTCGCCTCCCACGCTCGAGACGGGCATGGCTACAGTGCTCCGTACAGACGGAGATCCCCGCACGATGGGGCACTATGCCATATCCACCCTGACATTGCTCCGGGCAGGCGGAGTCCTGTTCCCCATGATGGCCTGTCGGTACGGCCCGCCGGAGGCGGGCCCTATCTGGCAGCGACCCCAGGGAAGATGGCGGAAGCTCGACCAAGCGGATTCAAGAGGGGCCGGCCTCCAGCAGGCGGCCGTCCCTTATCCCGAGACATGCATACCATTAAGCTCATGAGACCGGGTGTGGCTACAGCGATCTCCCGCCAGGCAGCAAGACTGTAGCCACGCAAAGGTGACCAAGCTCGCGTCACCAACGACATGGCTATAGTAAGTAGCCACCAACTAGTCGGCGGGGCCCGCCAGGCGGCGGGCCCCAGCGGTCGGCGGAGTAGCCGGAGGCTGGAGACGCTGACAGCCGGGCCCAGCAGCCGTCCAGATTACCATTGTACCCCTGGGGGCTAGGCCTATATAAACCCCCCAGGCTACCCATGCAAAGGGTTCGGCCCCATTAGAACTAGCCACCGATCAGAGCAGGAAGAGGGCTAAGCCTTGTCTCCTACTGCCTCTAGCATACAGCTCAAGGAGCGCCATTGTATCACTTGTGCCGTAGTGATCATGCGGAGACCCCACAGAGCAGGACTAGGGGTGTGATCTCCTAGGAGAGCCCCGAACCTGGGTAAAGTACGCCGGTGTTCGTGTCTACGCCTTATCCCGCTTCTAGGCACCGACAACGTTCTACTCGCTCTCACCATGATAAGCCATCCATTGGCATATGTCGCACCCAACCCCCGACACTCTGGATACATGAAGATCGTGCCATCGAGGGAACACGAGAGAGAACACGAGAGAGAGATCAAACACATAGCTACTGGTACATACCCTCAGCCCCGAGGGTGAACTACTCCCTCCTCATCATGGATAGCGCCGGGATGATGAAGATGGCCTCCGGTGATGGGATCCCCCCTCCGGCAGGGTGCCGGAATAGGGTCCCGATTGGTTTTTGGTGGCTACAGAGGCTTGTGGCGGCGGAACTCCCGATCTAGGTTCTGTTCTGGAAGTTTTAGGGTACGTAGGTATATATGGGTGGAGGGCGTACGTTGGAGGAGCTACGGGGGACCCAGAGGCAGGGGGGCGCGCCCAGGGGGTGCCCCCCACCCTTGTTGGCAGCCCATATCTCCCCTAACGTGCACTCCAAGTTCCCTGGGTTGCTTTCCTTTGAAAAAATAACTTCTCCAGTTGATTTCGTTCCGTTTTGACTCCGTCTGATATTCCTTTTCCTCGAAACACTGAAATAGGCATAAAACAACAAATCTGGGCTGGGCCTCCGGTTAATAGGTTAGTCCCAAAAATAATATAAAAGTGGATAATAAAGCCCAATATTGCCTAAAGCAATAGATAAAGTAGCATGGAGCAATCAAAAATTATAGATACGTTGGAGACGTATCAAGCATCCCCAGGCTTAATTCCTGCTCGTACTCGAGTAGTTAAATGATAAAAAATAATTTTTGATGCGGAGTAATACTTTGGCATAATTTCAATGTAAATCTTCTTAATTGTGGTATGAATATTCAGATCCGAAAGATTCAAGACAAAACTTCATATCTATTATATACATAAAACAGAAGTCAAACAAGCCATCACGTTCATCCACATAGGTTAAAAATATATTATCCATTGATTTACATTACGATGGTTGAGATTAAAAGATCGAAAAGGTTACGTAGAATAATGTTATGTACAGTTTTTTAACATCCAACACGTAACAAGCATAAACATCACGGATTTAAAAAAGCAGCAAAACAAGTCCCTTTCAGGAATCCAATCGGTCCTTTAAAAAATCCAAACGGTAGTACATGGAGAGACCGAATAGAATAGGCCACAAAAATGAAGGTGTTTCCATAGTAATGTAAGGAAGAGAGAGAAGGGATTCCATTATTGTGTGACGGCGCATAATACGTACAGGTGACGGAAAGGTTAAAATTATCCCGATAATATATTTTATATATTTGGAAACAAATATCGAATAGTAATCACATCGCGGTTATAATCGCTGAACCCAAAATATACGTGAACCCTAAATCGTCTCGGCTCGGCCTTCGCTCCATCGAAGCGCATCGACGACATCTGAACCGGTGGTGCTGCCGGCATCGGCATCACGGCGGAAGCCGGGACTGGGAAGAACGTCGTAATGTTGTGGAAGAAGGCCAGCATCCTCACCGAGAACTGCCAGATTTCCGGTGAGGCCAATGAACCTGACGCACCAGTGTACCACAGGCTGACATCGGCGCCATTACCTATCATCTTCCAATGGTGCGCACCTCTCTGTGGATTCCTTCAGCCTTAACGCCGATGTCGGCGCTTCCTTCAACCTTAAAGCCGATGCCGGCGCTATTAAACCAGCATGCCATCGTCAAAACAGAGAAGCTCCTGCCGTAGCACCGCCATCTGCGTGGAATCCCGGGTGCCACCAAATCGGACAGCAATCGCTTCCACAAAACCACAAGCACGATTGGGCCAAGAGCAGCATGATGATGATAGAGAAAGATGAAGAAGAGGATGGGAGTAAGCGCGGTCGCAGGAGGCAACTGGTGAGTGAGGGGCCATCCGCCCTGCAGCTGCTGGATAGAGGACTGCCGGTGCGGCCACGCCGGCGATGAACCGCAGCTTGTGCCAGTGGATGCGCCAGTGCATGGTGGAGGTAGTACGTGGCATACGAGAACCGCGAGGAGCTGAGTACCAGCTGCAGCGGCTCGGCTGAACTGGGAGCAGCTCTGGGCCAGCAAGGATCATACGCACCGAGATGGAAAGCATCAGCAGCGACGACGACATGTGCAGTGCCACCCTCTCCGATGACATCGCAGGAGCACTTCTGGAGCATCACAAGGAGCAAAGGAGCCATTGTGTAGTATCGCAGCGCAAGCGACGTGATTAATTTTCTACGAGTCAGGTTGCATTGGTCGCATTGGTCTTTCCTTCTACGTATTTAGTGCAAAAATGCCAAAAAGGTGGATGAGCTCCCAGGTAACACTGCAACAATAATATATCTTCATATGTGATAACTATTGGAAAATTTTAGTCCCGTTTTGCTTCTGTGTGCGTGTAAATTTCATGAAAATTGACGAGATTTGTACAACGTTTTTAAATAATTTTTCATGATTACAAATCAATCTATTAAAAAATCAATCATAAAAATATATTATTTTATGCAAATTTACACATGCTTGACACATGAATATGTGCACCTTCAGACAATCCATTTGGTAGTATCAGCTATTTTTGTGAATTGATATAAGAACATTTTACTTCTCTAGATAGCTTCTACATAGAGACTCGAGTAATAAATATATATGTTTGACACAGGCGGCTGAACGATTTGGACGTGATAGTAGGAGAGCAACCGCCCAAGAAACTTGATGAAAAACTTGATGTATAAGAAGGGGGGCATATCCAATAAAAGTATATAGTGATGATGCATGAATACTCACCGGGCGCTCGGGCAATTCAAAGGTTCCCGAGAAACATCAATATAGATCACTAGAAATAGATACTCTGACATTCGTGCTATCATCAATATTTACAATATTTTGTGAGAAACTGGCAACACAAGAAGGCCTACGGTGCTCGATATGACGGATAAACATCATATTTTAAATTACCATGCTTAGATCAAACATAATGTTTCCTACAAGCAGTGGTAGTTACCACCACTTGCATTTTGTATGTTGTATGTAGTATCTGTCAAAATTGAGAGTATATACGTCTAGTATGTAGTATATAACAATGATTAGGTAGTATATATACTAATTTTTAGGTAGTATATACCATGTTTTGAGTATGCTCTTTTTTACGTACAAATATGTACGTATTTCACAAATATAACAAAAACTATGAGTTCATATGCAATTTTTTCATGTAACTTGCTTTGAAATATCTTAGATATAGTATATGAATATATTTAAAATGATAAAGTAGTATATATAGTACCACATGGTAGTATATGAGACATATGGGGTAACTACCACCGGGTGGTAGGATGGATTTTCCCTATATATATATATATATATATATATATATATATATATATATATATATATATGTGCATGGAATTATTTGTTTTGTAACATCAATGATATAGTGGGGAACTCCATGTCAATCATTATCAGTCTACGTAACTCATAATCACACTTAAATGACACAGGAGTTGGTGTCTGATGAATCAAGCAAAATAAGTTCATAAAATCAGGTCTGATGAACTAATGAAGGTGAATGTTTTTTTTCATAAACAGTCAAAAGAAAGTGTCCCGAGTCGACTACATTCATAGTGGGTATTGCCGATGAAACATGTCACTTAAGGCGAATATCATAATTTCATGGCTATAGAGGCTTGAAGAAGAGCAATGAAGTGAAAAAAGTTGTACATTTATATTTAAATGATTTAACTACATACATTAATAACTATAAATATGCCCTCCCTGTGAAAACAATAATATGTTTTTTCACTATCAAATTAAATTAAAATGTTTGCAATTATGATAACGTATTCTAAAACCCATTATTGTTGAACCAATTTTAGTGCCAAGTAATAATTAAAATTGATGATTTACTATGTTGGTTTGACCGCAGAGAAAAGAAAATACTCAAATGTCAACAAATGGTTGTCTAAAATGCATAAATGACATATAATAAATTTCTAGCCGCGCAAATGTGCGGGTTGCCCCGCTAGTTAACATAAAAGTAATAATAATTCAAGTGTACTAATCAAAGCAATCATGTCTTCTCAAAATAGCATGGTTAAAGAAAGTTATCCCTACAAAATCATATAGTCTGGCTAAGCTCTATCTTCATCACACAAAGTATTTAATCATGCACAAACCTGATGACGAGCCAAGCAATTGTTTCATACTTTAGTAATCTCAAACTTTTTCATCTTTCAGGCAATACATGAGCGTCAGCCATGGACATAGCACTATAGGTGGAATAGAATGGTGGTTGTGGAGAAGACAAAAAGCAGAAGATAGTCTCACATCAACTAGGCATATCAATGGGCTATGGAGATGCCCATCAATAGATATCGATGTGAGTGAGTAGGGATTGCCATGCAACGGATGCACTAGAGCTATAAGTATATGAAAGCTCAACAAAAGAAACTAAGTGGGTGTGCATCCAACTTACTTGCTCACGAAGACCTAGGGCACTTTTTGAGGAAGCCCATCATCGGAATATACAAGCCAAGTTCTATAATGAAAATTCCCACTAGTATATGAAGGTGAAAGCATAGGAGGCTCTCTCTACGAAGAACATGGTGCTACTCTGAAGCACAAGTGTGGTAAAAGGATAGTAACATTGTCCCTTCTCTCTTTTTCTCTCATAATTTTTTTGGTGGGCTTCTTTGGCCTCTTTTTTTATTTGGGCTTATTTGGCCTCTTTTATTTTTCATAAAGTCCGGAGTCTCATCCCGACTTATGGGGGAATCATAGTCTCCATCATCCTTTCCTCACTGGGACAATGCTCTAATAATGATGATCATCACACTTTTATTTTTCTTACAACTCAACAATTACAACTCGATACTTAGAACAAAATATGACTCTATATGAATGCCTCCGGTGGTGTACCAGGATATGCAATGAATCATGAGTGACATGTATGAAAATTATGAAGGTGGCCTTGCCACAAATACAATGTCAATTACATGTTCATGCAAAAAGTAATATGACAAAAGTAATGCATGTCATATGAACGGAACGGTGGAGAGTTGCATGGCAATATATCTCGGAATGGCTATGTAAATGCCATGATAGGTAGGTATGGTGGCTGTTTTGAGGAAGGTATATGGTAGGTGTATGATACCGGCGAAAAGTGCGCGGTATTAGAGAGGCTAGCAATGCTGGAAGGGTGAGAGTGCGTATAATCCATGGACTCAACATTAATCGAAAGAACTCATGCACTTGTTGCAAAAATTTAGAAGTCATCAAAAACCAAAGCATTAAACGCATACTCCTAGGGCGATAGACTGGTAGGAAAAGACCATCGCTCGTCCCCGACTGCCACTCATAAGGAGGACAATCAATAAATAAAATTGTGCTCCGACTTCATCACAAAGCGGTTCACCATACGTGCATGCTACGGGAATCACAAACTTCAACACAAGCATTCTTTAAATTCATAATCACCCCAACTAGCATTGCTTTGATGTTATCACCTCCATATCTCAAAACAATTATCAAGCATCAAACTTATCTTAGTATTCAACGCACTCAAAAGAAAGTTTCACATATCTTGAATACCATGTATATTATCTTTAAGCAAATTACCATGCTATTAACAACTCTCAAAATAATCTAAGTTAAGCATGAGAGATCAATACTTTCTTTAAAACAAATCCACCACCGTGCTCTAAAAGATATAAGTGAAGTACTAGAGCAAAAATTATCACGCTCAAAGGATATAAGTGAAGCACATAGAGTATTCTAGCAAATTCTAATTTGTGTATGGCTCTCTCTCATTAAAGGATTTCAGATCTTGATACTTCATTCAAACAGCAAGCAAAGCTAAATAAAACTACAATGCAAGGATAGCACAACTCATGTGAAGAAGCAAAAACTTAGGATCAACCGATACTAACCGATGGTTGTTGAAGAGGAAAGGTGGGATGCCTACCGGGGCATCCCCAAGCTTAGATGCTTGAGACCTCTTGAAATATTATCTTGGGGTGCATTGGGCATCCCCAAGCTTGAACTTTTGTGTCTCCTTAATTCCTCTCAAATCATGGTTTCTCTTCTTTTGTCACACCCTAGCTAGTCATGCATTAGAGTGTTGCATCATGTTTATTCTTTCATCAGAAACCTGAAATGGGGATGACAGAACCCCCAGCCCCCTCTGAAACCAACTAGGGTTTACTAAAAACTTTTTCAATGAACCTGAAATGCCCTTCTAAAATTCCCATCATTTTTGTCCTGGTTCAGGACCCCTGACAAAAGTGATGCACATTTTCCTAGGTCATCCTACGGTCTTTGAATTAAATCATAGATATTTGAATTTGGGCATTTAAAATTATATAAAATATTCAGATGCCCAAATATCTCCAAACTAAAATGTTTCATGTTGGAAATAATCCAACTATGGACCAGGAGTAGTTTGGTGATTTTAGGAGTTGCCTAAGTATTTTTAATAAATCAACAAAGTTGCGGAAGTATTAAAAAATAGAAAACAGAAAAAAATAGAAAAACTTACCTGGCGCCCAGCACCCGGCCCACCTGCCGGCCCAGCCCAGCGCCGCTCCAGCGAGCTGCTTGCCGGCCAGGCAGGCAGGCAGGTGCCCGACGGCGACCGCAGCGCGCGCCATGCACCTGCTCGCCGCCTCGACGCTCCCCTCGCCCGGTGACGTCGTGGATCGCTCCCCCTCTCTTCCCCGAACCCCCCAGACACCCCCTCTCCTCTCCAGCTCCTCCCCCTCGCGCCCCCCAGCCATGGCCGACGCTACCGCCGTCGTGCCTACGTCGTAGCCGCGCTCCCCGCCGCCCGTGCGTCCTCTCGTCATGTCTAGGAGCTCCGCCGCTGTCCACTTCATCGAGCAAGCCAAGCCCCGAGCGCTCGCAACGCCCGAGTCCACCGCAAAGACCTCGCCCGAACCGCCGTCGCCGGAGATCCCCTTCAACACCGTCGCCGCCTCAGCTCGTCCCCGACCCCGCCGGTGGCCTCTACGGGTGCGCTGTGAGCCTAGCTACCCCTCCTACCCTCCCTCTCTCGTTCCTGAGCCGTGTAGCGACCTCCCAGAGCTCAACCGCACCCACCACCGTGGAGCTCGTCGCCGACGTGCTCCCGGTCACCCTCCGACCACTCCACGGTGTCCATCATGCTCACCGCGTCACGTAGCACCTAACTAGCTACTCCCCGCACCTCACCGCCCCCCTAGCGACAAGTTCGACTTCGGCCGAACTCCGGTGGCCGCCAAAGTCATCGCCGGCGCCAACTCCGGCCACCCCGACCCCAACGGACTCCACCAAGAGCTGCGGTTCGTCCTCAGCTCCTCCCCGGTGGCCTCCGCGGCTCATTTGGTTGCCTGAACGGCAAAAACCACTTCCGCCGCCGCGTCGGGCTCGCCGGCGGCTAAACGCCGGTGCAGCCGACCCGGGTTTGACCACGGGTGGGCCCTGGTTGACTCTCCTGAGTCAATGATAGGTGGGGCCCAGCCCTGTTAACTAATTAGGATTAGTTTAAATTAACTTTAGTTTAATTAATCACACTGACACGCGGGACCCACTGTCAGGTTTGACCCGGACCGTGTCCCGTTGACCTGCTGACGTCACACTGACGTCAGGCTGACGCAGTAATTGATTTTCTGGATTTAATCTAATATAGGAAATTCCAGAATATAGTTTAAACTTCAAAAATTCATAACTTTTATCTGTAACTCCAAATCAGACAAATTATATATGAAAAATGATCAGAAAAATCCAATCTATCCATCTGTACTATTTTCATGCATGATTAAACAAGTTAACTTGATGTTTAATGCAGAACAAGGAAAAACACTTTAAAGGGCCATGTTTGAGTTTGAAATTTGAATCTTTGATTCAAATTGGTTCAAACCCTTCTGGTCTTAGTTGCATTAGCCCAACACACTCATATTGCCATGTTTCATGCATGCATCATATTGTTGCACATTGTTTGGTGATGGTTGTGTATCGGTGTTCTTTGCGGCAGGTTCTGCTCCGAGGAGTACCGTGATTACCCTAACGAAGAACCGTATCAGTGCATCGAACCATCAGGCAAGCAACCAACCATTTGATCATATCGATACAATCCCATGTTCTCGCTCCTGCTCTCTTTTACTACATTAAGACAACGCGTTCCAAACTGCTGTGTGCTACGGTAGTTGAACCCATTTCCTCTGCATGACCTGTCATTGCCACAGTAACTAGATGAAACCCACTAGCATGTGTAGGAGTTGATTGAGCCATATGTATGTGTTGTTCCTACCTTGCTATGCATGCTATGCTTAGAGTCGTGTCAGGTCTGGTTCATCTGGGTGATGGACTAGAGTGAAATGATTATGTCGGTAATGAGAGTGGTGTGGTGAACACGATTTGGTAAAGGTATCGATGAAAGGCCATGTAGGAGTACATGGTGGGTTGTTTCATTGAAGCCGACCTTAAGCACTGAGATCTGTATGTGTGATTTAAGATTCAGCTACTACCATGCATTGGGCCCGAAAACAATGGACCCTCTCGACTTCTTATTCACCCTAGTTCTCTGTCCAGGAGTTGCAAGTAGTTTCTGGTGTTTGTAGCCTACTGGAGGCCGTGGACAGCGCTGACCGTAGGGGTGGGCTGTGATGCGGTAGGTACGTGGCACGGTGTACCGAATACCCGTTAGGTATCTCGGGAACCCTGTTCACATCGTTTGGGGCTGTGAGCGAAACCTCGGCCGGATCTCCTCATGGATGGAACCCGAATAGGCGATAAACCTGGACTAGAGGCTTAGGTGATTAGGTAGGTCGTGGCCGACACCCACGTTGGGCTTCCGCTTGAAGGTTGCCGAGTACATGTCGTGTAAACGACGGTAAGTGGTGAGAGCGTGTATGAAGAAGTACACCCCTGCAGGGTTATCATGATCTATTCGAATAGCCGCGTCCGCGGTAAAGGACTACTTGGTTGCCTATACAGTTCATAGACAAGTAAATGGAAACTACTAAAAGCCTCAAGATAAGTGTGAGTGCCGAGGATGGCTCTTCCGTAGGAAGACGGAGGTGGATCCTCGGTAGTGTATTGAAGTGGTGAGTAGTGGACTCGTGTACGCAAAACCATTTCAAGTTGGAGTCTCGTAGGATAGCCTAGCCAAGAGTCAAAGCTGGCTTGCTGCAATAACTCCACCAACCCTTCTTGATAATGTGCATGTATGTAGGATCTGATGTAAGTCTTGCTGAGTACCTTTGTACTCATGTTGCTATAATTTACATTTTTTACAGAAGACGCTGCAACCCCTTCTGATGGGTTCTTCGTAGACGTTGACATCAATGAGTAGGCTAAGGCCCAGGTGGTGATCCTGAGCTTGTGAAGGACCACGTAGTATAGCTAGGCTTTCCAAGCCTCTTTTATTTTACTAGTTGTCTGTACCCAGACAAGCTACTTCCGCTGCTGGTTTGTATGACTGTATGACTTGAATGCTGGGTCGTGTGACCCGTACCTATGTGTATGTTATGTATGGCTCTCTGAGCCTTAAATAAAGTACTTGTGTCGTAGAGTCATGTTGTGATGCCATGTTGTATTTGCACATATCGAGCATATTGTGTGTATGTTATTGAAATGCTTGGTATGTGTGGGATCTGACTATCTAGTTGTTTATCTTTAGTAGCCTCTCTTACCGGGAAATGTCTCCTAGTGTTACCGCTGAGCCATGGTAGCTTGCTACTGCTCTGGAACACTTAGGCTGGCCGGCATGTGTCCTTCTTCGTTCCTGTGTCTGTCCCTTCGGGGAAATGTCACGCATTGAGTACCGGAGTCCTGTTAGCCCGCTACAGCCCGGTTTACCGGAGTCCTGCTAGCCCAGTGCTACAGCCCGGACCCACTTGCTGATGACCGACACGTTCGAAGCTGGGTCATGGATGCCTGTCCCTGTAAGTCTGTGCCACTTTGGGTTTACAACTAGTCATGTCAGCCCGGGCTCCTTATCATATGGATGCTAGCGACACTATCATATACGTGAGCCAAAAGGCGCAAACGGTCCCGGGAAAAGGTAAGGCGACACCCGTGGGGATACCGTGCGTGAGGCCGCAAAGTGATATGAGGTGTTACAAGCTAGATCGATGTGACATCGAGTCGGGGTCCTGACAGCGTTGGTATCAGAGCCGGACTGCCTGTAGGTTCTCCAAGCCAAACTGGTCGATGTTGAGTCTAGAAATTCTTTAGTTATATGTAGGGGAATTGTTTGTGGGTTGGAACGTAAGGTTCTTTTTACTCCTTATCTTATGACATTCTGATCTGAGTCAGTCTATTCTTCCACCGGGGGTTAAGGAATTAGGATCTTTTCTCTCTATCAGGATCACGTGTTACTAATCAGTAGTACCTTATAGGTTTGATGGATACAAGCCTAGTACAGTTCTACTACCACATCATGTTGTTAGGATGGACTCAGAACTTTGATATGATGATGTTGAGTGTGTATGAAATCCTTTGTCAAATGTCTCAAATCCTTCTTGAGCATTTACAGCTGTTATGCTGCCGAAATTTTGCTAGAAATTCTAATGCCTTTGCATTATGGTTGTGCTTTCAGATGGCCACTCGCGACCTCAATCAAGTGGTTCGCCTGACTCGATGCCTAGATGTACCCGGCCATACCGCCATGTTGGTCAGGGTAATGACTGAGGCTGGATACCGTTGGTATCCTGAGTACACGGTCGAAGAGCAATTTCGAGACTTTAATCAAAGCCAGTATCTCTGCACTGTCAGGATATTTCCATCTTATCCTGGATCCACCGAGCCCCTTCACTGCTCCTATGGACTCGGGGTTACTATTGAGATGGCTGTGCAGGACGCCGCCTACTCTATGATGACCATCATGCGAGTCAGGTCTGGCCTATTTCGGGACTCTGATTTCCGGTATATGCCAGGATCACTTCCGGGAGCACAAGGGTATCTCCAGGCTATCTATGCTGACCCCACTCAGGAGGATTCACGGACTCGCACCACTGCTGAGATGCTCGAGGATAAGGACCGTGAAAACCGGGCCTTGAGGCTAGAGCTTTTCAATACCCGTGCTGACCATTGGGCCACGTTGACTCGGTTTGCACCGGCGGTGCAAGCTGGATATTCGGATATGCGTGATCTCTATCCTGTGAGATCTGCTCTGCCAGACGTGATGGGTTGGCGTGATGTAGGAGGCATCACCCCACCTCGCGGTCCCCGCAGGCCACCGTCTGTTGGTCCAAGACCTCATCCTAGCCCCTATGGTCCTCAAGCTCCGCGAGATCGTCTGTTCCCGGATGATCATGTTGAGCTTCCAGGCTATGGAGGTGACTTCTACGAGGAACTACTACGGATCGGTCTGAGTTAGTGGTAGTATCACTAGTTCGTACTAGCTGTGTCGGCTATCGTCCTGCGTGACTCGTGGGATATGACCTAGTTTGTACCGCCTTCCGGAGGTGTACAAAATATTGTATAGGAGCTTGGGATGCCTCCGATGAGATGTAATCCTCTTTTCACCGTAATAGTACCTTGTTTGGTCTTGTACTAAACCTTGTATGGTGTGTATGACGATGGAATAAAGAAGCAGTTTCTGTATCTACCATGTCATACGGATGATCATCTTGCATTCCGAGTTATTCCTTACATTCTGTATCCTATGTCGGAATCTTATCATTCTGACTAAATCTTTGTCTTGTTTACCTAGGATGGTCAACACGCGCAATAACCCTGCTCCTCAAGAGCAGGCCGAAGGCAGTGGAGTCGGGAATGCAAACCCGCCTCACCCTCCATCCCTAGCCGAAGTTATGCTGGAAGCCGAGAGAAACAAGCGGGAAACCAACCGTTTGTTGGAGCGTATTGAACAGAACACAGCACACCATCAGAGGACTAACGTGGTGTCACTCAGTGATTTCATCAAGTTACATCCACCCACGTTCCACCACTCCGTCGAGCCTCTCGACGCTGATGACTGGCTTCGCAGTATCTCTCACAAACTGCGTTCCGCGCTAGTAGCTGAGGCTGACAAGGTCACCTTTGCTGCATATCATCTTGAAGGCCCCGCCAGTCTATGGTGGGAGAATTATGGAGCTATGCGCCCAGCGGGCCATGTCACTACTTGGGCTGAATTCAGCGAGGCTTTCCGTGAACATCACATTCCGGAGGGTCTCATGGACCGTAAACGTGAGGAATTTTGCAGTTTCACCCAAGGCCGACTCTCTGTGGATGCTTACAGCAGGGAGTTTGGTAACCTCGCACGATATGCAACTGAGGAAGTTTCTACTGATGCTAAGAAGCAAGCAAGGTTCCGTAAGGGACTTAGTCCTGAGCTTCGCCGCGACCTCCGTCTGCATGAGTGCACATCTTTTCAGAAGCTTGTTAACAAGGCCATCAGTGCTGAAACTGGTCAGACCGATTATGACGCAACACGCAAGCATGGCCGTGACATGGGTTCCTCATCCGGTGCTGGTCCTCAGAAGCGCCGCGTGTGGGTGCCTAACACCGCCCTGCCACCCAGGTTCACACCGAGGCCATCCTTCCAGGCGCCTCGCCCCGTTCAACAGTCTGCACCAGCCAAGTCCTATGGTGGTCCAACCAACAGTGCTCCTCCACGTACCAGTTCCGTGACTTGTTTCAAGTGTGGGGAATCTGGCCACTATATGCGCGAGTGCCCCCAAACCAACCCCAACCAATCTGCTAAAGCTGTTGGCCGTGGCAAGCCGACAGGGAAAGTGTTCCACGCCAAGCCGGCCACCGCTACACGTGGCAATGTCAATTGTATTTCTGCCGAAGAAGCTCAAGAGGATCCCAACGTCGTTCTCGGTACGCTCCTTGTTAATTGCCACCCGGCATCTGTTCTTTTCGATACAGGAGCCTCTCATTCTTTCATATCCGAAAATTATGCTCGTTTGCATAACACCGCATTCTGTGAGATGCCCACCTCTATGGTAATTCAAACTCCGGGATCCAAATGGCAAACTTCTAGAGTAAGCCATGGAAATGAAATTCAAGTCGACAGACTTGTTTTTCTCGCATCTTTGATAGCCCTTAAATCGTCAGATATTAATATCATCTTGGGTATGGACTGGATGTCAGCCCATCATGCCAACATTGATTGTTTCTCTAGGACTGTTCAACTCACCCATCCTTCGGGAAAGATAGTCAATGTCTTGACCCGAATAGCCAAGCGACAGTTATATTCTCTTAACGCCAGCCCTTTGCCAGACCTTGAGGACGTTCCGGTAGTCCGTGACTTTCCGGATGTCTTCCCAGAGGAATTGCCAGGTGTTCCACCTGACAGGGATGTGGAGTTCGTAATAGACCTCATTCCAGGAACCGTCCCGATTGCTAGAAGACCCTATAAGATGGCACCACTAGAACTAGCCGAGCTTAAGAAACAACTCGATGAGTCCTTGAAAAAGGGTTTCATCCGACCTAGTTCATCTCCGTGGGCTTGCCCCGTCCTCTTCGTCAAGAAGAAGGATGGTACGGACCGGATGGTTGTAGATTATCGACCTGTCAATTTGGTCACAATCAAGAACAAATATCCGCTCCCCAGGATCAACGACCTGTATGATCAGCTCGCTGGATCCTCAGTCTTCTCCAAAATGGATTTGAGGTTGGGCTACCATCAAATCAAAATCAGAAACGGGGACATTCCTAAAACGGCCTTTGTTACTCGTTATGGCCAATACGAGTACACCGTCATGTCCTTCGGTTTAACCAACGCTCCAGCCACCTTTTCTCGGTTAATGAACTCAATCTTCATGGAGTATTTGGATAAATTCGTCGTGGTTTACCTCGATGATATACTCATCTACTCCAAGAACGAGGAAGAACATGCCGAACATCTAAGGCTAGTGTTGAAGAAACTTCGAGAGCATCGCCTTTATGCCAAATTTTCTAAATGTGAATTCTGGTTGTCAGAAGTGACCTATCTGGGTCATGTAATATCTGGTAAAGGTATTGCTGTTAACCCCGAGCGAGTTCAAGCCGTCCTTAATTGGACTCCACCTGAATCGGTCAAGCAAGTTCGGAGTTTTCTGGGCTTAGCGAGCTATTGCCGTCGCTTTGTCGAAAATTTCTCCAAAGTTGCTAAACCTCTAACCGAACTCCTCAAGAAAGATAAAAAGTTCGAGTGGACTCCACAATGTGAGCACAGCTTTCAGGAACTGAAAAGACGCCTGACATCTGCTCCCGTATTGGTACCGCCAGATTTCTCTAAGGACTTTGTTATCTACTGCGACGCCTCGCGACAAGGACTAGGTTGCATTCTCATGCAAGATCGACACGTAATTGCTTACGCTTCACGGCAATTGCACCCACATGAGGAGAATTATCCTACTCATGATCTAGAGCTTGCAGCCGTAGTCTATGCACTTAAAACCTGGCGACATTACCTTCTTGGTAATCGTTGCGAAATATTCACTGATCACCAAAGTCTGAAGTACATCTTCACCCAACCGGATTTGAATCTCAGGCAAAGACGTTGGGTTGAGTTGATCACAGATTTCGACTTAGGAATAACTTACACCCCAGGGAAAGCCAACGTCATGGCTGATGCGCTAAGTCGTAAATCTTATTGTAACAACCTGATGTTACAACAAAGTCAACCGCTTCTCCATGAGGAATTTCGGAAGCTTAACCTTCACATTGTTCCTCAAGGTTTTCTTTCCACCTTGGTGGCGAAACCTACCCTTACGGATCAGATCATCAAAGCACAGAAGGTAGATCCGGGAATTTCCCGCATCAGGAGAAACATCAAGAAAGGAGTTGCGAATTGTTTCTCCATTGATGATCAAGGGGTCGTGTACTTCGGGAATCGACTAGTGGTTCCCAAAGTGCGAAACCTGAGACGACTGATCCTTAAGGAAGCTCATGAATCTCCTCTCACCATTCATCCCGGTAGTACCAAGATGTATCAGGACCTACGCCAGAGGTTCTGGTGGACTAGAATGAAGAGAGAAATTGCTCAGTATATTGCTAATTGCGACGTCTGCCGTCGTGTAAAAGCAGAGCATCAACGGCCTGCTGGCACCCTTCAACCCCTAGCTATTCCTGAATGGAAATGGGATAAAATTGGTATGGATTTCATTACCGGTTTTCCCAGGACCAAGAGAGGGAATAATGCTATCTTCGTCGTTGTCGATCGTCTTTCCAAAGTAGCCCATTTCTTACCTGTTCGTGAGAGTATAACCGCTAGTCAATTGGCAGACTTATACATCTCCCGAATAGTGTCTCTCCATGGTGTTCCTTTGGAAATTAACTCGGATCGAGGAAGTCTTTTCACCTCTCGATTTTGGGAAAGTTTCCAAAATGCTATGGGAACCCGTCTCTCTTTTAGCACCGCCTTCCACCCTCAATCAAGTGGTCAAGTGGAACGCGTCAACCAGATCCTAGAAGACATGCTTCGAGCCTCTGTTATCTCATTCGGAATGGAGTGGGAGAAATGCCTTCCATTTGCCGAATTTGCTTATAACAACAGCTATCAATCTAGCTTGGGTAAAGCCCCTTTTGAAGTGCTCTATGGACGACGTTGTCGAACACCCCTTAACTGGTCAGAAACCGGGGAAAGACAATTCTTTGGCCCGGATATGATTCAGGAAGCAGAAGAGCAAGTTCGCATCGTTCGTGAAAAGTTGAAAACAGCCCAATCTCGTCAAAAGAGTCAATATGACCGAAAACATAAGGCTATGACTTTCGAGGTTGACGAGAAGGCTTACCTTCGGGTTACTCCTTTGAAGGGAACCCATCGTTTCGGTATCAAAGGCAAATTGGCTCCTCGTTACATTGGACCTTTCCGCATTCTCGCAAAACGAGGGGAAGTTGCCTACCAGTTGGAACTACCTCCGCATCTCTCCAGAGTCCACGATGTCTTCCACGTTTCTCAACTCAGGCGTTGCTTCTCGGATCCTATCCGTGGAGTGGACCACGAAACGCTTGATCTCCAAGATAATCTTACGTATCGAGAGTACCCCATTCGTATCCTCGATCAGGCCGAGCGTACCACTCGACGTCATAATATCAAGTTTCTCAAAGTTCAATGGTCGCACCATTCTGAGGATGAAGCAACTTGGGAAAGGGAGGATCGTCTTCGACTTGAGTATCCTGCCTTCTTCCCGGAGGAACCCAAATCTCGGGACGAGATTCTTTTGAGTGGGGGTGAGTTGTCACACCCTAGCTAGTCATGCATTAGAGTGTTGCATCATGTTTATTCTTTCATCAGAAACCTGAAATGGGGATGACAGAACCCCCAGCCCCCTCTGAAACCAACTAGGGTTTACTAAAAACTTTTTCAATGAACCTGAAATGCCCTTCTAAAATGCCCATCATTTTTGTCCTGGTTCAGAACCCCTGACAAAAGTGATGCACATTTTCCTAGGTCATCCTAGGGTCTTTGAATTAAATCATAGATATTTGAATTTGGGCATTTAAAATTATATAAAATATTCAGATGCCCAAATATCTCCAAACTAAAATGTTTCATGTTGGAAATAATCCAACTATGGACCAGGAGTAGTTTGGTGATTTTAGGAGTTGCCTAAGTATTTTTAATAAATCAACAAAGTTGCAGAAGTATTAAAAAAACAGAAAACAGGAAAAAATAGAAAAACTTACCTGGCGCCCAGCACCCGGCCCACCTGCCGGCCCAGCCCAGCGCCGCTCCAGCGAGCTGCTTGCCGGCCAGGCAGGCAGGCAGGTGCCCGACGGCGACCGCAGCGCGCGCCACGCACCTGCTCGCCGCCTCGCCGCTCCCCTCGCCCGGTGACGTCGTGGATCGCTCCCCCTCTCTTCCCCGAACCCCCCAGACACCCCCTCTCCTCTCCAGCTCCTCCCCCTCGCGCCCCCCAGCCATGGCCGACGCTACCGCCGCCGTGCCTACGTCGTAGCCGCGCTCCCCGCCGCCCGTGCGTCCTCTCGTCGTGTCCAGGAGCTCCGCCGCTGTCCACTTCATCGAGCAAGCCGAGCCCCGAGCGCTCGCAACGCCCGAGTCCACCGCAACGACCTCGCCCGAACCGCCGTCGCCGGAGATCCCCTTCAACACCGTCGCCGCCTCAGCTCGTCCCCGACCCCGCCGGTGGCCTCTACGGGTGCGCTGTGAGCCTAGCTACCCCTCCTACCCTCCCTCTCTCGTTCCCGAGCCGTGTAGCGACCTCCCGGAGCTCAACCGCACCCACCACCGTGGAGCTCGTCGCCGACGTGCTCCCGGTCACCCTCCGACCACTCCACGGTGTCCATCATGCTCACCGCGTCACGTAGCACCTAACTAGCTACTCCCCGCACCTCACCGACCCCCCTAGCGACAAGTTCGACTTCGGCCGAACTCCGGTGGCCGCCAAAGTCGTCGCCGGCGCCAACTCCGGCCACCCCGACCCCAACGGACTCCACCAAGAGCTGCGGCTCGACCTCAGCTCCTCTCCGGTGGCCTCCGCGGCTCGTTTGGTTGCCGGAACGGCAAAAACCACTTCCGCCGCCGCGTCGGGCTCGCCGGCGGCTAAACGCCGGTGCAGCCGACCCGGGTTTGACCACGGGTGGGCCCTGGTTGACTCTCCTGAGTCAATGACAGGTGGGGCCCAGCCCTGTTAATTAAACAGGTTTAGTTTTAATTAAACTTTAACTAATCTAATCACACTGACACGCGGGACCCACTGTCAGGTTTGACCCGGACGTGTCCCGTTGACCTGCTGATGTCACACTGACGTCAGGCTGACGCAGTAATTGATTTTCTGGATTTAATCTAATATAGGAAATTCCAGAATATATTTTAAACTTCAAAAATTCATAACTTTTATTCTGTAACTCCAAATCAGACAAATTATATATGAAAAATGATCAGAAAAATCCAATCTATCCATCTGTACTATTTTCATGCATGATTAAACAAGTTAACTTGATGTTTAATGCAGAACAAGGAAAAACACTTTAAAGGGCCATGTTTGAGTTTGAAATTTGAATCTTTGATTCAAATTGGTTCAAACCCCTCTGGTCTTAGTTGCATTAGCCCAACACACTCATATTGCCATGTTTCATGCATGCATCATATTGTTGCACATTGTTTGGTGATGGTTGTGTATCGGTGTTCTTTGCGGCAGGTTCTGTCTCCGAGGAGTACCGTGATTACCCTAACGAAGAACCGTATCAGTGCATCGAACCATCAGGCAAGCAACCAACCATTTGATCATATCGATACAATCCCATGTTCTCGCTCCTGCTCTCTTTTACTGCATTAAGACAACGCGTTTCAAACTGCTGTGTGCTACGGTAGTTGAACCCATTTCCTCTGCATGACCTGTCATTGCCACAGTAACTAGATGAAACCCACTAGCATGTGTAGGAGTTGATTGAGCCATATGTATGTGTTATTCCTACCTTGCTATGCCTGCTATGCTTAGAGTCGTGTCAGGTCTGGTTCATCTGGGTGATGGACTAGAGTGAAATGATTATGTCGGTAATGAGAGTGGTGTGGTAAACACGATTTGGTAAAGGTATCGATGAGAGGCCATGTAGGAGTACATGGTGGGTTGTTTCATTGAAGCCGACCTTAAGCACTGAGATCTGTATGTGTGATTTAAGATTCAGCTACTACCATGCATTGGGCCCGAAAACAATGGACCCTCTCGACTTCTTATTCACCCTAGTTCTCTGTCCAGGAGTTGCAAGTAGTTTCTGGTGTTTGTAGCCTACTGGAGGCCGTGGACAGCGCTGACCGTAGGGGTGGGCTGTGATGCGGTAGGTACGTGGCACGGTGTACCGAATACCCGTTAGGTATCTCGGGAACCCTGTTCACATCGTTTGGGGCTGTGAGCGAAACCTCGGCCGGATCTCCTCATGGATGGAACCCGAATAGGCGATAAACCTGGACTAGAGGCTTAGGTGATTAGGTAGGTCGTGGCCGACACCCACGTTGGGCTTCCGCTTGAAGGTTGCCGAGTACATGTCGTGTAAACGACGGTAAGTGGTGAGAGCGTGTATGAAGAAGTACACCCCTGCAGGGTTATCATGATCTATTCGAATAGCCGCGTCCGCGGTAAAGGACTACTTGGTTGCCTATACAGTTCATAGACAAGTAAATGGAAACTACTAAAAGCCTCAAGATAAGTGTGAGTGCCGAGGATGGCTCTTCCGTAGGAAGACGGAGGTGGATCCTCGGTAGTGTATTGAAGTGGTGAGTAGTGGACTCGTGTACGCAAAACCATTTCAAGTTGGAGTCTCGTAGGATAGCCTAGCCAAGAGTCAAAGCTGGCTTGCTGCAACAACTCCACCAACCCTTCTTGATAATGTGCATGTATGTAGGATCTGATGTAAGTCTTGCTGAGTACCTTTGTACTCATGTTGCTATAATTTACATTTTTTACAGAAGACGCTGCAACCCCTTCTGATGGGTTCTTCGTAGACGTTGACATCAATGAGTAGGCTAAGGCCCAGGTGGTGATCCTGAGCTTGTGAAGGACCACGTAGTATAGCTAGGCTTTCCAAGCCTCTTTTATTTTACTAGTTGTCTGTACCCAGACAAGCTACTTCCGCTGCTGGTTTGTATGACTGTATGACTTGAATGCTGGGTCGTGTGACCCGTACCTATGTGTATGTTATGTATGGCTCTCTGAGCCTTAAATAAAGTACTTGTGTCGTAGAGTCATGTTGTGATGCCATGTTGTATTTGCACATATCGAGCATATTGTGTGTATGTTATTGAAATGCTTGGTATGTGTGGGATCTGACTATCTAGTTGTTTATCTTTAGTAGCCTCTCTTACCGGGAAATGTCTCCTAGTGTTACCGCTGAGCCATGGTAGCTTGCTACTGCTCTGGAACACTTAGGCTGGCCGGCATGTGTCCTTCTTCGTTCCTGTGTCTGTCCCTTCGGGGAAATGTCACGCATTGAGTACCGGAGTCCTGTTAGCCCGCTACAGCCCGGTTTACCGGAGTCCTGCTAGCCCAGTGCTACAGCCCGGACCCACTTGCTGATGACTGACACGTTCGAAGCTGGGTCATGGATGCCTGTCCCTGTAAGTCTGTGCCACTTTGGGTTTACAACTAGTCATGTCAGCCCGGGCTCCTTATCATATGGATGCTAGCGACACTATCATATACGTGAGCCAAAAGGCGCAAACGGTCCCGGGAAAAGGTAAGGCGACACCCGTGGGGATACCGTGCATGAGGCCGCAAAGTGATATGAGGTGTTACAAGCTAGATCGATGTGACATCGAGTCGGGGTCCTAATAGCGTTGGTATCAGAGCCGGACTGCCTGTAGGTTCTCCAAGCCAAACTGGTCGATGTTGAGTCTAGAAATTCTTTAGTTATATGTAGGGGAATTGTTTGTGGGTTGGAACGTAAGGCTCTTTTTACTTCTTTATCTTATGACATTCTGATCTGAGTCAGTCTATTCTTCCACCGGGGGTTAAGGAATTAGGATCTATTCTCTCTATCAGGATCACGTGTTACTAATCAGTAGTACCTTATAGGTTTGATGGATACAAGCCTAGTTCAGTTCTACTACCACATTATGTTGTTAGGATGGACTCAGAACTTTGATATGATGATGTTGAGTGTGTATGAAATCCTTTGTCAAATGTCTCAAATCCTTCTTGAGCATTTACAGCTGTTATGCTGCCGAAATTTTGCTAGGAATTCTAATGCCTTTGCATTATGATTGTGCTTTCAGATGGCCACTCGCGACCTCAATCAAGTGGTTCGCCTGACTCGATGCCTAGATGTACCCGGTCATACCGCCATGTTGGTCAGGGTAATGACTGAGGCTGGATACCGTTGGTATCCTGAGTGCACGGTCGAAGAGCAATTTTGAGACTTTAATCAAAGCCAGTATCTCTACACTGTCAGGATATTTCCATCTTATCCTGGATCCACCGAGCAGTCAAAACCATTTTCTGTTGGTATCCTGAGTACACGGTCAAAACCATTCTCTGACTTCTCTAGGGAATTTTTGCAACAGCAGTAACTTTTTGTTTTCAAACAGCAACATGCAAACTAGCAAAATAAGCATGTCAAAGGCTATCCTTGCCTTTTTTTATTGAAAATAAAGATTAAAAACATTATTCTAACTAACAGCAAGAAAAAAATAACAAAATAAAATGACGCTCCAAGCAAAACACATATCATGTGGCGAATAAAAATATAGCTCCAAGTAATGTTACCGATGAACGAAGAAGAAAGAGGGGATGCCATCCGGGGCATCCCCAAGCTTAGTTGCTTGGTTGTCCTTGAATATTACCTTGGGGTGCATTGGGTATCCCGAAGCTTAGGCTCTTACCAATCCTTATTCCATAGTCCATCGAATCTTTACCCAAAACTTGAAAACTTCAACCACACAAAACTCAAAACAAACCTCGTAAGCTCCGTTAGTATAATAAAACCACCACTTAGGTACTGTAATGAACTCATTCTAAATTCATATTGGTGTAATATATACTATATTCTGACATCTCTATGGTTCGTACCACTTAATACTAGCCATAGATGCATCAAAATAAGCAAACAGCACAATGAAAACAGAATCTGTCAAAAACAGAACAGTCTGTAGTAATCTGTATAAAACGTATACTTATGGAACCTCAAAAATTATGAAATAAATTGCTGGACCTGAGAAATTTGTCTATTTATCATCTTCAAAACGAATCAACCTAAAATCACTCGCCAGTAAAAAGTGGCAGCCATTCTTGTGAGCTCTAAATTTTCTGTTTTCTGCAGCAAGATCACAAAAACTTCACCCAAGTCTTCCCAAAGGTTCTACTTGGCACTTTATTGAAACAAAAGCTATGAAACATGATTAATACAGTAACATAACAAGCATAGCTTCAAGAATTTAAGCACATAGGGAGGAAACTTGACATTATTGCAATTCCTACAAGCATATGTTCCTCTCTCATAATAATTTTCAGTAGCATCATGAATGAATTCAACAATATAACCAGAACCTAAAACATTCTTTTCATGACCTACAAGCATAGAAAATTTACTACTCTCTACATGAGCAAATTTCTTCTCATGAATAGTAATGGGAGTAAACTCAACAAAATAACTATCATGTGATTGAAAATTAAGATCAAGATGACAAGTTTCATGGTTATCATTATTCTTTATAGCATACGTGTCATCACAATAATCATCATAGATAGGAGGCATGCTTTCCTCATAGTAAATTTGCTCATCAAAGCTTGTGGGACAAAAAATATCATCTCCATCAAACATAGCTTCCCCAAGCTTGTGGCTTTGCATATCATTAGCATCATGGATATTCAAGGAATTCATACTAACAACATTGCAATCATGCTCATCATTCAAATATTTAGTTCCAAACATTCTATAGATTTCTTCTTCTAGCACTTGAGCACAATTATCCTTTCCATCATACTCACGAAAGATATTAAAAAGGTGAAGCGTATGAGACAAACTCAACTCCATTTTTTGTAATTTTCTTTTATAAACTAGACTAGTGCTAAAACAAGAAACAAAAAGATTCGATTGCAAGATCTAAAGATATACTTTCACTTACCTAGCCTCCCCGGCAACGGCGCCAGAAAAGAGCTTGATGTCTACTACACAACCTTCTTCTTGTAGACGTTGTTGGGCCTACACGTGCACAGGTTTGTAGGACAGTAGCAAATTTCCCTCAAGTGGATGACCTAAGGTTTATCAATCCGTAGGAGGCGTAGGATGAAGATGGTCTCTCTCAAACAACCCTGCAACCAAGTAGCAAAGAGTCTCTTGTGTCCCCAACACACCCAATACAATGGTAAATTGTATAGGTGCACTAGTTCGGTGAAGAGATGAAGATACAAGTGCAAAATAGATAGTAGATAAAGGTATTTGTAATCTAAAATAATAAAAACAGCAAGGTAGCGAGCGATAAAAGTGAGCGTAAACGGTATTGCAATGATAGGAAACAAGGCCTAGGGTTCATACTTTCACTAGTGCAAGTTCTCTCAACAATAATAACATAGATAGATCATATAACGAGCCCTCAACATGCAACAAAGAGTCACTCCAAAGCCACTAATAACGGAGAACAAACGTATAGATTATGGTAGGGTACGAAACCACCTCAAAGTTATTCTTTCGGATCGATCTATAAAAGAGTTCGTACTAGAATAACACCTTAAGACACAAATCAACCAAAACTCTAATGTCACCTAGATACTCCATTGTCACCTCAAGTATCCGTGGGCATGATTATACGATATGCATCACACAATCTTAGATTCATCCAACCAACATAAAAGTACTTCAAAGAGTGCCCCAAAGCTACTACCGGAGAGTCAAGAACGTGTGACAACCCCTATGCATAGGTTCCCAATGTCACGAAACCCGCAAGTTGATCACCAAAACATACATCAAGTGGATCGCAAGACATACATCAAGTGTTCTCATAAAAGACTCAATCCGATAACATAACTTCAAAAGGGGAAACTCAATTCATCACAAGAGAGTAGAGGGGGAGAAACATCATAAGATCCAACTACAATAGCAAAGCTCGGGATACATCAAGATCGTGCCATCGAGGGAACACGAGAGAGAGATCAAACACATAGCTACTGGTACATACCCTCATCCCCGAGGGTGAACTACTCCCTCCTCGTCATGGATAGCGCCGGGATGATGAAGATGGCCTTCGGTGATGGGATCCCCCCTCCGGCAGGGTGCCGGAACAGGGTCCCGATTGGTTTTTGGTGGCTACAGAGGCTTGCGGCGGCGGAACTCCTGATCTAGGTTCTGTTCTGGAAGTTTTAGGGTACGTAGGTATATATGGGTGCAGGGGGTACGTCGGAGGAGCTACGGGGGCCCCACGAGGCAGGGGCACGCCCAGGGGGGAGGGGCCACCCTCGTGGGCAGCCCGTATCTCCCCTGACGTGCACTCCAAGTTCTCTAGGTTGCTTTCCTTCCAAAAATAACTTCTCCCATTGATTTTCTTCCGTTTTGACTCCGTCTGATATTCATTTTCCTTGAAACACTGGAATAGGCATAAAACAGCAAATCTGGGCTGGGCCTCCGGTTAATAGGTTAGTCCCAAAAATAATATAAAAGTGGATAATAAAGCCCAATATTGCCTAATACAGTAGATAAAGTAGCATGGAGAAATCAAAAATTATAGATACGTTGGAGACGTATCAGAGGGCCCGAGCGGAAGGCGGGGGCGGCCGCCCACTTTGAGCCTCGGGGGGATGTGACATAGAACCACCTCCGTTCCCATAAATCAGATACCTCCGGGAAGGAACCTTCGGGCCACAGGGCATCGGAATTTCTGCTTATTGCGGCACCTCCGCACTCTGCGTATCGCCCCTCGATCACCCTCGGCTTCACATTGAAGGTCTTGAGCCATAAGCCGAAGTGTGGGGTGACATGGAGAAAGGCTTCGCACATGACGATAAATGAAGAGATGTGAAGGATGGAATCCGGAGCTAGATCATGAAAATCTAGTCCGTAATAGAACATGAGCCCTCTCATGAAGGGATCAAGAGTCAAGCCCAAGCCCCGGAGGAAGTAGGAGACAAATACGACACTCTCGTTGGGCTCAGGAGTAGGGATAACCTGCTCAAGGGCGGGAAGCCTGTGCTTAACATCGGTAGTCAAATACCCGGCCTCCTTAAGCTTCGCAATATCCTCCTCTGTGACAGAGGAAGCCATCCACCGACCTTGACGGTCGGATTCGTACATGATTGAAGATCCGAGGTGCTTAAGCTTGAGCTTTGGGTGTTGGAACTCGAAGTGCGGGAAGGCGCAAGCGTGGAGATAGAGGGATAGGCCTCGACCCCTCTATAAAGGGGGAGAATATCAAGCGTCCCTGGCGTAACCGTTCGGGACTTGCCTAAAAACATGGAGTCATGCCAACGGGCGTGGTTGGATTACCCATACCCGTATTCATGAGGATTCCACGATAAGAGGGACACGATCTCTGCTTCCACAAGACATGCCAAAGGAACCGCCTCGTAATGTGTGTGGTAGCCGGTTATAAAAAATGGTTCGAATAAAAGTCGGACCGTGGCGTGAAGTGATGTTTCGAGTTGTGAGCAGATTAGATTCGTGGATTATTATTCTCTCTATGGTGTTATGTGGAATTTATCTTGCAGAGCAGGACACGGTCCTTGTGTTCGGAATTTACCTTGGAGTATTCGGAGATGGAACCCGCCTTGCAATGCCGAAGTCAAACTGCGCGCCGAACTCATCGTCATTGAGGCCTGGTTCAGGGGCTACTGAGGGAATCCTGGATAGGGGGGTATCCGGACAGCCTGACTATATACTTTGGCCGGACTGTTGGACTATCGAAGACTCCGTCCCGTGTCCGGATGGGACTCTCCTTGGAGTGGAAGGCAAGCTTGGCGATCCGGATTATAGATCTCCTTCTCTGTAACCGATTCTGTGTAACCCTACCCCCTCCGGTGTCTATATAAACTGGAGGGTTTAGTCCGTAGGACAACACAATCATAATCATAGGCTAGCTCCTAGGGTTTAGCCTCTACGATCTCGTGGTAGATCACTCTTGTAATACTCATATCATCAAGATCAATCAAGCAGGAAGTAGGGTATTACCTCCATCGAGTGGGCCCGAACCTGGGTAAACATCGTGTCCCCAATTTCTTGTTACCATTAGCCTTAGACGCACAGTTCGGGACCCACTACCCGAGATCTGCCGGTTTTGACACCGACAGACATAACGAACACACGCACGCATGCAGGCATGCAACACTGACACATACACATGCACTCACGAACACACGCACGTATGCACACATGCATGCAACACTAAAACATACCCTTGCACGCACGCAACACTCGCATGCCTGCATGCACACAACACACGACGCAAGACACACGCTCAACCTATATGTGCATGCACCCTTTGTTAAGGACATGGATTGTTTCAGGTATTATTCAATCTTATTTGTGATAAGCAGAACATTGATGTTTGCAGCGGTCTTTATGAAGTACAACATATCGAATGGGCTATCAACATAGTAGGCTTATCTACATTAAATAGATGACATCACACTCAATAAACAATCATCGGTTTATGAAATGCCCGCTTTTGACCGCCCTGGCCCACCAAAAGTTCCTCTGTTGTGCGCTGCCTGCGTTGGGTCAGTGACATGGAGGCCAGGTACCCAAAGAGCCCACAGGTTAGTGGAATAATGGCGCGGTGTCGTATGTCAGAGTCGAGGGCGCCACTCGCTGCACGCCCGGCTGAACACGCCTCCTTGCCGCATTCAAACGCCTCCATGAAACCCGCCCGTGTGGAAGCCGAGAAACTCACCTCTAGACACACGTCCGTTCATGACCAGGCCGACATTAAACACAACACTGGCCGAGCTCCTCCCACCCGCCGTCTATTTAATCTCCTATTTAAATGAGGCCAAACACCAGCCAAGAATCGCACACCTCCGCTGCTCCCTATCTCCCGCTTCACCATTTTGTCCACTCTTACAATGGCTTACGAAGAGTAGTTATCCCGCATGCAAGCCGGCTGGGTGGCCCGCCGAACCCGCCGGATACGTGGTATCCAGCTCGCTGATCCACCTCCCTCCCCTCGCCTGACGGATCTAGTTGCCGCCCCAAGCCAGCACGTGGTTCAGCAACTCGCTGCTCTAGGCCAGCTCGACGAGGAGCGGCACACGGGCATCGTTGTTGCCACATGCCGCCGCCTCGTACCGCATCTCTCGTTTCTGTGGCCGAGACTCCCATGTCGGCGGCTGCACCATGCAAGCAGCGACAGAAGTCGGGTGCACGGAGAGCGAAGAGTCGGTGGCCAGCGCCTCCGTGTCCGCCGCCTTCATCGAGGAGAAGTAGAACACAGGAGGCCGCCGTCGCTTGGGTTCCATGAAGGCCACCGCGGAGGCGATGCCAGCATACACAGCATGGTTCTTGATGGATCCTTTTGTTGCGAGGACCTTCGTCGACCCCGCTGAGGGAGTCCTGGATTAGGGAGTCTTCGGACAACCGGACTATATACTTTGGCCGGACTGTTGGACTATGAAGATACAAGATTGAAGACTTTGTCCCGTGTCCGGATGGGACTCTCCTTTGCGTGGAAAGCAAGCTTGGCGATTCAGACATGTAGATCCCCTTCTCTGTAACCGACTCTGTGTAACCCTAGCCCCCTCCGGTGTCTATATAAACTGGAGGGTTTAGTCCATAGGACAACACAATCATAATCATAGGCTAGCTCCTAGGGTTTAGCCTCTATGGTCTCGTGGTAGATCAACTCTTGTAATACTCATATCATCAAGATCAATCAAGCAGGAAGTAGGGTATTACCTCCATCGAGTGGGTCCGAACCTGGGTAAACATCGTGTCCCCAATTTCTTGTTACCATTAGCATTAGACGCACAGTTCGGGACCCACTACCCGAGATCCGCCGGTTTTGACACCGACACACATAACGAACACACGCACGCATGCAGGCGTGCAACACTGACACATACACATGCACTAACGAACACACGCACGTATGCACACATGCATGCAACACTAAAACATACCCTTGCATGCACGCAACACTCGCATGCCTGCATGCACACAGCACACGACGCAAGACACACGCTCAACCTATATGTGCATGCACCCTTTGTTAAGGACATGGATTGTTTCAGGTATTATTCAATGTTATTTGTGATAAGCAGAACATTGATGTTTGCAGCGGTCTTTATGAAGTACAACATATCGAATGGGCTATCAACATAGTAGGCTTATCTACATTAAATAGATGACATCACACTCAATAAACAATCATCGGTTTATGAAATGCCCGCTTTTGACCGCCCTGGCCCACCAAAAGTTCCTCTGTTGTGCGCTGCCTGCGTTGGGTCAGTGACATGGAGGCTAGGTACCCAAAGAGCCCACAGGTTAGTGGAATAATGGCGCGGTGTCGTATGTCAGAGTCGAGGGCGCCACTCGCTGCACGCCCGGCTGAACACGCCTCCTTGCCGCATTCAAACGCCTCCATGAAACCCGCCCGTGTGGAAGCCGAGAAACTCACCTCTAGACACACGTCCGTTCATGACCAGGCCGACATTAAACACAACACTGGCCGAGCTCCTCCCACCCGCCGTCTATTTAATCTCCTATTTAAATGAGGCCAAATACCAGCCAAGAATCGCACACCTCCGCTGCTCCCCTATCTCCCGCTTCACCATTTTGTCCACTCTTACAATGGCTTACGAAGAGTAGTTATCCCGCATCCAAGCCGGCTGGGTGGCCCGCCGAACCCGCCGGATACGTGGTATCCAGCTCGCTGATCCACCTCCCTCCCCTCGCCTGACGGATCCAGTTGCCGCCCCAAGCCAGCGCGCGGTTCAGCAACTCGCTGCTCTAGGCCAGCTCGACGAGGAGCGGCACACGGGCATCGTTGTTGCCATCCATGCCGCCGCCTCGTACCGCATCTCTCGTTTCTGTGGCCGAGACTCCCATGTCGGCGGCTGCACCATGCAAGCAGCGACAGAAGTCGGGTGCACGGAGAGCGAAGAGTCGGTGGCCAGAGCCTCCGTGTCTGCCGCCTTCATCGAGGAGAAGTAGAACACAGGAGGCTGCTGTCGCTTGGGTTCCATGAAGGCCACCGCGGAGGCGATGCCAGCGTACACAACAGGGTTCTTGATGGATCCTTTTGTTGCGAGGACCTTCGTCGACCCCGCTGAGGGAGTCCTGGATTAGGGAGTCTTCGGACAACCGGACTATATACTTTGGCCGGACTGTTGGACTATGAAGATACAAGATTGAAGACTTTGTCCCGTGTCCGGATGGGACTCTCCTTTGCGTGGAAAGCAAGCTTGGCGATTCAGACATGTAGATCCCCTTCTCTGTAACCGACTCTGTGTAACCCTAGCCCCCTCCGGTGTCTATATAAACTGGAGGGTTTAGTCCATAGGACAACACAATCATAATCATAGGCTAGCTCCTAGGGTTTAGCCTCTACGGTCTCGTGGTAGATCAACTCTTGTAATACTCATATCATCAAGATCAATCAAGCAGGAAGTAGGGTATTACCTCCATCGAGTGGGCCCGAACCTGGGTAAACATCGTGTCCCCAATTTCTTGTTACCATTAGCCTTAGACGCACAGTTCGGGACCCACTACCCGAGATCCGCCGGTTTTGACACCGACACACATAACGAACACACGCACGCATGCAGGCGTGCAACACTGACACATACACATGCACTCACGAACACACGCACGTATGCACACATGCATGCAACACTAAAACATACCCTTGCACGCACGCAACACTCGCATGCCTGCATGCACACAACACACGACGCAAGACACACGCTCAACCTATATGTGCATGCACCCTTTGTTAAGGACATGGATTGTTTCAGGTATTATTCAATCTTATTTGTGATAAGCAGAACATTGATGTTTGCAGCGGTCTTTATGAAGTACAACATATCGAATGGGCTATCAACATAGTAGGCTTATCTACATTAAATAGATGACATCACACTCAATAAACAATCATCGGTTTATGAAATGACCGCTTTTGACCGCCCTGGCCCACCAAAAGTTCCTCTGTTGTGCGCTGCCTGCGTTGGGTCAGTGACATGGAGGCCAGGTACCCAAAGAGCCCACAGGTTAGTGGAATAATGGCGCGGTGTCGTATGTCAGAGTCGAGGGCGCCACTCGCTGCACGCCCGGCTGAACACGCCTCCTTGCCGCATTCAAACGCCTCCATGAAACCCGCCCGTGTGGAAGCCGAGAAACTCACCTCTAGACACACGTCCGTTCATGACCAGGCCGACATTAAACACAACACTGGCCGAGCTCCTCCCACCCGCCGTCTATTTAATCTCCTATTTAAATGAGGCCAAATACCAGCCAAGAATCGCACACCTCCGCTGCTCCCCTATCTCCCGCTTCACCATTTTGTCCACTCTTACAATGGCTTACGAAGAGTAGTTATCCCGCATCCAAGCCGGCTGGGTGGCCCGCCGAACCCGCCGGATACGTGGTATCCAGCTCGCTGATCCACCTCCCTCCCCTCGCCTGACGGATCCAGTTGCCGCCCCAAGCCAGCGCGCGGTTCAGCAACTCGCTGCTCTAGGCCAGCTCGACGAGGAGCGGCACACGGGCATCGTTGTTGCCATCCATGCCGCCGCCTCGTACCGCATCTCTCGTTTCTGTGGCCGAGACTCCCATGTCGGCGGCTGCACCATGCAAGCAGCGACAGAAGTCGGGTGCACGGAGAGCGAAGAGTCGGTGGCCAGCGCCTCCGTGTCTGCCGCCTTCATCGAGGAGAAGTAGAACACAGGAGGCTGCTGTCGCTTGGGTTCCATGAAGGCCACCGCGGAGGCGATGCCAGCGTACACAACAGGGTTCTTGATGGATCCTTTTGTTGCGAGGACCTTCGTCGACCCCGCTGAGGGAGTCCTGGATTAGGGAGTCTTCGGACAACCGGACTATATACTTTGGCCGGACTGTTGGACTATGAAGATACAAGATTGAAGACTTTGTCCCGTGTCCGGATGGGACTCTCCTTTGCGTGGAAAGCAAGCTTGGCGATTCAGACATGTAGATCCCCTTCTCTGTAACCGACTCTGTGTAACCCTAGCCCCCTCCGGTGTCTATATAAACTGGAGGGTTTAGTCCATAGGACAACACAATCATAATCATAGGCTAGCTCCTAGGGTTTAGCCTCTACGGTCTCGTGGTAGATCAACTCTTGTAATACTCATATCATCAAGATCAATCAAGCAGGAAGTAGGGTATTACCTCCATCGAGTGGGCCCGAACCTGGGTAAACATCGTGTCCCCAATTTCTTGTTACCATTAGCCTTAGACGCACAGTTCGGGACCCACTACCCGAGATCCGCCGGTTTTGACACCGACACACATAACGAACACACGCACGCATGCAGGCGTGCAACACTGACACATACACATGCACTCACGAACACACGCACGTATGCACACATGCATGCAACACTAAAACATACCCTTGCACGCACGCAACACTCGCATGCCTGCATGCACACAACACACGACGCAAGACACACGCTCAACCTATATGTGCATGCACCCTTTGTTAAGGACATGGATTGTTTCAGGTATTATTCAATCTTATTTGTGATAAGCAGAACATTGATGTTTGCAGCGGTCTTTATGAAGTACAACATATCGAATGGGCTATCAACATAGTAGGCTTATCTACATTAAATAGATGACATCACACTCAATAAACAATCATCGGTTTATGAAATGACCGCTTTTGACCGCCCTGGCCCACCAAAAGTTCCTCTGTTGTGCGCTGCCTGCGTTGGGTCAGTGACATGGAGGCCAGGTACCCAAAGAGCCCACAGGTTAGTGGAATAATGGCGCGGTGTCGTATGTCAGAGTCGAGGGCGCCACTCGCTGCACGCCCGGCTGAACACGCCTCCTTGCCGCATTCAAACGCCTCCATGAAACCCGCCCGTGTGGAAGCCGAGAAACTCACCTCTAGACACACGTCCGTTCATGACCAGGCCGACATTAAACACAACACTGGCCGAGCTCCTCCCACCCGCCGTCTATTTAATCTCCTATTTAAATGAGGCCAAACACCAGCCAAGAATCGCACACTTCCGCTGCTCCCCTATCTCCCGCTTCACCATTTTGTCCACTCTTACAATGGCTTACGAAGAGTAGTTATCCCGCATGCAAGCCGGCTGGGTGGCCCGCCGAACCCGCCGGATACGTGGTATCCAGCTCGCTGATCCACCTCCCTCCCCTCGCCTGACGGATCTAGTTGCCGCCCCAAGCCAGCACGTGGTTCAGCAACTCGCTGCTCTAGGCCAGCTCGACGAGGAGCGGCACACGGGCATCGTTGTTGCCACATGCCGCCGCCTCGTACCGCATCTCTCGTTTCTGTGGCCGAGACTCCCATGTCGGCGGCTGCACCATGCAAGCAGCGACAGAAGTCGGGTGCACGGAGAGCGAAGAGTCGGTGGCCAGCGCCTCCGTGTCCGCCGCCTTCATCGAGGAGAAGTAGAACACAGGAGGCCGCCGTCGCTTGGGTTCCATGAAGGCCACCGCGGAGGCGATGCCAGCATACACAGCATGGTTCTTGATGGATCCTTTTGTTGCGAGGACCTTCGTCGACCCCGCTGAGGGAGTCCTGGATTAGGGAGTCTTCGGACAACCGGACTATATACTTTGGCCGGACTGTTGGACTATGAAGATACAAGATTGAAGACTTTGTCCCGTGTCCGGATGGGACTCTCCTTTGCGTGGAAAGCAAGCTTGGCGATTCAGACATGTAGATCCCCTTCTCTGTAACCGACTCTGTGTAACCCTAGCCCCCTCCGGTGTCTATATAAACTGGAGGGTTTAGTCCATAGGACAACACAATCATAATCATAGGCTAGCTCCTAGGGTTTAGCCTCTATGGTCTCGTGGTAGATCAACTCTTGTAATACTCATATCATCAAGATCAATCAAGCAGGAAGTAGGGTATTACCTCCATCGAGTGGGTCCGAACCTGGGTAAACATCGTGTCCCCAATTTCTTGTTACCATTAGCCTTAGACGCACAGTTCGGGACCCACTACCCGAGATCCGCCGGTTTTGACACCGACACACATAACGAACACACGCACGCATGCAGGCGTGCAACACTGACACATACACATGCACTCACGAACACACGCACGTATGCACACATGCATGCAACACTAAAACATACCCTTGCATGCACGCAACACTCGCATGCCTGCATGCACACAGCACACGACGCAAGACACACGCTCAACCTATATGTGCATGCACCCTTTGTTAAGGACATGGATTGTTTCAGGTATTATTCAATCTTATTTGTGATAAGCAGAACATTGATGTTTGCAGCGGTCTTTATGAAGTACAACATATCGAATGGGCTATCAACATAGTAGGCTTATCTACATTAAATAGATGACATCACACTCAATAAACAATCATCGGTTTATGAAATGCCCGCTTTTGACCGCCCTGGCCCACCAAAAGTTCCTCTGTTGTGCGCTGCCTGCGTTGGGTCAGTGACATGGAGGCTAGGTACCCAAAGAGCCCACAGGTTAGTGGAATAATGGCGCGGTGTCGTATGTCAGAGTCGAGGGCGCCACTCGCTGCACGCCCGGCTGAACACGCCTCCTTGCCGCATTCAAACGCCTCCATGAAACCCGCCCGTGTGGAAGCCGAGAAACTCACCTCTAGACACACGTCCGTTCATGACCAGGCCGACATTAAACACAACACTGGCCGAGCTCCTCCCACCCGCCGTCTATTTAATCTCCTATTTAAATGAGGCCAAATACCAGCCAAGAATCGCACACCTCCGCTGCTCCCCTATCTCCCGCTTCACCATTTTGTCCACTCTTACAATGGCTTACGAAGAGTAGTTATCCCGCATCCAAGCCGGCTGGGTGGCCCGCCGAACCCGCCGGATACGTGGTATCCAGCTCGCTGATCCACCTCCCTCCCCTCGCCTGACGGATCCAGTTGCCGCCCCAAGCCAGCGCGCGGTTCAGCAACTCGCTGCTCTAGGCCAGCTCGACGAGGAGCGGCACACGGGCATCGTTGTTGCCATCCATGCCGCCGCCTCGTACCGCATCTCTCGTTTCTGTGGCCGAGACTCCCATGTCGGCGGCTGCACCATGCAAGCAGCGACAGAAGTCGGGTGCACGGAGAGCGAAGAGTCGGTGGCCAGCGCCTCCGTGTCTGCCGCCTTCATCGAGGAGAAGTAGAACACAGGAGGCTGCTGTCGCTTGGGTTCCATGAAGGCCACCGCGGAGGCGATGCCAGCGTACACAACAGGGTTCTTGATGGATCCTTTTGTTGCGAGGACCTTCGTCGACCCCGCTGAGGGAGTCCTGGATTAGGGAGTCTTCGGACAACCGGACTATATACTTTGGCCGGACTGTTGGACTATGAAGATACAAGATTGAAGACTTTGTCCCGTGTCCGGATGGGACTCTCCTTTGCGTGGAAAGCAAGCTTGGCGATTCAGACATGTAGATCCCCTTCTCTGTAACCGACTCTGTGTAACCCTAGCCCCCTCCGGTGTCTATATAAACTGGAGGGTTTAGTCCATAGGACAACACAATCATAATCATAGGCTAGCTCCTAGGGTTTAGCCTCTACGGTCTCGTGGTAGATCAACTCTTGTAATACTCATATCATCAAGATCAATCAAGCAGGAAGTAGGGTATTACCTCCATCGAGTGGGCCCGAACCTGGGTAAACATCGTGTCCCCAATTTCTTGTTACCATTAGCCTTAGACGCACAGTTCGGGACCCACTACCCGAGATCCGCCGGTTTTGACACCGACACACATAACGAACACACGCACGCATGCAGGCGTGCAACACTGACACATACACATGCACTCACGAACACACGCACGTATGCACACATGCATGCAACACTAAAATATACCCTTGCATGCACGCAACACTCGCACGCCTGCATGCACACAGCACACGACGCAAGACACACGCTCAACCTATACGTGCATGCACCCTTTGTTAAGGACATGGATTGTTTCGGGTATTAATCAATCTTATTTGTGATAAGCAGAACATTGATGTTTGCAGCGGTCTTTATGAAGTACAACATATTGAATGGGCTATCAACATAGTAGGCTTATCTACATGAAATAGATGACGTCACACTCAATGAACAATCATCGGTTTATGAAATGCCCGCTTTTGACCGCCCTGGCCCACCAAAAGTTCCTCTGTTGTGCGCTGCCTGCGTTGGGTCACTGACATGGAGGCCAGGTACCCAAAGAGCCCACAGGTTAGTGGAATAATGGTGCGGTATCGTATGTTAGAGTCGAGGGCGCCACTCGCTGCACACCTGGCTGAACACGCCTCCTTGCCGCATTCAAACGCCTCCATGAAACCCGCCCGTGTGGAAGCCGAGAAACCCACTCTGGACACACGTCCGTTCATGACCAGGCTGGCATTAAACACAACACCGGCCGAGCTCCTCCCGCCCGCTGTCTATTTAATCTCCTACTTAAACGAGGCCAAACAGCGGGCAAGAATCGCACACCTCCGCTGCTCCCCTATCTCCTGCTTCACCATTTTGTCCACTCTTACAATGGCTTACGAAGAGTAGTTATCCCGCATCCAAGCCGGCTAGGTGGCCCGCCGAACCCGCCGGATACGAGGTATGAAGCTCGCTGATCCACCTCCCTCCCCTCGCCTGACGGATCCAGTTGCCGCCCCAAGCCAGCGCGCGGTTCAGCAACTCACTGCTCTAGGCCAGCTGGACGAGGACCGGCACACGGGCATCGTTGTTGCCGTCCACGCCGCCGCCTCGTACCGCGTCTCTCGTTTCTGTGGCCGAGACTCCCATGTCGGCAGCCGCACCATGCAAGCAGCGACAGAAGTAGGGTGCATGGAGAGCGAAGAGTCGGTGGCCAGCGTCTCCGTGTCCGCCGCCATCATCGAGGAGAAGTAGAACACGGGAGGCCGCCGTCGCTTGGGTCCCATGCAGGCCACCGCGGAGGCGATGCCAGCGTACACAGCAGGGTTCTTGCTGGATCCTTTTGTTGCGAGGACCTTCGTCGACCTCGCTGAGGGAGTCCTGGATTAGGGGGTCCTCGGACAACCAGACTATATACTTTGGCCGGACTGTTGGACTATGAAGATACAAGATTGAAGACTTTGTCCCGTGTCCGGATGGGACTCTCCTTTGCGTGGAAAGCAAGCTTGGCGATTCAGATGTGTAAATCTCCTTCTCTGTAACCGACTCTGTGTAACCCTAGCCTCCTCCGGTGTCTATATAAACCGGAGGGTTTAGTCCGTAGGTCAACAACAATCATATCATAGGCTAGGTTCTAGGGTTTAGCCTCTACAATCTCGTGGTAGATCAACTCGTGTAATACTCATATCAAGATCAATCAAGCAGGAAGTACGGTATTACCTCCATCGAGAGGGCCCGAACCTAGGTAAACATCGTGTCCCCCGCCTCCTGTTACCATTAGCCTTAGACGCACAGTTTGGGACCCCCTACCCGAGATCCGCCGGTTTGACACCGACATTGGTGCTTTCATTGAGAGTTCCACTGTGCCGTCGCGGTAAGGCTTGATGGCTCACCTTGTTGTCAAGGACAACATCACCTTTGGAGGAACCCTGGCTGTAGGCCAGACTCTTCGGTTGGGCGGCTTTGTCATGACCGCTTGTTCGGCCACTACGCCGACGATGAGTTCTCAGATCATCAAAAACAGCCTCCATGTCAGCTCGGAATTCACCGAGCAGATGGATCCAATGGAGCTCTCCTCCATGAACGAGCTCTTGGATCGCATCGCCGCCCTGGGAGTCGCTACGGACTATGATTGGATCGGGCTTAAACCCGACCAAAGGGAGATTAACTCTCCACCGGTCACCCATCAGATAGCAGCGGTGGAGGAACAAAACAGCAATTCTTCCTCTATTTTGGGGACGAACTATGTCTGGATTCCCGAGCTCTCCGAGACGGATACCCGTCTATGGGAGGACATGGCCCAGGCTCCGAACTTAGGATCGGGAAACGGGCCACAAGTATTGGGCAACATCGCGGAGTTCGAGCTGCCAAGCTCGGGAGCTCCGTCGCCCCAGGGTTTCAGATCAGATCAGGGTTTGGACTTAAATCTACCCACCCACCTAGATATAAGCAATATTTCCCACATTAGACAAGAGCCCCAAGAGATAGTACATCACTTCTGGGCCAGATTCCTCCTTCTAATGAGCAAGGTCAAGGACTGTCGCGAGGAAGACGCAATTTCATTCTTTTGCAAAAACTGCATGGACAAGGGAATCCTCAACGCCATAAGCTGCCGTGACATCGCACACTTTGCTGATTTGGCGGCCATAGTACAAAAGTACTGTGTGATGGAAAGCACCTGGAAAACCCAAACAAAATTCTGGGATCCTCCGGCTCTCACTAAATGCCTCGTACGAACTAAAAGGGTGTGCTCTCACAAGCCACCCAGTCCAATTACAAAGAAACCAAAGCCCTCTACAGGGCACAGAACCATACTGGAGGGATGGCTCAATGGGCCATGCAAAATCCACAGCACACCGGATATCATGCCAACACATAGCCTTAGAGCATGTTGGATACTCCGGTAGGTGGCCAAAAGCGGCGAGGATCTCCTCATCAACAACACCGCAGAACACCATCCCACGGTGAATAATAATACAGTACTGACAGTCTTTGAGACTGTCGCCTCAAATAACAGGCGTAAACGAGCACTCCGTAGCCTTGCCGAAGTCTTCCATGTTGCAGCAATAAATCCATGGAACCACACTGCTATAACCTTCAATGTCAGTGACGAACCTCAATTCCGAACAGTTTGGGCACCAGCTGCGTTAGTCCTTATTCCAATTGTGGACGGCTTTCAGCTTACTAAAGTGCTCATCGATGGCGGCAGCGGATTAAGCCTCATCTACGAGGAGACTCTTAATAAGATGGAAATAGACAAGAGCCGCATTGAGCAGAGCAGCACGACCTTCAGGGGAATCATCCCTAGTCGGGAGGCACGATGAGCGGGAAAAATCACACTAGATGTGGTATTCGGCACGCCGGAGAATTATAGGTCCGAAGAAATCATATTCCAAGTGGCCCCGTTTAGTAGCAGATACCACGCCCATTTAGGGCGGGACGCATTCACAAGCTTTTAAGCTATACCCCATTACTGGTACATGAAGCTCAAGATGCCCGGGCCCAATGGAATCATCACTCTAGCTAGTGATCTGGACATAGCACTCCATGCCGAAAATAAAACCACCGCACTGGCCCTCGAGGCATTATCCGAAGCCCTCGCAGCTGAAGAACTAACCGCACTGCACTCCACAGTGGACAGGGACGATGTGATACTCGACAAACGGCCCAAATCCACCTCTTTCAAACCAGCGAACGAAATAGTCAAATTATAGGTCCACCCAACGGACCCTACAAAAACAGCATCAATTGGGACACAGCTGAACCCCGCAATAGACGCCGCACTACAAGAGTTCTTGCACGAGAATTGGGACATCTTCGCCTGGCATCCTTCAGACATGACAGGTATCCCATGTAGGCTGGCCGAGGATAGCCTAAACATACTAAAGGGATACAAGCCGGTCAAGCAGACTCTTCGGCGCTTTTCAGAACCCAAGCGACAAGCCATGGGAGAAGAGCTAGCCAAGCTACTCGAGGCCGGATTCATTAGAGAAATAAAACATCCGGACTGGCTAGCAAACCTGGTGATGGTACCAAAGAAGGACAAATCTTGGCGGCTATGCGTCGATTTCAAGGACATCAACAAGGCTTGCCCTAAGGATCCCTTCCCCCTCCCTCGCATTGATCAAATCGTCGACGCTACCGTAGGGCACGACTCACTGTGTTTCCTCGATGCATACTCCAGATACCATCAGATAAAGATGGCGGAATCCGATCAAGCCGCAACGGCATTCATCACTCCATACGACCCCTTCTGTTTTAACACCATGCCCTTCGGGCTCCAAAACGCCGGTGCAACCTATCAACGCATGATTCAGACATTCCTGGAAACACAAATCGGCAAAACACTATAGGCATACGTAGACGACGTGGTCATCAAAACCATACACGTCGAGTCCTTAATAGGAAATTTGAGGGTTACGTTCGACAATCTCCGAACATATGACATCAAGCTCAATCCGGAAAAATGCGTCTTCGGCGTACCTGCTGGAAAGCTCTTGGGCTTCATCGTCTCCAATAGAGGAATCGAAGCAAATCCGGCTAAAATCTGAGCTCTGTCACAGTTGGCTACCCCGACAGACTTCAAGCAAATCCAGAAATTAACTGGATGCGTGGCTGCCCGAAGCCGCTTTATCTCCCGATTAGGGGAAAAGGCGTTACCTCTCTATTGCCTTCTTCGATGCACCGACCACTTCGAGTGGACGGATGCGGCTATGGCCAGACTGGAAGAAGTAAAGGCCCTCTTGGCCGGCAATCCAATCCTGGCCGCGCCAAGTATTGGCAAACCCATGTTGTTATATATAGCTGCAACACATCAGGTTGTAAGCGCAGTGCTCGTCGTCGAATGAGAGGCGGACGGACACAAGTTCCTACTTCAAAAGTCGGTATGCTATGTATCCACCGTCCTCACTCCATGCAAATCATGGTACCCACATTTTCAAAAGATAGCATACGCGGTCTTCATGGCATCCCGAAAACTATGACACTCCTTTCAAGAGTGTTCAATCACGATGGCCTCTAAAGTACCACTCAACGATATAATAAATAACCGCGATGCCACGGGCCGGATTGCTAAATGGGCTATCGAGCTCCTCCCGTTCGACATAACATACAAACCACAGCGACCCATTAAGTCGCAAGTACTAGCTGATTTCGTCACCGAATGGACAGAAGCCTAACTCCCTAAAGAGTACAACGCGTACTCCAACTAGATCATGCACTTTGACGGCTCTAAAATGCTGGCTGGTCTGGGGGCAGGCATTGTCCTGACATCCCCCACTGGAGATACAGTCCAATACATACTCTATACACAGATTCCAACAATACAGCCGAATATGAGCCTCTGTTGCATGGTCTTTAGATGGCAGTCTCCATGGGCATTCAATGCCTAGAAGTGCGTGGGGATTCAAACCTCGCAATATCTCAAATAAATGGAGACTTCGACGCCAAGGACCCAAAAATGGCGGCCTACTACAATGCCGTCCTTAAAATGTCAGCTCGGTTCGAGGGGCTCGAATTCCACCATGTGGTCGAGAAAATAATCAAGCGGCGGATATCCTCGCCCGCATAGGCGCTAAGCGCGACCCCGTCCCACCTAATATCTTCCTGGAAAGGCTATTCAAGCAATCCCTGGTGTGGGAAGGGGAGACCGGCAATATCAGTCCGGATCCGAACACAACCCCAGATCCCGAACACTCTGACATAATCGGAGGCTCCGCCACCGAAATAACACCTTCGGCCCACGTGATCATGGTTGTCATCGCCCCGTGGACAGAACCCTTCTTAGCCTACCTAAATAGGCAAGAACTCCCTGAGGACCAAAATGAGGCATGTTGCATTGTGTGGCGTTCTAAAGCCTACAAGGTCCACGAGGGAGAGCTTTATAAGAAAAGCGCGACTGGAGTGCTCCAAAGGTGCATCTCCAAAGAGGAAGGATGACAACTTTTGGCAGAAATCCATGCTGGACTCGGCGGCCACCACGCTGCAGCTTGGGCCCTTGTAAGCAAGGCCTTCCGTACAGGTTTCTACTGGCCGTCAGCCCGAGCGGACACACAGGACCTCGTCCAACATTGCATCGGTTGCCAGCTTTTTGCAAATGGAAGCCATATGCCACCTACCGCTCTCCAAACAATCCCCATAACTTGTCCCTTTGTGTTCTGGGGGCTTGATATGGTTGGACCCCTTAAAGGAGGAAGCCATAAGAAAAAATATTTGTTGGTCATGGTAGATAAATTCACCAAATGGATAGAGGCCAAGCCAGTTAAAACGGCCGAATCCAGACCAGTGATAGACTTTATGTTCGGAGTCATACACCGTTATGGTGTCCCTCACAGCATCATCACTGATAACGGCTCCAACTTTACAGTCGACGAGGTGAAAACTTGGTGCGGCGAGATGGGCATTAAGTTAGATTATGCCTCTGTCTATCACCCCCAAACAAACGGACAAGTCGAACGAGCAAATGGTCTTATCATGAGGGGCATCAAACCCAGACTAGTGCGATCCTTGAAGGAATCAGATTCGCACTGGGTCGAGGAGCTCGACTCCGTACTATGGGGGGTGTGGACCACGCCAAATCGCACAACCAGATACACACCATTTTTATGGTGTACGGCACGGAGGCAGTACTGCCCTGCGGTATCATTCATGACTCACCTCAAGTGTGCATTTACAAAGAGAGAGAAGCCGAGCTAGATCGGCAGGACAGTTTAGATGCCCTGGAGGAGGAGCGGGACGTCGCGAAGGCCCGTTCCGCATTTTATCAGCAGCAGGCTCGAAGGTATCAAAGCAGAGAAGTACAGGCCAAAACTTATAACGTTGGCGAACTCGTTCTACGCCTACCGGTGAAGAAAAAGGACAAGCTCAAGCCCAAATGGGAGGGTCCCTTGATCATTGATAAAGTTCTCACCGGAGGAGCGTACCGTCTGTGTGATGCATCAGATAATCGACTCGAGCCAAACCCATGGAACGCGGCCAGACTCTGAAGATTCTACGCCTAGTGCCGAACTCAGTGTTCGTCTCCATACCTCCACCCCTTTTTTTAAGTTATGTCCTCCTTCTTTATTTCTTTTATTTTTTATATAGCCTTAAAAGCTTCAAGTATGCTTTGACCGCACACTACTGCCGCGCTATGTGCACTCAATATACCTGGGGGCTTCTTATAAAGAAGATTAATATATTTATCTTCTGGGCTTCACGCCCACCACATATGCGTTATTTATCCATATGTGCCTTTTTTCACCATTATATGCATCGATATGACTTAAGTTTTGGCCAAGCTGGGTTGCTTGGCTCTTGTATTTATGCCCTATGTTCCCGTTAATTCGGCTAGGGCATAAGGGGAGCACCTCTGCGATTGTTACTGCCGGGTCAGCCGGATGTGTACCTCAGACTGGGTGAATCCGAAAGCTAGCGTTCTTAAGGGAATATTCGGTCGGTGAAAAAATATGTCTTTTACTTATTGCAAAACATGCCCCTAGATGCTTATATCCTACGTCAGTTTTCGCAGTTCAGACATGCACACTAATGCATGCACACCTAGGGAAAGGAACCCTTAACGGAACTATTCTCCCTGGAAGACGTTTCTTACTACCCATGTAATATAACATAGCTAGTTGGGTACTTGTCTGTTCAAGCACTTATGACCCCTACGCCTGGTTTCCACGCGTGCCCGGTTTTTCACATAACTGAGAGGGTATTCGGATACACTCCGGAATGTCGGGTCCAGAGGTTGAAGCGAAAAGGTCCTCCAAGACAAATGATTTATAATCTGGCTAGGGACAAAATATGTCCTTTGAAGTACAAAGTCACTTAAACTGACTAAATTCTTCTTCTATACCATCCAGCAGGCTGTCTAGCCTACAATCCTGTTGGGAATACTTTGCGGCTAAAGCTACCTGGTCACATACCAGACTAATGGGCATCTCTTTCCCATCTGACCCTATAGGTCCAACCTCGGCCATTTGGTTCGGGTCAGTCTTGGTGTATCGCGTCTTCACCATGGCCCAGGCTTCCCTTGCACCTTGTCGGCAGGCCGATATCTTCCATAGCCGGAAGCGTCACCGCGCTCCCTTGAGCATCCACAAGCTCTCCCATGCCTCCGGGCAGGGATGCGGACGGCCACAGGGCCTGGGCAATACCCTACATCACCTGCCGAATTTATCCGTGCAGCTGTGAGAGTTCTTGGAGAAGATCGCCTGCAGATCCGGGCATCTCCTCCTCGGGACGACCTGTCAGCATACTTGCAGATATATTTTTGTTAGCTCGCTTCTTCGCCGAACTGTATAAAGGTTTGTGCGAGCACTCACTAAAAATGCCGCGTCGAAGCCGCTTGTTCTCCTTCACGGATTCCGCAAGCTGGCCCCGAACATCTTTTAATTGAACATTCAGCCGGGTCTTGGCGTCCTTGAGATCATTATTATCTTGAATAGCTCGTGTAAGCACGTGCTCGCCAGCCTCTCACTGTCTTTGAGCATGTTGCTCATTTTCCAATACGATCTCCGGACTGTTTCCGGGATTGTCTGCAGAATCTTTCGTTAGATTTCCGTGCATGCCGAATACTAACTGGTATATGCTAATACACTATTTTCGATCAAGACAAGTACTACCAGATGAGGCCTTCTTGGACTCCTCCATTCCGGAAACTACGACCCGTAGCTGGGCTTTGCACTCCTCCAGCTCTTTAGAGAGCTGGGTATTCTTCTCTGTAATAACCTATGCATATAATTGATCCTTAAATCAGTTGTGCCAACTGTTTCAAGTCTCAAGGGCTACTGATATACATACTTATCATATTTTTCTTAACTGTATGTCATTTACATACTACTCCGTAGCTCTGGCAAGGCCATCTTCAGCAGCTCGGATGTACGCGTCCCCTGAGTTGAAAGCATTGAACGCCTCTTCAGAGAAATTAAGGTCGCGTAATGTGGCCCGTCGGCACCTATGATTCATGGCGCTCTCCACTTAGGAGTTTGTAGCGGATAATCTATCCGCGTCCTCTGTAGGAGGATCGTCCAACGTTGTCCCCGCATTAATCTCTGCCCTAGAGTCCGGCCTCTGAGTCTGGCTGGTGGAGGGCTCTCCGGATACAGTCCGGCGAGCGCTTTTTCTACCGGGGAACCATGGACATTATTATACTTTAAGGACGATAATTTTGTAGCAAGTTTTTAATCATACCTCTACGACGGTGTCTCGGTCCTGACCACCTTCCTCTTAAGCCGACCTAGCTTCGGTGCTCCTTGTTGACGAGTCACCTCGGGTTCGGCGCGGCGTTCCGATGACCGTCCCTATAAAATGCAATACAAATGATGTGGGTGAGGTGCAAAGAAGGTATCCTTCTTGTGAATTGGGACTTCGGTTTTACTTACATGCGATGAAGGGAGTAGGCTAGAGTAATCAGCTATGATGGCCACCAAAGCACCATCACGACTCAACTGATAAAATGTCCTGTTGATGAACTCCACGAATATGTCCAGATCTTCTTCATGTCCGGGGTCGAGGGCCCGGTCGGGGTTCTCTGGCTGTGGAGACGGGCTATGGACCTCCCTCATAGCTTTTCGCAGTTCCTACCATGAATTGGCAAGGTAAATATTTGTGATGAGGAATGTAAAGATTGGAATAAAAGGTAGCAGCTCACCCAGCTTGGGGGTTGTACATGGATAATCCATCCCGTGGCTTAATGTGGATGAACTCCTCTTCTTCTCCTTTAAACAAGTCGGACAATATTTTTGCCAGAGCGGCGGCAGAGTCTGGACCTTTATGGCCGCAGCGGGTGGCGTCGTCTTCTCCATTGAAGTTCCACATGGGTTTCCCCCGATACTGAAGTGGTTGTACCCCCCCCCCCCGCATTATACATATTGACATAACCTCGATTATTGTCAGTCCTGATCTGGCCAACATTTTTATCCTGTCCATCAGGAAAAGGACTTCTCTGTTATCTTCCTCCTGGGGGCTCCGAGGGCGCCAGCTGTGGCGTTTTCTTCAACGAGGCATTTGCAAACTCAGGAAGTGCAACATTGATGGGAAGCCGGACACAGCTCGTCACCACAGGTACTCTGGAGAATTTGAAGAACCCGCCTTGCAATGCCGAAGACAATCTACGCGCCAGACTCATCGTCATTGAAGCCTGGTTCAGGGGCTACTGAGGGAGTCCTGGATTAGGGGGTCCTCGGATAGCCGGACTATATACTTTGGCCGGACTGTTGGACTATGAAGATACAAGATTGAAGACTTCGTCCCGTGTCCGGATGGGACTCTCCTTTGCATGGAAGGCAAGCTTGGCGATTCGGATGTGTAGACCTCCTTCTCTGTAACCGACTCTGTGTAACCCTAGCCCCCTCCGGTGTCTATATAAACCGGAAGGTTTAGTCCCTAGGACAACAACAATCATATCATAGGCTAGCTTCTAGGGTTTAGCCTCTACAATCTCGTGGTAGATCAACTCTTGTAATACTGATATCATCAAGATCAATCAAGCAGGAAGTAGGGTATTACCTCCATCGAGAGGGCCCGAACCTGGGTAAACATAGTGTCCCCCGCCTCCTATTACCATTAGCCTTAGACGCACAGTTCGGGACCCCCTACCCGAGATCCACCGGTTTTGACACCGACACCCGCATGGGATCCACGGAAGTGGGGAAGCCCCCTTCCACCATCATCTTCGGCATCAGCCAATGATATCAGTTGGGCAATGGGGAAGCGAGCCGCCCTTTGTGCTGAAGCATATACCTCCGGGGCTCCCGACTGTCTGGTGATCATGCTGCCGAACATGAGGAACACAAATGGATCAGCGGGCGACCATTTAGCCCAGGTATTATATACCTGTGATGTCCAGAACTAGCACCGCCTAGTTCATTTGAATGTAATGAAATTCGTCATGTTTGTATGAAAATCCGGTATTTTATATGATTTCCGTCGTTGTTTATATGAAATATCGTCGTGTTTGCATGAATTTCGTCTGGTTGGTTGAGTTGTTGTCATAATGTGTGCGGCTACGGTTGGATGGCATAATTTGTGGGTTGCCGATCGGTCTGCGGATGGCTCGGACGGTGTGGTGGGACAAAAAAACACAGCTCATGCGAGCTCGTCCCCAATGTGCGCGCTGGAGGATGCATCAGCACCCGAGCCATTCTTCGTTCATCGGTGGCAAAGGCACCGGTGGACAAAAGGGTCGCCAATATTTTGGCTACCCCGGGCAATATCCAAACAACCCCTCCCAGCAGATTCAAATCCCTCGTTCGCCGTGGAATTTTTCCATGTGTTGTTTTCATGGACTAGCAAGATGCCCCTGCATTGCACGGAACATCAAGATGCATTTTTTTTACAAAACACCTGTTGTGATTGACCCATGCAGGAGTAATCCAATTTGTAAAAACTAATGATATCTCGAGAATTTTATCAGAAAAATGGTATCTCGAGAATTTTATTGGACTCCATTTTTGTATACAAGGCCACAAACCCATATTACAGGTTCCAAGGCAAAAATTAATGTCTTCTAAGTCAATGTTGCAAGCCACCTTGTTTCCTTGTTTGCCGTGTAAACTAATGTGTATTCTTCTCTTTCATGCACATCAAGCCAATGCTCACACTCCCACATGCATGCAAGGGATAATTAATGTCCTCCTTTGGTAGTACTATGAGGCAAACACCATTAATATTGTATCAATTAGTGTTAGTGTCCTTGTATATCTGCAAATTGTAATTTTGATAGTGGCCTTGTATATAAAAATGGAGGGACAAAGATGAGAGTAAGGTGAGGAGGAGTGGGGCGTGGTGGTGACTGGTGGTCGGACTGGGCGGAGGCATGGGGATGGATGGCGCATTATGTCTAGGTTTGTATCTCTCTCACACACACACATAGGTGGGGGACATGCACAAAGAGAAGAGGTGCACGCATGGCGCATGTACTCCTGTCTCTTTCCCAACCACACTCGCGCGAGTACACGGTGGAGCTCATTTCTATACGAAAAGGCAGCCCACATGGTAATTTGACACGTGTACTGGTTGTCCACTTGATGGAGGAAGGATCGTTTACCACGGGTGAACAAACAAATTGTGACTTGACGTGTTATGTTAAAAAAGAGGCAAACCATGTGGGCCTACCTTAGAGGCAAGGCTCTATACACTGGAGTACTTTTGATGTGTTCCGTCAACTCCCAGAACAAGGAGAAGCTTGCTTAGTACGCCGTCTCCCCCGCCCATGGGCGCGGTGGCTCGCGGGATGAGGTGAAGCTGCTTACTAGTAGTATTGTACGCCTTACACCTGCTCCCTCGCCCACTCGTGCGGTGGCTCATAGGACAAGGAGAAAATTTTGCTACTCCCTCCGTTTACTCCTCGTCCCTACCTTGGTTAGATAGATTATCACATTGTTTGGAATATATATGTCCTTTAGTACTCCCTCCATTTACTTATACAAGGCCACTATAAAAAGATACATTTTGCATCTATACAAGGCCACAACTAGTAATCGAGACAAAAGTTACTACTCCCTCCATTCCAGTTTATGGCTCAATTTCAAAATCTCTCCAACCAAGGTAGATGGTGAGTGGTGGAATTAATTTCATAGTTTGCACAAGTAATTAGTACGCTCGTTTTTCTCAAGAAGTTATGTTTACCGAGGCATTAATTAGAACGAATGCAGGAATGACCACTAAATTTCCATGAACTTCTACATGCATTGGTGTGTTTTATCTTGACACTGCTTGCATGGGGTGATCTAACCCACCTTGAAATCCAACATGTGATGGTACTACTACTACTAGTAGAATTGAGACTTATAAAACGGAAAAACGAATGTTTTTTAGATGAGCCCTATAAACCCTAGAGGGTACGTACTCCGTAAAAGCAGATTTTCCCAAAACTAAGTCGCTCAACTTTTATTTGCTTGTTTCCCTTCCTGCCTCCTTGCCTCGAACAGACTATGCCAAACTCCCCTGCCTGCTGTGCGGGAAAAGACCCGCCCTCGCCTTTTTTAGTCCGGGTTTGTATCAATGGATTGCATGAAGCAACAAAAACCAAGTTGTGTCTTGTACTCCTCTGTCGATGCTCACTTTCATAAATTTTGTACTTCCTCTCGCCGACATGTGGGACATATAGCAACCAGGTCGACGTGTCAAGCACCAAATAACAGTGCAAAACAGCAGGGGGATGCACCCTAGTCGTACCGCCCTAGTAGTAGTAATGAGCAATGAGACGTCAAATCACAATGCCGCACCTTCCCAAATGGATGAAGCAACCACGTTATTTCACACTTTGGTTCGCCATCATCTCAAACGATGTAGTATTGCTTCTACCTCAAGAGGGACACGCGCATCGCCTTGGTACATCATGACACGTGGGACCGCATGACAGGCCATGCTCCCCCGCTGATCGCTCGGTAAAGTCACCTCATTTTTACTACTTCCTCCGTATCAGTTTACATGGAATGCACGTCATTCTAGGTTGAGAATTTAACTGACTATATATGTGATGAACAGTATATGTTTAGAAACTACATCCTATTAAGAATCCAATGATATACTTTTGTGACATAGTAACTCATATTTAGTTAGTCAAATGGATGACCTAGAACTACGTGCACGCCCTATAAACCGAGACGCCTAAAAACGAGATGGAGAGGGTAGTTCAGTACGTATCTTTTTAGATCAGTATAGTCGGGATTCACCAAGGAGGAAAACCAAGTGGTAGGCTGCTCCTGTTGTGTTGGCGTAACTCAAGCAGGGTCAGTCCGCACACGAAATGGCGACACACTTAACAGGACCCCTTTGGCCGACATGTGGCTCATCCACCATCTTGTTCCATGCGTGATGCACCGAATTACAGTTCAGAGCAGCGGTTGGAATTGGAGGCACCCCGGTCGTAGCACCGCAGCAGTAGAAAATGAGCGATGAGGGGTCAAATCACAAAGCCCCACCTTTCCCGCACTAAGCTGGACGGACGAAGCAACCATCATTTCACTCTAGGGCGCAAGAGCATAAAGAAAAGAGAAAACCAATGATGCGTGCGGTAGCTACCTAGGGCACCCTAGGGTAGGGGTCTCCACTATAGATCCTTTTTTTAAAGCGCCTCCACTACAAATCGGCTTCTCCCTCGTCCTCTTGAAGAAAACCGATGATGCATGTGGCGGTAGGGTTTGTAGGAGTACTACAGCATGCGGGGCCATGTCAAAGTAAACGGGAGAGGAATTGAGTTCGAGTCGATGCCTTAAATATGTGTGGGCCGCTTGGTTTTATGGGAACGAGGAAGCATTTTGGGTTTGGGGACCAGTGGAGATATAGTATGTAGAAAAAATTGTGGACGTAGGTTCGACCGAAAGGCAATGATGCATGGGCCCTGCATTTTGATATACCCGGGGCCGCGTGAAATTTGCTACTCTACTCAAAACTAGTAAGGTACACATGCATTGAACACATGAGATTTGGAAACCAAATTATGAATAAATACACACTATAACATGTAAAGCTTTGAGTCATATATGCATGATGTAGATGTTCGTTTATTTATAGTTCATCTCATTCAAAATCAATTAGTTTTATAAAAATGTTAAGATTCATGGGGTTGTGCACTGTAAAGCATAAAGTAAAAAACAAATAGTGGCAATTCATTTCAAAAAACATATATTCAATTATGATACGGAAGATTATAGAACAAAGGAGAAGTGCTTGTGTTTTGAGGTTTGTGCATTATGCTTAAGTTCAACCATGGAGTCTTCTAAATTGTACATGTGGCAGATCTCGTGGAATGTTGATGATATCCAATGGCTAGTAGTGCTCAGATTTGCCATCTCTGCACTGTTAGATTAGCTTCATCCAACGACCATCTTTCAAAGTTATTCGCACACTATATAGTTCTTGTGCCATAGTTGCATGTCCTGGAAAAAAGCTACTAGTGGGTTATACTAGCTATTTAGGAATAGAAGATGTATACATGGAAGTTGTAGGGAAAGAGATGACATGGAGTATCTCAATTCCTTTGAGTAGGGATTGAAAAAGAGATGTCATTTGGTTCACATCATAGGAACTTTTCTATTGAATCTAGAGATGACATGTATCTCAATTCCTATGAGGAGGGATTAGAAAAGAGATGTAATTTGGTTCATATCATAGGAAGTTTTCTATTGAATATACGCTAATGTTTATTTTACTTTGAAATTATGGAAGTATAGGAATCCATTCATATGAACCAAGTGGCTGTAAAGCTATAAAAATGATATCATGTTTATTTCCTTTGAAATGTGGAGTATATGAATCTATTCCTATGAACCAATTGGCTCTAAAGGAAAAATCCTATAAAAATCATATCATATAGAGTTCCTATGATATTCGTCCACACCAAAGGATTGTTGAAATTGCTGCAGGTGATACGATGGTCTTTCTTTGTAGACTCCTCCCCCATCTTTATAGTTACCTCTCGAAGATGAATGAAATGATATATACTAGGTATTCTACATGTGCAATTTGGTACACGATAACTCGGTAAAAGTTTGCGAGGTTTGAATTTTCAATAAAGCTATATGCACTGCATTTTTGAACGGCGGGAGCATACGACATTTGCTAACACTCACATGGAAGATTTGTGTGTAGGAGGAGTGGTTGTTCTGTTAAATGACATGGCAAAACTGGCACTGTCGGATGCCGATCTAACGGTTCTTATGGCGTTTGTCAGGAAAAGGCTTCTGGCAAACGTTTGTCGGATAATGATTTACGGACACATGCATTGTATTGATACATGCCCCCCTCTCTCTCACACACACACGCACCCTCATGAGTCATGACTCTCCCGAGTCCTCTTGCACCCACCATCTATTTGCAGGTAGATGTCACACACATATGTGCTCTTCACACCCAACCCTCAGAACTTCTAAAAAACAAAAGACATCGCACACATTTTATTTTAGCTCACACGTCACACACTTATACTATTGCTCTTGTGGCAAACGTTCTTTGGGCATAGTATATTGTACTCTCACGAAGAGAAGCAGTGCATGCACGCACTAGTTCTCTCACACCCACTCGCAGGTACACGTAGGAGCTCATTTTTTTGAAGCTGGTACAACAAAATCACTCCACTATATATATAAGCAGGAGCCTTAGTGCTTGCTTTACTAGGATTCCTCTCGTTCACTCTCTCATGCTCTCCAGGTCTAAGCAAGACATAGGTGGCCACACTCTCTCTCTGCTCATGGCTGGTCACAAATCCGGCCGGACAACCTCGACCGGGGCAAGGGTGTAGGTGCATCGTTCACACTGTCGTCGACGGCGAGGGAGGAGACCAACGGCTGCCCGTGCGTCCGGATCGGCGACCGTGTCGTTCTCTCCGAGGGAGCGCTGGCATGGGAGGGCCTCCGACCCCTTCTTCCTCACTGCAGTATTGTGTCCAAGATGCGTCCTCCCAACACCGTCTTTGCCACATGCCGACGACCCTCAGGTATATATTCCTTCGAAACATGCCTTGCTCTACTGCCCCAGCTCCCCACTTGGCTTTGTGTGGATCTTTTTCTACTTACGTCCGTTGTTTCAAAGCCACATAGACTTTTACTATTATTAGTGGTAAAGATAGTTCATACAGTCGACTCTAAGAGTTGGTTCAAATAGGGAAGAAAGTGGGAAAGGTGTAGCATCAATCTAGGACTTGGTTCTAAGAGGAAACGGGAGAAAGTAGTAGATACTGGCTACCCAATTGGTCTCTTGGTTGAAAAGACGAAGAAAGCATGGTGGATGGCGAAGGGTGGGGGGAAGTGGACCTGTCTCTTGGTTGAAAAAGGAAAGAAAGTGACGGGTGTTGGGGGACAACGCAAATGAGAATGAGCAGGTCTAGATTTCATGTGTCGCCAAGGAGATAAAAAATGGGACAAATGCAGACATGCTGCCTGAGTGTTTGCCGCTCTCGGCAACCACATCTGCCTCACTACTTTATGCCCCTACTATCCCTATGCCCATATCGCTACCATTAATGTAAAATCACATGAAGCATTAAGCAATGCCACCTAATGTCACTATAGGTAATGGTCTAGTGTCGTCGATAAATTGAAGCAATGCCACCAACATTTTATGAAGTGCTTCTGTCTTGCTTTATTTCCCATGAATTGTGTTTTTGCAGTTACACTTAAATCTCACACTGCTAACATTGCTTCATCCTGGTGGAACTGCACAAATTTGATTTCACATTTACTGACAATGTGCTACTCTCATGACAGTAATACTAATGCTATTGTTCTGCATGTTAATCTAGTGGCAGTGTTGATGTGATGTGATGCTACTTACTTAAGGGCACTTTCATACTGTCAATCTAGTGCCAATTATAACACAATAGATGATGTTGTTAATCATAGGCCACTGCAAATATCTGTCACCGTTTAAATAATTGTATTTCATATTTGCACAAACAAGGATGTTTGTCTCCATATCGTTTCGGGATGTCTGTCTCCGTATCGTTTCTATCCGCATAATCAAAAGCACACACCTCAGTTTTAGTAGAACTGCGCAAAATGAGATGGCTACCCCTCGCTGTCATCGTCTCACCACCCGTCTTCCAGGTATTACTATATTGTTAGTAACTAGGTAGAATGACCAACGCAATCTAAAAGAAGTTGATTCGTACATTTTACTTCCTGATTGCAGTGTTGGGACAAGCGAAAACAACTGCATCCTAGTCCGGAATGCACTTTCTACCAGTTCATCCATGGACCGAGGACTAGCTGGCACGGCTACACGGCGGTTTTTTGGACAGGTGCGCGGACAAGAGGCATTATGGTCTGCTTATTTCTGCAAATAGCGGTGTTTAAATTTAGTGGAATGCACAAGAATTTCAGCTGGTTAGTACACTGCATGGTTCAGTTCAGCATTCCAGCTGATAATACAATTATAATTGGTTATTATGGAATGAGAGAACCTAACCCTAGATGGTGGCAACAAGAAAAAACTAGAGTGAACTCCAGGAAATTTAAGCCTGCCGGGAGGCCCTTTGCTCAGAGAAGCCTTGCTTGTTTTTTCCTGATTTGTAAACCTTCTCACAACTTTGTCTTTTATTGTGAACTAGTATATGTTTGTTATGTTCTATGAATCATTGAGATGTATAAAATTGCTTAACTTATGCTTTTCAAGTTTTTTATGAAGCCGAGTTTAATGTGAGTGTTCCACATGAATGCTGGACTAGCGTGTGAACGTTTGGAATTTACATTGTGGCCTCAGTTAACTGCATGAACCACTGTAACAAGATACATAGTTGCTTATATGTTAGATAGTAGATTGTTGATTGTTAGCTGGTCGATAGCCTAGTGTTGAAGCGAGCTGAGCCAATGTGTCGTGTTTTGCACAACTGCTTACAAGTGGGGTAGCACCAACAGTGTTTACAAGTACTTATGTATACGTCGGCGCACAGTTCTCGAACGAGTACTCTATTTCATCAAACACACACTACTCGTATGATAAACCGTGACAACTTATGTCTTACCGTGCCATATTCAAGAAAAAACTAGTGATGACGCATCTGTTTTCGCAACAATTACGATGGTTCTCACATGATTCACGGGCACACAAATGTAGCAGCAGTTCCCATAGACGGATTCAAAAGGAGAACTGGCCCCAGAGGGCTCGATAATAGGCAAGGTTCAGATAATTAGACACAATCCAAACTACTATTAAACACTAGTTGGGGCAACTATTTCATGCCTCGATCTAATTTGGGTTGGACACAAGACGGACCTTGCCATGAACATCATCGAGGACGTCCGGCAGTAGCTCATTCATGTGAACCTTCATCAAGACAACCTTGTGGCCTTGCCACTCATAAACTTGTTTGTGGAGGCCTGCCACGTCATCTTCCTGCGTAAGCTTGACAAGAACAGTATGCCTCACAAATGAAGGAGTAGCTTTGAACTTCTTGTGCTTCAGTACACCCTGGACAACATGCCTGACAACAGTGAGGCTAGAATACAACTCGACATTGGTATAAACGCAAATGGCTTTCAGGATCCAACAACCTAAGAACTCTGTTTTCCCAGTGCGTATATTCAAGTCATCCGCCTCAAAGCGAGTGACATGTACAACCACACAATCCTTGTCTGCATCAGGGCTCTAATTGAAACAGAAATTCTGAATTACTTTCTAGTATAAGAAACACAAGTTATTTAAACCACTATGTATAGCATGGCATCGAAGCTAATAAAATTTTGCATTATTCATCACCACATACTTAGATGAAAAACCACAATTGAGATCGGTAAAGAAGAAAATCACCTTTGGCAGCTCAGCGGGGCGGGGGGGGGCATCCTCGAAGGGGGAAACCTGCTCCTGCAGTGCCACGGGGGCTGTAACCTCAAACCGATCGTTGACCATCTCAGTAGTGGCCGTGAGTGTATCTGGGGTCGGCTCGGTGGCTGCCTCCATCTTCTTGGAGCTCTCTATCTTGTGGGGATCAGCCTCTCGCGTCTGCTCCAATATCGGTAGATCTTTGCCTGGTTCTCTTTGGTCCATCATGAAACTGATGAATACTAGGAGACCACTGAAAGGAAAACACAATCGCAATGATAATGAAACAAAAAAGAGAGTGAGGATCGGTTACTACTTTGCAAAAGTTTTTTTTCTCTGAACGAAAATATACCAACATCACGGATCCGCTTACCTTCCCTTCGTTGGGAGAGAAGAACAGTGGCAGATGCGAGTGTTGCCTTTCTTGAAGACGGTGAGGGAGAATGGGATTCAGCAAAGAGTGAAATGATGGTTGCTTCATGTGTCAAACTTAGACTGCAGGGAGGTGGGGTTTTGTGATATGACGTCTTGTTACCGCCGCACTACGACTGGGGTGACTCTCCGCCTGCATACTGCCTTCTAATTTGGTGGATGGCATTTGGGCCCGCACGCTGCATGGCCCGCATGTCGGTGAACAAAATTATAATGGCATTAAATAGAGGGAGACGTTTTGATGACCTAGGAGGAGCCAGAAGCGGTATTGTATCCACTTTACTAGTAGTAATTGTTTTTCTGGGTAGCTGTAGAGTGTCTCCACTGTACTAGTAGTAATCGTTTCTCTGGGCCCAAGACAAAACAGCCCATCCACCCTAGTAAATAGTAAAATCAATTCAAAAGCCCATATATTTACTGAATGAGAGGCGCTACCCACACCCAGCACACCGCCCCCCAAAAAAACCTGGGTGCTCTTCTTTCTCCTCACTCCCACCCACCTCACGTCAGCTCGCTCCACTTGTACCCCCAAATTCCTCACCTATCTCCTACAAAAAACCCCAGCTCCCCTTCTTCCTCACTACTACAGAAAACCCCCAGCTCCCCTTCTTCTTCACTCGCACTACAACTAGGCTCGTCATTCATTACTCTGCTCAAACCTGTGAGCGCGACGTGACGCCCTCGAGGAAAATGGAGTTGGCTGACCCCAGCGCCAAGAAGATGAGGCTCCCACCACCAGCGACGCCTGTTGTAGGCCCCGCACCCAGCAGCGCAGGGAGAAGCGGTGACCCTGCCCCCATCGGATCCTACGAACCCGTAGAATCTCGGGTGGACCGCATCAGTGATCTCCCGGACACCATCCTTGGGGACATCATCTCACTTCTCCCCACCAAGGATTGCTGCCACACCCAAGTCCTCTCAATTCGGTGGTGCCCTCTATGGCGCGTCGTGCCCCTTAATCTCGACTGTCGTTAGCTATCTCTCTTCAATTATTTTGAAATCCTAGAGCCATCATATCCTCCCACCAGGGCTCCGTTCAAAGCCTCTGCATCCCGTCATGCTACCTGAGCAAGCATACCATGCCCTGCACTATAGACGCCTGGCTGAAATCCCCTGAATTCATAGAACTATAGCTGCTTGAGTTCTACTATTCCCCTGGAAATCACATACCACATATCGAACGCCATGTACTTGTGCCCTCAGCACCGATATCCATCTCGCGGTTTTCCTCCTCTCTCCACATCGCCACCTTTGCGATGTGCTACCTACCAGACAATCTGGTACTAATCCTTTGACTCCCATTTCTCAAGAAATGTCAGGACCCCGACTCGATGTCACATCGATCTAGCCGGTAACACCTCATATCACTTTGCGGCCTCACGCACGGTATCCCCACGGGTGTCGCCTTACCTTTGCCCGGGACCGTTTGCGCCTTTTGGCTCACGTATATGATAGTGTCGCTAGCATCCATATGATAAAGAGCCCGGGCTGACATGACTAGTCGTAAACCCAAAGTGGCACAGACTTACAGGGACAGGCATCCATGACCCAGCTTCGAACGTGTCGGTCATCAGCAAGTGGGTCCGAGCTGTAGCACTGGGCTAGCAGGACTCCGGTAAACCGGGCTGTAGCGGGCTAACAGGACTCCAGTACTCAAGGCGTGACATTTCCCCGAAGGGACAGACACAGGAACGAAGAAGGACACATGCCGGCCAGCCTAAGTGTTCCAGAGCAGTAGCAAGCTACCATGGCTCAGCGGTAACACTAGGAGACATTTCCCGGTAAGAGAGGCTACTAAAGATAAACAACTAGATAGTCAGATCCCACACATACCAAGCATTTCAATCATACACACAATATGCTCGATATGTGCAAATACAACGAAGCATCACAACATGACTCTACGACACAAGTACTTTATTTAAGGCTCAGGGAGCCATACATAACATACACAAAGGTACGGGTCTCACGACCCAACATACAAGTCATACAGTCATACAAACCAGCAGCGGAAGTAACTTGTCTGAGTACAGACAACTAGTAAAATAAAGGAGGCTTGGAAAGCCTAGCTATACTACGTGGTCCTTCACAAGCTCAGGGTCACCACCTGGGTCTTTAGCCTACTCGTTGATGTCAACGTCTACATAGAACCCATCAGAAGGGGTTGCAGCGTCTTCTGTAAAAATGTAGATTATAGCAACATGAGTACAAGGGTACTCAGCAAGTCTTACATCAGATCCTACATACATGCATGTTATCAAGAAGGGTTGGTGGAGTTATTGCAGCAAGCCAGCTTTGACTCTTGGCTAGGCTATCCTACGATACTCCAACTTGAAATGGTTTTGCGCACACGAGTCCACTACTCACCACTTCAATACACCACCGAGGATCCACCTCCGTCTTCCTACGGAAGAGCCATCCTCGGCACTCACTCTTATCTTGAGGCTTTTAGTAGTTTCCATTTACTTGTCTATGAACTGTATAGGCAACCAAGTAGTCCTTTACCGCGGACGCGGCTATTCGAATAGATCATGTTAACCCTGCAGGGGTGTACTTCTTCATACACGCTCTCACCACTTATCGTCGTTTACACGACATGTACTCGGCAACCTTCAAGCGGAAGCCCAACGTGGGTGTCGGCCACGACCTACCTAATCACCTAAGCCTCCAGTCCAGGTTTATCGCCTATTCAGGTTCCATCCGCAGGGAGTCCGGCCGAGGTTTCCCATACGGCCCCGAACGATGTGAACAGGGTTCCCGAGATACTTAACGGGTATTCGGTACACCCGGCCACGTACCTACCGCATCACAGCCCACCCCTACGGTCAGCGCTGTCCACGGCCTCCAGTAGGCTACAAACACCAGAAACTACTTGCAACTCCTGGACGGAGAACTAGGGTGAATAAGAAGCCGAGAGGGTCCATTGGTTTCGGGCCCAATGCATGGTAGTAGCTGATTCTTAAATCACACATACAGATCTCAGTGCTTAAGGTCGGCTTCAATGAAACAACCCACCATGTACTCCTACATGGCCTCTCATCGATACCTTTACCAAATCGTGTTCACCACACCACTCTCATTACCGACATAACATTTCACTCTAGCCCATCACCCAGATGAACCAGACCTGACACGACTCTAAGCATAGCAGGCATAGCAAGGTAGGAACAACACATACATATGGCTCAATCAACTCCTACACATGCTAGTGGGTTTCATCTAGTTACTGTGGCAATGACAGGTCATGCAGAGGAAATGGGTTCAACTACCGTAGCACACAGCAGTTTGAAACGCGTTGTCTTAATGCAGTAAAAGAGAGCAGGAGCGAGAACATGGGATTGTATCGATATGATCAATGGCTGGTTGCTTGCCTGATGGTTCCATGCACTGATACGGTTCTTCGTTAGGGTAATCACGGTACTCCTCAGAGGCAGAACCTGTCGCAAGGACACCGATATACAACCATCACCAAACAATGTGCAACAATATGATGCATGCATGAAACATGGCAATATGAGTGTGTTGGGCTAATGCAACTAAAACCAGAAGGGTTTGAACCAATTTGAATCAAAGATTCAAATTTCAAACTCAAATATAGCCTTTTAAAGTGCTTTTCCTTGTTCTGCTTGAAACATCAATTTAACTTGTTTGATCATGCATGAAAATAGTACAGATGGATAGATTGGATTTTTCTGATCATTTTTCATATATAATTTGTCCAATTTGGAGTTACAGAATAAAAGTTATGAATTTTTGAAGTTTAAATAATATTCTGGAATTTCCTGATTTAAATTAAATCCAGAAATTATAATTATTGCGCCAGCATGACGTCAGCATGACGTCAGTGGTCAACTGCGGCTGTCTGGGGTCAAACCTGACGTGTGGGGCCACACGTCAGTGACAGGGGGGTTTAACAGGGTTAAATTAATCCTAATTAGGGATTAGTGGCGCTGGGGCCCACTGGTCAGTGTTAGGGGGTTAACTAACAGTGGTTAGCGCTAATCCTAATTAGCTACAGGGCTGGGCCCACCTGTCAGGGACTCAGGGGGGTCCTGCCGTGGTTAAAGTGGGTCAAACCCACCGGCGACGTGACGCCGGCGAGGCCCGAGACGGCGGCGCGATGCGGGATCGCGCTACAGGGCACGGGCGAGGCCATTCTTGGGCTCGTTGGAGAGCTCTTGCTCCCGCGCGTCGAACGGTGGTGGTGGCCGAGCCTGGGGTGGCCGGTACCGTCGACGGCGAGCTCGTGAGCGGCGGCCGGAGTTCGGGTGCGGTCGGAGTCGGCGTTGCAGGGGGTTTGGGGAGGCGTTGGTGCGTGCTGCATGCTCCTAGTGAGGCGTGGAGCACGATAGTGTGCTCGGTTGGGCGCTACGGTGACCGTGGCCACGACGGCGACATCGCCGGCGGCGTGGAGCTCTCGGCCAAGGAGGGGCTAAGGCCTAGAGGTCGAAAGAGACCAGGGGAGAATGGGGAAACGACTCGGGGGCTCACCGCGGTTGCAGTGGGCGTCGAAGCGAGCTCGGAGACGCGCTGGAGATGGTGAATTCGACGGCGATGATGGTCGGAGCCTGAAGAGGGGAACGGCGACGTGGCGGCGATGCAGGGCTTCCGGAGGCCCGTGAAGCGGTGGGGAGGAAGAGGGGGTTGTGGCGGAGCTTCTGAGCTAGTCGGGGGAGCGAGGGGTGGCCGGAGACGGCTGCTATGGCGAACGTCGGCGACGGTGGTGTTCGGCTGTGTGAGAGAGAGAGCGAGGGAGAGGAGGGAAGAGCCGAGGGCGAGTGAGAGAGAGCAGGGGGGAGGCGTGGCGTCGTCCAGGGGCATAGAGGCGAGGAGGGGAGGGCAGGCAGGCAGGGAGAGAGGTGGCGTGGCGCGGTGGCGCGCGCGCGCGCCGGCCACACTCCCCTCCCTCTGTCGGGACGAAGACGACAAAGGAGGGAGACGGGCTGGGCCGCCTGCTGGCTGGGCCGGCCAGCTGGATGGGCTGCACAGGGAGGAGCCCAGGTAAGCTTCTCCCTTTTATTTTTTTCTGTTTTCTAATTTCTGACATTTGTTTTGATTTAAATAATATATTAAATCATTTATTTAACTTATGCCAATTTTTGCAGGGGCTAGATATATTATTCCAGAGCTCCTTTATAATTGGCATAATATTTGGACATATATTAATATATATAGAAATATATTTCCAATGCAAATATTTATGCATTAATTCGAAATGCCCAAAATAAATGTCCATGAGCCACTAAAAATATTGGTTTGATTTTTATCTCTGTCCAATATTTTCAAAGAGCAACATGAGCATTTTCTTGGACCCTTTTGGAGAAATTTTTATTTGGGTCATTTTCAAAATGATTCTGAGGGTTTCACAGATCCCCATTTCAAGTTTCTGATGAAAGAGTAAACATGATGCAACACTCTAATGCATGACTAGCTAGGGTGTGACAAGAAACTTTCACTTGTGCGGGCTCATATATCGGAAGCCTCATTGCACAACATCATCCACTCCAGTTGCACTGCCCAGTGCTTGGTGCTTGTTTTCATAGTTAGAATCGGTTGTCTCCAAATAAAGTCGCCTAACCTTGTAAGAATTGGAATTTCTTTTGACGGAAGGCAGCTCATCATCCAAGATGCCCCTTCACTTCAAAGGTTGATCCTTGATTCTAGTTATTCATCGTTGCAAATAACCATCCTCTCTGCGCCTAAACTGGAGACCTTGGGTGTAATACATGATCTATGTGCTCATTTTAATATGGTGTTTGGCTCCATAGTTCTTCAGGTACTTTATATTATCATCTACACTTGTAACCATAAGCTGCATTTTAAATATCTGTACATAAGTTATATATCATCTTGGAGTACACATTTTGTACTAATATTATGTTCTATGCTCAATGAAGAGTTTCTCCATGGATGGCCTAGCAATGGAGTTGGATTCTGTCAAGATCTTATATATCCAAATGAATGGTTTTGATCTGAACAAGATTATTGGCTTGTTGTAATGCTTTCCATGTTTGGAGAAGTTGTGTATAAAGGTGATAATTTCACGCACATTGGAAGCGCGCATATAGTGTACTAGAATTAACTGTTCAGCTGTTGCTCTTTCAACACTCTTTTTTTAGACCTTAACTTTTTTCAATCTTCATGTCTATTTAGGCAATGGGACAGGGTAAGAAAGTTATAACCAATCAGTGGACTCGTAAGCATCGGGATTTTCTCACTTCTCATGAGATTTGATTTAAGACAGTAACGCTAGAATGATATGTAGCCAACCATCCAAACACTAGATTTGTCACATTCTTCCTGCTGAATGCGAGGTTACTATTTTCCATCGGGCTTAAGTTTATCAACGGCATGGTTTTGACGGATGGGTATGTCGAAGAGCAAAAAAGGAGTTTCAGGTGTGCAAAAGAGCTTCTGAATGTGTCGGGCTTCTATCTACAACATATTGTGGTCATAATCAAGTAAATTCTACGACACAGTGCTGGAGTTAGATGTTGTTGGCCTTTTCAACCTGGGTTTTGTGTAAATCTGATGAACAATTAACCCTCGTGCTTTTGTACAGTTTGTAAGCTGGAGTTAGATGTTCTTGCCCTTTTCAACTCGACTGTGACTGTCATATTTTCTTTGAAACAAGGAAAATGGCTTGCCATTCATTTAATTTAAAGTGAAATATTGTAACAAATCCCAACCAAGGGAAATAATATCACTCTTGCCGGCTGCTTGAGCTCACTGTGCATTACAGAAGCCAAGTGATTAGCCCCCACCAGCACCCACAAACTTATTTCGAACTAGCACATCAAATGGGTTGTAAATTTTCATAGGAAAGGCTGCATGACCATGACAGATTTGGATTCTGACATTTGGGACCCGTGAGGAAATAGCTTATCCAAGGTGGTGTCAACTTACTAGCCAGTCAACAAACGATTCTGCCAACTAGCCATTGGATTGACATCCAACATCTGTCATGTATCTTCTATCTCTTGTCTTCTTCTTCCTCCAGCCGCCCAAACCAAACCACCTCGTCGGCTCCGCCTGCTCCCGCCTCCCATAGATGGTTGCGCCTCCGCCGCCCTACCGTACCCTCCAATGTTGGCCAGTCCCTCCCTCTATTCCCACACACGTCCTGTTATTCTCCAGTGACGTCAGCCCCAACACACACCCGCACCCGAACCAGTCAACCCTTGTACTCCCCTCCGCCTGCGACTGGACTAGCGCATCTTCCATGGCTCCTGTTCATTCCGTCCGAGGCGTCATTGTTGTCCTCCGCCTTGGTTCGCTCGCCGTGCGTGGTGTGCCGCCCTCTTGCGTTTTCAACATCGTCAACAACCGAGAGGAACAAGGAGATGACTATACGTGGAGAGGATGACAGTAGGGACCCACCAGCGTCATGGCAGCATGCAAGTAAGTGCCTCTAAATTACAAGCCCAAAAATATGGTTCCTCCTAATGGTTGGACATCTGGAGCTCATGCCATTGTGAACATAGTCAATAAACAAGAGAATTACACTACAAGTGGATGACACCAGGGACCCAGCAGGTCCCACAGTTTTTTTAGGAACAAGCAGTTGTTATTTATTCTAGTTTTAGCGATGGATCAGGGTAACAATGGGGCTCTACGGGGGCTGTGGCCCGTCTAGCCAGGGTTTTATTTATGTTTACACATCATGAGCCAGTTGTGTTTTTTTCTTGCTGAAAATGGCTAGCCTAGTTCGATTTTTTTAAAGAAATGCCCAATCGAGGCCTACTTGCTTTATCAGCCCTGCTGGACTGCAAATCTTTCAAGACGAGGAGAGTTTCATTCGTTTACATTTTTAAAACACATCAAACCGGGAATTAGTTTCAAATTTTTTCAGTACAAGATTTTAAATTCCATTGATTTTTATGCATGGACAATTATTTGGATTTTATATTTATATAAATTATTTTACAAAATAGTTTGAATGTGAATTGATATTTCGGGATTAAAAATAGTTGTATGCATCGAGATATGCAAAATTTCGTATACTTTTTAACCGGGCCACAATATGGGGTGTAATGCTAACAAAAAGAAGATGGGCACCAAAAAAATTCTTAAGAATTAGCAAATGGGTTGTACATTATTAGAAATAATGGTAGATGGGTTGTATGATGTTTTCCAAAGATTTGAGGCAGACTTGTGCGCATACTACAAGTTGATGTGTATGCTTTCCTAAAAAAAAGGTTGACGCACACGCAACACCGTGTCAACTTAATCAACACACGAGAGCAGTGACTGTTGGATTTCCATCCAACGGCTGCCGTGCTTCTTCATTCTCTACTCTTCCTACTCTAGCCGCTCAAACAAGCGCCGGTGGGACTGGCTGCTCCCTCCTCCCGCGGCCAGCTATGCTGTTGCACAAGCCTCACCGCCCCACCGTACTCCCATCGCTGGCCTAGCCATCCCTCTATTCACCCACACCTGTTGTTATTCTTCGGAGACGGCAGACGAACCAATAAACCCTCGTACTCCCCTCCGCGTGGGAAACAACTATCTAGTCTTCCCTGGCTCCATGTCATTCCCTTCCTAGGCATCACCGTCATCCACTGCCCTGGTGCTCTTGGAGCAGCCTGGTCAACATGGTCAATGAACGACATCCATCGGAAGTGGACTGTACGTGGACAGGCTGACAGCTGGGTCCATGGCCGCATCCAAGGAAATGCCTCCTTATTACACGCAAAATAATGATTCCTCCACCAGACAGCTAGGACCCACTGAAAGGGCCTCCGTATTTCGCGAAAAAAATGTTCCCCCCGCTGACAGGTGGGACCCACCAGCTATATCTTTGCATGCAAGGAAGTGCCTCCTTATTACACACACAAAAATGAATACCCCCTGCTAGCTGGGACCCACCATAGTGGGAGGCTGACTTGTGGGCCTACTAAGTTGATGGGGACGGAGGGCTTTGTCAACTTAGTCAATATGAATGATTCTAGCTCTAGTGACCATACGATGTCCATCCAACGGCCATAGTGCTTCTTCAACCTCTGGTCTTCTTGCTCCAGCCGCCCAAAGCAGCGCCGGTCATGTCGTCTGCTCCTGCCTCCCGTGGCCGGCTGTGCTGCTGCGGAGGCCTCACCGCCCCCTACTACTCCCACCGCTGTCCAGGCCATCCCTCCACTCACCCACACCCCCTGTTATTCTGCGACGATGGCATCCTCACATCGCAGCCGAACCAGTGAACCCTCGTACTCCTCTCCGCATGGGCATCCACTGCCATGTCTTCCCCAGCTCTGCGTTGTCCCCTTCCTAGGCCTCGATGTTTTCCACTGATGTGGTGCTCTTGGCGCGGCATGGTCAATGTGGTCAACGACCGACTTCCATCGGAGGAGTATTGTACGTGGAGAGGCTGACAGCTGGGTCCACGGCAGCCGCAAGGAAGTGCCTCCTTATTACGCGCAAAATAATTATTCCTCCACCTGACAGCAGGGACCCACTAGACGGGCCACCGTATTTCACGAAAAAACATTTCCCCCCTGACTGCTGGGACCCACCGGACGGGCCACCGTATTTCACGAAAAAATGTTCCCCCCGCTATCAGCTCGGACCCACTGGAAGTGCCTCCTTATTACGCACAAAAAAATGAATACTCCCCCTGCTAGCTGGGACCCACCTTGGTGGGAGGCTGACTTGTGGGCCTACTAAGTTGACGGGGACATAGGGCTTTGTCAACTTAGTCAATATGACCGATTCTAGCTCAAGTGACCGTATGATGTCCATCCAACGGTCGTAGTGCTTATTCAACCTTTGGTCTTCTTGCTCCAGCCGCCCAAAGCAACATCGGGCATGCCACATGCTCCCGGCTCCCATGGCCGGCTGTGTTGCCGCGGAGGCCTCACCGCCCCCTACTATTCCCACCGCTGGCCAAGCCCTGCAGCGACAACAGCCTCACACCACAATCGAACCAGTGAACCCTCGTACTCCTCTCCGCGCGGGCTTCCACTACCCCGTCTTCCCCAGCTCCGTGTCGTCCCCTTCCATGGCCTGACCGTCGTCCACCGCCCTGGTGCTCTCGGCGCGGTGTGGCCAACATGGTCAAGGAACGACTTCCGTCGGAAGAGTACTATACATGGAGAGGCTGACAGCTGGGTCCACGACGGCCGCAAGGAAGTGCCTCCTTATTACACGCAAAATAATTATTCCTCCACCTAACAGCAGGCACCCACCGGACGGGCCACTGTATTTCGCGAAAAAAAGTTTCCCCCTAACTGTTGGGACCCACCAGCTACATCTTCGCACCCAAGGAAGTGCGTCCATCTTACGGGAAAAAAATGATTCGCCCCCCTGACTGCTGGGACCCACTAGCTACATCTTCGCACGCAAGGAAGTGCCTGACAGTCGGGACCCACCTAGTCGAAGCGTACGTAGCATTGTCATTCTAGTCGCAAACGTGTACATACATACTGGTTGATTAGAGGCGTGCACGTGTCGTAGTAGAGGCGCGCACGTGTCGTAGTAGAGGCGCGCAGGTAGCATGTACACGTATGTATAGTGGCCAGGGTGCAAGAAAGAAAATACGACCACATACGTACATACGGGCGGGGTCTTGAACGCGTACTCGCGCACATGGATGGGTCAGAACAGAGAAATTGCATCGTCGTCGTGTTCATGGGGAGGCAACGAAATGTGTCATGTTCAGCGGGAGGCAACGGAACGCGTGGGAGCTAACCGTCTTGGATGGAATAGCCAATGGAAACGAGGCCTGGCGCACCGCAGAATGGAGGAAACAGCCTTGTGTTTGACTGGCCACAGTCGAAACGGGATCCTGTTCATCGGGAGGGGTCTGGCGTATCACAAAACAGAGGAAAGTGACTTCTGTTGGACCTCCTACGGACAAAACGGGGTCCTGTTGATCGGGAAGGGTGTGGCGTACCGCAAAATGGAGGAAATGGACTTGTGTTTGAGTGCTATGGTCGAAATGGGGGCCTTGTTCAGCGGGAGGGCTGTGGCGTACCGCAAAACGGGACTCCACGAGATAATGTTCATCTCCACCATCGACCTCCTCCAGCCTCCACGGGCTACTGTTCATCCACCGTCGACCTCCTCCAGTCTCCACCTGCGACTATTCATCCACGGGCTCCTGTTCATCCAGCCTCCACCGCGCGCTACTCCACCGGCTACTGTTCAACCAGCCCTCTCCATGGGCTCATGTTCAACCACCCCTCCACGGGCTACTGTTCAACCACCCCTCCACTGTCTACTCTTCAACCAGCCATCCACCGGCTACTGTTCAACCTTCCCTCCACGGGGTCATGTTCATCCAGCCCTCCACGGGGTCCTGTTCATCCACGCTCAACCGGCTCGATCAATCGGGGTCCTGTTCACCCAGCGGCAACACCACAAGGTCCTGTTCATCCAACCCCTATCAGGAACTGTTCATCCAACCCCACCAGCAACGCTCACTGTTCATCCAGAGGCAGCATCGATCGGCTTCAGTTAGCAGCACTAGTGAAGGAATCGCTTGATTGCTCGGGTTCAGTAACGCGTAGCCTGCAATGCAATCGCTCGGGTTCAGTTAGGAAACACCTCGCTCAGGTTCAGTTAGAGCCCAAGGGCTCGCACACACGCGCGTACGGTACAAGAGAAACACACATCGCTCGGCCCCCGACCACCCATCGTAACTGGGAACTCCTAGATATTTTCCTCGCCCTCGCTTGTACCACGGTTTTTTCCGCCATGGACGGCCCAAAGAATGTCATGCAGCTGCGTCTCCAGCCCGCCCAGGACAAAAAGCCCATTTTCGGTCATAATTTTCTGTCATAGAAGTAGGATCCCACCACATCTATGATGATACCGGATTTTGTCACAATTACCATCATAGAAGTGTCATAAGTATGACAGGAAAAAACTTTGTTCGGCCCAAAATGTCACGGATGTGTCTTTTTTTTGTAGTGCTTCTTTTATAGAACTCGAGGGAGGCGTGACCCACGCCCTTCCTCCTTTGACCGGCAAGGAAGACAACGGCAAGCAAGGAAGGCAATGATGGGATCGCGCCGTGCGTGGGTAGTTGCCAAGGCGTCAAGGGGGGAAGTGGGGGCGTCCCCCGTCACATCATGCACCACGCGACGCGCCTGGCCCGCAGGCGGTTGGGGCCTTGTCACACCCTGATTTTGGCTCTTTCTTTTTCTGTTGATTTACTAAGGATTTTGTTTGAGAATTCTTTTATCGTGGCTATGTAGTCTGGAACTTGGGAAGATCATCTCTTCCTAGTCTCCAAAGTGGCTTGCCATCCACAGAACCATCCCTACCTCATGTCATTTCCATCCTAGCCCAAACCCCAATATTCTTTGTATTGGGAATGTTCCTTTTCTATTAAAGGAATATCCCTATTTTCCCTAGGTTGTGAACCAACCTATATTTCTATCACTCACAAATTACCAAATAAGTTTCATATTTTTTTGGGGTCATATATTCCACAAATATGGCAAAACTTTTCCTAGCCATGTTCAAAAATAATTCAAGATTATTCCTTTCCCTATTCTGCCCTAAATGGCACTTTATGAAGGAAGTGTCATTTATTTCTTTCTGATTGACCTCAAACTTTTTGGACACCTTTTCCTATCCATATCATTGCCACATGCCAAAATTCAACTTCATTTGCCTAGTGAATATTTTTTATTTAATTTCCAAAGTTTCTGTCCAGAAAGAAACTTTGTGAAGGAGGTACTAGCTAGGAGTATCCAAATGAGTTGAAATTTTGACATGAACTAAATATGCTCATATCATAGATCTACTCAAGATTTGAGCATAATTCCATCATCCATGTGAGCACACCTTCAATTATTGGTTTTTGGCCATATTTTCAGTTTGTGAAGCAACTATATTTTATATTGCTTCATTATTGCTGAAAATTTACCAGGACCTTCTCCTATCCATATAAACCCTCTCCACAAAATATTTGCTCATTTTATCTAGCCAATTTCCCTCAGCTATTTTCCTAAGATTCTGTTCAGAGATGTGCATTATGAAGGAAGTACCACTTTGGCTTGTCCAAATGGTATGAAAATTTTATGGCACCCTCATATGAACAAATCATCATGCGATGACCATTTTTGGATCAATCCAAGCTAGTATGTGAGTGCCCCGTCAAGGTTTGCATTTCAGATCAGTATGGCACTTTGTACAAAGTACCAGCTAAACCTCTCCCCTTGAGCTAAAACCCTGCCATCATGATCACCTTAGTGAGTGATCAACACTAGTCAAAGCTCAGCTTTGATCTCCAAGCATGTGAGCCACAACAAACAACAAACACTTAGTTGTTCACTTGTATTCTTGCTACATGTGATCACATTAATGGCCACTATGCTTGGCTTTCTCCTCCTTGGCAACATGCTTTGTTCCCCTTATCTCCTTGATGTCTGCTAGAACTACATTGGTATTTCCCTAAAGAGGAATGAATGATGCAGTATAGCAGGTATTTCCCTCAGTGATGAAACCAAGGTTATCGAACCAGTAGGAGAACCTCCTCACACCACGTAAACAACCACTACTAGGGAAAACCTTATCCACAGAATCTTATCACTAGCGCTTGTTAAAATGAGGCGCTACTGCTACTTAGCAGTAGTGCATCTACCAAAACCGCGCTACTGTTAACCCCTTAGCAGTAGCGCGGCAGGAACTGAACGCGCTACTACTATAATTGCCACACCGTTCCCGACGTGCTAGGTATAGTAGTAGCGCCCTTCTAGAAACGGTGCTACTACTACCGGTTTTAGCAGTAGCGCGTTTTCCCCTCGCGCGCTGCTGTTATATCTATTCTCACCTAACCCCCCGCGCGGCCTGATTCCCTCCTCTTCCTCCCCCAATTCACCAAACTCGCTCTTCACCCCCTCGTCGCCTCCGCCTCACCGTCATCTCGCCGCCGTCTCCCCCGACCCCGCCTCGCGGCCGTCTCCCCCGACCCCGCCTCGCTGCCGTCTCCCCCGGCCCTGCCTCGCCGCCGTCTCCCCCGGCCCTGCCTCGCCGCCGTCTCCCCCGACCCCGCCTCGCCGCCGTCTCCCTCGACCCCATCTCTCTCCCTGCCCTCTGTAAGCACTCTCCCCTTTCGATCCCTCTTGTTAATTTGCTTAGTATAACCCTAGCTATTTAGTGCTAGTTAGTATGAACCCTAGGCTATTTTTAGTGTTAGTTAGTTAATTTAGTGTTAGTTAGTTAGTTAGTATGAACCCTTAGCAGTAGTTCCTAGGTACTAATTAGTTAGTAAGAACTAGGTACTAATTAGCTAGGTACTAGTTTATTTTTATTTATAGTAAGTTTATTTTCAGTAAGAACTAATTGAATTAATAGAACATGTTAGTAAGAACTTGTTGCTATTTTTTTAGTTAAAGCAATTTTTCCCGCATCGACGTGGACGATGCCTATCCCGCATCCTCGTCGTCGAGTCGGTGGAGGACGACACCTGCTTGACCAGATGGGCCATGTCCGGGACTGGGCTCCACCGGGGTGGTACTGGGAGGCGCTACCTACCGGGAGGCGCAGGTTGGTGAGGAGCCAGCCTGTTGTTGACCTGAACCTTCTTTGGTGGCGGTCGCGTGGGCCAGTGACGGTCCAGAGGCTCGAGGACCTCGCAGAGGTGGTGCGTCACCATGTCAGTGAGGAGGACGTGCACGTCCGTCGCTACTTGTTTGCGTTGGAGCACAGGTTCTCCAATACCTGGCAGGTTCTCCAGGGATCTCACTAGAGCTATGATCCCGTTATGGTTCCTTGTCTGTGGGTGTCCACCGCCCGCTCTGATACCCGTCGTGTGCTAGGGTTTTAGTTGTATTAGTGATGTTATATGTATGACACTATTCGGGATGTATTAGTGATAATATTCGACGATGTACGAACACGCATGAGATGATTTACTTTTCCTTATTCAATGCATGCTAATTTGAGTCCTATAAGATATTTTGAAATGTATATCTTGTGTTGCTCACATATGATATGTGCTTGCCCAAGTGGCCGGTCATGTTTGCAGGTTACACCTCCGAGTGGCCTATGTTTTGCCGGAGTGTTGATTCATTTCCGTTCCGGCAAATTTCAGGTGCTCGATATGTCCTATTTTAGCAAAGGTCATGCCGGATTTTTCAGTGAATTTTGGCATGACTTGTGCCAGAATATGTAGGAAATATCGAGTGCCCCGGATTTGTGTGTTGAGTATGCTGGTACTTGTCTTCGATCGATTTTCAATTAATGTTTTAACGATGAACATAGGAAATGTCTGACAACGAAAAGGATTTCGGTATTTGCAAATACTGCGAAGACGAGCGCGGCCTGTGCGACAGAATCTTCCTAGATGATGATAGGCGCTTCTGCATCAAGCTTGATGAGAACTTCGAAGTGGATACAGTAAGTCACAACGACAAGTCTTTTTTCGTAATTAAGCATGACATATGCTTCATTTGCTTCAACTTATAATTTGTTTTTACTATTCTACTAGCGTATCCCCTGCCATGCAAGAGTTTTTGTATTGGATAAGATAGGTTGCAGTCATACTATGGAGGTAAAGAAATTTTACTTGAAGATCGATCATGGTTATATTTTCCACACAAAATTATACAATTCAGACGACTACAACTATTTTGGATGCAAAACATGGAGAGCACTATGCAAGACTTATGCATTTGAGCCTGATATGGTTATCACCTTTGGTATTCTTCCGGAAGATGATATTGAAGGTAATACCGACATCTGGGTCGATGTGCAGACGCCTCCAGTTATACCAAAATGTGAGTTTCTCGACCATATTTATGTCTTCGATATTGTTTATTCAAAAATAGTTGACAATTAATTTCTATTGATAGCTTATTTCGGTGCAAGCAAACATGTTAAGCGCTTGGTAGACAGGACCGTATACTGTGCCGGGGCTAAACTCAACTGCGAGGAGCTCAGTCATTATGTTTCATGGCTTGCGGATCTTGATACTGTCAAGACAAATTTTCTTCCTGGATTTAGAAATGTTAGTACTGAAAATGTGCGACCAATAGTGTTCGTACTAAACTACGGTCACATCTATTTAGGAAGGATGGTAAGATTTTTAATATTTGTCCTCAGTGCATCTTTTCCATACATTATTTTTGAAGCTAAACTTCATTGCTAAGTATGTTACCATACGATGTTCTTCAACAGGGAGTCTTGATGAATGTTGTGCCTTATGGGATCGAGACTAAAGGTACCATGAGTATTATTAGCTTACGGCCAAGATATCCTACAGATTACTGTAGTGCATTCAAGATTAGCGACGGATGCTTAATAGTGCAAGACTGGACCAAATATGTGATGGGGGAGCGCAGAGAAGTACTAGGGGGCAACAAACAGAAGCGCATCCCGCGATTAGGAGACAGGTTCATCTGCATGCTCCAACTTGATCAAGAAGGAGAGCTACACATGTTTTATGTTATTTTACCTAAGAGAGAGCAGCAGGAGTGATTAGCTAGCTAGAAATGAGTTTGAGGATGATGATGTGCTACACATTTACTATGATGATAAAATAGCTAGTGTTGGTGGTAATGACTATGATGATTATTAAATAGCGCTGGCGGATTAGATTCAAGTGGAGGCAACATGTGGTGCACATCGAAAGTACTACCAGTCCAAACTAGATCAAGTTTGCATTAGTAGTATACTTTTGACATGCACCACATATTGCCTCCACTTGAACCTAGTCCACCTTCATTTGACACACTGGACATAATGATGTAAACCTCATAACTGGTATTGTACCAATATTTGTACGATGGAGAGAAAACCACAAAAATACACTAAAAAAATGAATACTAGTAGCGATGGACAGAAAACGCGTTGCCACTAGTTTCATTAGCAGTAGCGTGGGGATGTACAAACGCTATAGCTATTTGTCCTAGCAGTAGCGTGGGCCGGCACACGTTACTGCTAAGCAATAGCTGTAGCGCCTTATTAGTAGCGCGCCTACCCGCGCTACTAGTAAGCACAAAACCAGCGCTACTGCTAGGGTTTTCCCTAGTAGTGAACACATGCACACAAATAACAAATACTCGCAACCCGACGTGTTAAAGGGGTAGTCAACCCCTTTATGGTACGGCGCCTCAAGATAGGAAAATAACGTGAGGTAAAAGTGGTAGACAGGATAAATAGATCGCGGAACAAATAAATTACAGCAAGGTATTTTTGTATTTTTGGTTTAATAGATTCGAAAATAACTACAAAGGAAAATAGATCGCAAAGGCAAATATGATGAAAAGAGATCCGGGGGGCGTAGGCTTCACTAGTGGCTTCTCTCGAGAAAAATAGCAAACGGTGGGAAAACAATTACTGTTGGGCAATTGATAGAACTTCAAATAATCATGACGATATCCACCCAATTATCATTATATAGGCATCACGTCCAAGATTAGTAGACTGACTCCTGCCTGCATCTACTACTATTACTCCACACATCGACTGTTATCCATCATGCATCTAGTGTATTAAGTTCATGGAGAAATGGAGTAATGCAATAAGAATGATGACATGATGTAGACAAGATCTATTTATGTATAAATAGACCCCATCTTGTTATCCTTAATAGCAATGATACATACGTGTCGTTTCCCCTTCTGTCACTGGGATTAAGCACCGTAAGATCGAACCCATCACAAAGCAACTCTTCCCATTGCAAGATAAATAGATCAAGTTGGGACAAACAAAACCCAAATATCAGAGAAGAAATACGAGGCTATAAGTAACCATGCATATAAGAGATCAAAGAAGACTCAAATAACTTTCTTGGATAAAAACATAGATCTGATCATAAACTAAAAGTTCATCGGATCCCAACAAACACACCACAAAAAGGCTTACATCATATGGATCTCCAAGAGACCATTGTATTGATAATCAAGAGAGAGAGGAAGCCATCTAGCTACTAACTATGGACAAGAAGGTCTACAAAGAACTACTCACGCATAATCGGAGAGGCACCATTGGAAGTGGTGAACCCCTCCGTGATGGTGTCTAGATTGGATCTAGTAGTTCTGGACTCTACAGCGGCTGGAATTGATTTTCGTCGACTCTCCTATTGTTTCTAGAATATTGGGGTATTTATAGAGCAAAGAGGCGGTTCAGGGGGGCACCCGAGGTGGGCACAACCCACCTGGGCGTGCCTGGGCCCCCAGGCGTACCCTGGTGGGTGCTACCTCCCTCGAGGCAACCCCGAGGTGCTTCCTTGGCCCACTGGATATCTTCTGGACCAAAATATCCTCAAGAAGTTTCGCTACATTTGGACTCCATTTGATATTAATTTCCTGTGATGTTAAAAACATGCAGAAAACAACAATTGGCACTCGGCACTATTTCAATAGGTTGGTACCAAAAAAATGACTATAAAATGATTGTAAAACATCCTAGAATGATAATATAACAGCATGCAATAATCAAAAAATATAGATATGTTGGAGACGTATCAGCATCCCCAAGCTTAATTCCTGCTTGTCCTCAAGTACGTAAATGATAAAAACAGAATTTTTGACATGCAATGCTACCTAACATGTTCATCACATTTATTTTCTTTATAGCATGGATATTTGGACTTTTATATGATTCAAAGCAATAGTCTAGTTTTGACATGAAGACTTTAATAATTAGGCATACCAACAAGCAACCATGTCTTTCAAAATATCAACACTAAAGCAAGTTATCCCTAGCCCATTATGCTCAATCATCGATCCATTCATGAAACACACTCGAATATTAGCTACACCCAATGCTCAAATACGATCATAGTGCCCCTTAGTTGGTGCTTTATAACATAAGATGGAGACTCAATTCAAAACAAAAATTGCATAAGTAAAAAAAGGCCCTTCGCGGAGGGAAGTAGGGATTTGTAGAGGTGCCAGAGCTCAAAGCTTAAACCGGGAGATAAAAATATTTTTGAGAGGCATACTTTTCCCACCAACAAAAACGACTTAGAGAAACCAACACTTTCCATGCTAGATACATTCATAGGTGGTTCCCAAACAGAAAATAAAGTTTATTCCTTTTTCCACCATTACTTTCACTTTCCATGGCTAGCCGAATCCACGGTTGCCCTCCATACCAACACTTTCCAAGTAATTTATTATTTGACAACATAAAGTAAATTCATTTTTCATTTCAGGACTGGGCATCCCTAATACCTTTGTCGTACTCTCGTGCACTGACAAGTGAATAAACACTCATCATGAGAATAACACATCTAGCATGGAAAATATTGGTCACCCTTCACTGCCTCGCGAGCGGTAGAGCACACAAAAGAGAAAATTATTTTGAAAATTAGAGATGGCACATGCAAATTTGCTTAGAACGACATGGAAATACCGCATATAGGTAGGTATAATGGACTCATAAGGCAAAACTAGTTTAAAGGGTTTTGGATGCACAAGTAGTGATCATACTTAGTGCAAAATGAAGGGTAGGAAAAGGATTGAGAAACGACCAACCAAAAAGCAAAAAATCTCGTACCCAAGCATTTAGCATAAGTAACACCGAATAATGCACCATAAGTAGGATATAAATTTCATTGCATAACTATTGACTTTCGTGCTTGCATAGGTAATCACAAACCTTAACATCAATATTCGTACTAAAGCACAATTACTCATCAACATGACTCACATATCATATTGTCATATCTCAAAACCATTACCAAGAATCAAGTTTATTTTGTCCAATGATCTTCATGAGAGTTTATATGATATCATCCTTGGATATCTATCAGTTTGGAACTATTTTCATATATTGCTTTTGATAAGCTAAAACAAATTTAAGTGAAGATCATGAGCATAATTTTTCTTTGTCTCAAAATAATATAAATGAAGCAAGAGAGAATTTCTTAAAATATTTACTAACTCCCAAATAAATCTAAGTGAAGCATGAGAGCATTTCTTCAAAAAAAAAGCAAACCGTGCTCAAAAAGATATAAGTGAAGAACTAGAACAAATCCATGGCTCTAAAAACTTAAGTGAAGCATAGGAGAAAGCATAGCATAGTTTTTGGCTTTCTCAAAAAGGTGTGTTCAGCAAGGATTCATTACTTATAACACAAAGCAAAACAATCAAAGACTCACATCATACAAGACGCTTCAAGCAAAACTCATAATATGTGACAAATAAAAATATAGCTTCAGGTAAAATACCGATGGTTGTTAGAAGAAAGCGGGGATGCCACTTGGGGGCATCCCCAAGCTTAGTTGCTTGCTACTTATTTGAATATTATATTGGGGTTCCTTGGTCATCCCCAAGCTTAGCCTTTTGCTAATCCTTATTCCTTCATCCATCGTAAGATCACCCAAAACTTGAAAACTTCAATCACACAAAACACCAACAAAACCTTCATGAGATCCGTTAGTATAAGAAAACAAACCACTACTATAAGTACTGTTGCAAACCTATCCATATTTTTTTTGCATTATATACTGTATTCCAACTTTTCTATGGCAAAAACTCATCAGAGAAAACCATAGAGTCATCAAAACAAGCACACAACGCAAAGAAAACAGAATCTGTCAAAAACAAAACAGTGTGTAGCAAATCTGGATATTTCGTATACTTCTGTAACTCCAAAAATCTTGCAAAATTAGGAAAACCTGTGTAATTTGTATATTAATATTCTGCAAAAATAATCAAATCAAAATCACTTTTTTGTGGTTTATTAAAACTATTTTGGTGAGTGCATAAGTTTCTGTTTTTCAACAAGATCAAATCAACTTTCACCCAAATCAACCCAAAGGCCTTGCTTGGCACAAACACTAATTAAAACACCAAAAACACAATCATAACAGTAGAATAATTGTGCTAACACACAAGGACAGAAAGCAAAAGGCAAAAATAGATTTTATTCATTGGGTTGCCTCCCAACAAGCGCTATCGTTTTATTCCCCTAGCTAGGCATAACGCGTAGGATCGAAGTTTTGTCATCCTTATCCTTGTTTTCCTTGGAGGTATTTGTGTCGGGAGGTTTTGTAAATAAAACATAAAACACATTATCCATGGAAACCTTAGCACTATCAAGTTGCTTTTTATCATAACCCATTTGATTTCCGGCAGTGATCCAAGAATAGTGTTGATGAACATCGTTAAAAACTTGTTGGATCATATCTAAAATGGGGACTTGCTTTTTAAGATTCTCATCAAAGATTTGGTTATCTCCAAGCAAATGTCTTAAAGCATAATCACTATTATGAAGAATTTCATCAATCACGGGTTTTTCACAATTCATGCCATAAAAAACAAAGATTTCCCTAGCTTCCCGAATTATGTAGTCAAATTCATTCATCAAAACAAGAGTAGCTAACTTTTTAGCTTTAGGATCCTTTATAATGGGCAACTCATAGAACAATCTTTATAAGGTAGGATGAGTATGAATAAATCTAGTTTCATGTTTCAGAACAAGTGCTAAAATATCTTCCGCATAAGATTTAGTCCTTTTGAGTATAGAAATATCATTGAGACTTAATTTTCTGACACAATTAAAAAATTCTTGGATATGTTCTTTTCCCATAAAATTCCCTTGCCCCAAGACAAAAGTTTTGGCATCCAGATTACCCGTACACTTCAGTTTAGGAGTTAGGCCATCATCTGTTTCTGCCATACCAAAGTCACTCATGGTGACAAGTACAAGCAAATAAAAGATCTGACGAGAAAACGGCGAACGAAAAAGAGGGCGAATAAAACGGCAATTGTTTGTGAAGTGGGGGAGAGGAAAACAAGAAGAAAATGGCAAATAATGTAAATTTCGAGAAGTTGATTTGTGATTAGGAGCCTAGTTGATGTTGAAGATCCTCCCTGGCAACGGCGCCAGAAATTCCTTTTGATGTCTGCTAGAACTACGTCGGTATTTCCCCAAAGAGGAAGGGATGATGCAGTATAGCGACGGTAGGTATTTCCCTCAGTGATGAGACCAAGGTCATCGAACCAGTAGGAGAACCTCCTCACACCACGTAAACAGTACCTGCACACAAATAAAAAATACCCGCAACCCGACGCGTTAAAGGTGTTGTCAATCTCTTTCGGGTACGGCGCCTCAAGATAGGCAAATAACGTGAGGTAAAAGTGGTAGATATGATAAATAGATCGTGGAACAAATAAATTGCAGCAAGGTATTTTTTGTATTTTTGGTTTAATAGATCTAAAAAAGTAAATACAAAGGAAAATAGGTCGCAAAGGCAAACATGATGAAAAGAGACCTGGGGGCCGTAGGTTTCACTAGTGGCTTCTCTCGAGAAAAATAGCAAACGGTGGGAAAACAATTATTGTCGGGCAATTGATAGAACTTCAAATAAGCATCATGATATCCAGGCAATGATCATTATATAGGCATCACATCCAAGATTAGTAGACCGACTCCTGCCTGCATCTACTACTATAACCCCACACATCGACCGCTATCCAACATGCATCTAGTGTATTAAGTTCATGGAGAAACGGAGTAATGCAATAAGAACGATGACATGATGTAGACAAGATCTATTTATGTAGAAATAGACCCCATCTTGTTATCCTTAATAGAAACGATACATACGTGTCGTTTCCCCTTCTGTCACTGGGATCAAGCACCATAAGATCAAACCCATCACAAAGTACCTCTTCCCATTGCAAGATAAATAGATCAAGTTGGCCAAACAAAACCCAAATATCAGAGAAGAAATATGATGCTATAAGTAAACATGCATATAAGAAATCGAAGAAGATTGAAATAACTTTCTTGGATAAAAACATAGATCTGGTCATAAACTCAAAGTTCATCGGATCCCAACAAACACAACACAAAAAGCTTACATCATATGGATCTCCAAGAGACCATTGTATTGATAATCAAGAGAGAGAGAGGAAGACATCTAGCTACTAACTACGGACCCGAAGGTCTACAAAGATCTACTCACGCATCATCGGAGAGCCACCAATGGAAGTGGTGAACCCCTCTATGATGGTGTCTAGATTGGATCTGGTGGTTCTGGACTCTGCGGCGGCTGGAATTGATTTTCATCAACTCTCCTAGGGTTTCTGGAATATTGGAGTATTTATAGAGCAAAGAGGAGGTTTAGGGGGCACCCGAGGTGGGCACAACCCACCTGGGCACGCCTGGGCCCCCAGGCGCACCCTGGTGGGTGTTGCCCCCCTTGAGCACCCCCCCCCCCGCCAGGTGTTTCCCTGGCCCACTGGATGTATTTTGGCCCCAAAACATCCTCAAGAAGTTTCGCTGTGTTTGGACTCCATTTGATATTAATTTCTTGTGATGTTAAAAACATGCAGAAAAACAGCAACTGGCACTGGGCACTATATCAATAGGTTAGTACCAAAAATGATATAAATAACTATAAAATGATTGTAAAACATCCAAGAATGATAATATAACAGCATGGAACAATCAAAAAATATAGATACGTTGGAGACATATCACTCCCCGACATGATTTGGCCAATCATCGTGCACCGTGTGTGCCAGTTCATGTGGTGATCACGGGGCAGACATGCCAAACAGCATGCTCTGGCACTCCGCGGCTCTGTTCCCATCCTTTTCCTCCCCCTATCGAAGGGTCTCCATGTCCAGTAGCTAGCTCGTATCGTGCGGTCATTTCCCCTGTGCTGCCCTCTCCTATCCCGTCGTTGTTGCGTCGCCATCGTCGTGCCCGTGCCACAAGCTACTCTGCTCGGCCATTGTCATATATGCATTGAGCTCCCAAGCTCTCTCGGCCTCTCCCTCGCCTATATATAGCATCCTCGTGGTCCTCTCCACCTTGCTGCCCTCTCCCTTCCCCTTCCCGACCACTTGAGCTCGCGGCCTGCTCCTCCATCCACTATGGCAGCCTCGGCCTCCTCTTGATTCCGGCCACCCGATCCTCCCCTCCACTCCCTCGCCCATACACCTCCTTCCACATACTCCATCGATCCTCCCCATGCCCTCAGTTCATCGCCAGAGGTAGCAATGTCGCACCACCCCGAGTTCAGCCGCCGTTCCCCGCTCTCTGTCTCCACGGACCGTCGTTCCCCTCACCCGGAGGATGCCGGAAGCACCAGGGCCATTGCCGGTCACCCCTCCCTTACTTCTCCTCTATTCTATTGGGGAGGAAACATGAGGAAGAGGACAACCAGGCCAGGCGGGCCCCACGTCACCCCTCGGCCCCACCTGTAAGTGTCCCAACCGTTGACTTTGCCCAGGCCCGCGCGTTTTAAAGTGAAGACATATTCTGTTGAATGCGCTTTCCCTCAGGGAAAGCGTATTTTAATTCTAATGCATCTGAAAATGCGCTTTCTCTATGCAGAAGATGTATTTTTAGAAAAAGACATTTTCTGTTTTATCAGTCAGGGGCCTATTTGTGATAATCTTTTTACAGATTGTTCCCTAGTTTTCAAATGTCCGTATCTCCGCGATCGTAGCTCCGAATTAGATGATTCCAAATCCCACGTCTTCGTCTCATCGATGTTTCGTCGGTTCCATTTTCACTATGTGTTCACAAACTGGAAATGACCATTTTGACCTTACCCTTATCTAGCCCCCTCCGAGAAAGAAACGTTCCGGCGAATCTTCCCACGATTTCACCGCACTTCTTCCCGGGGAATCCTTCATCCCCAGGCAAGCCACGACAACCACTTGCATGATGGATTTGAAGTAGCCATGGTTTCCACTTGTTAATAATTGTTTGCTCAGTTACTATTGTTAATGTTGTGTCCATTATGCTTGTGGATCCATGTTCATCATTATGATATGTTCTTATGTACCCTGTTAGTATGTGATTACTTGCTAGCATCGTTAGTTTTGTATGTCAGTCTTTCTATACATGACGGTATTACTGATGCTCTTCATTGCATTAATATTATCTGTTATAAAAAAGTAATTGTGTTATGCATGATCATTGCAATGTCATGTTCATTTGCACCTAGTAGACCAGTACTTATTCATTGCTAATGCTATCATTCCTATAGTTATGCTTTCTGTCCATGCTCATGCTGATATCTTGCTCATGTGCATTATTGTTTCATCACGTTATTATGGCTCAACATCATTCAAGTTTAACCGGACTTCAATCAAACTTGAACATATGTTGGCTGAGTCGTAGTGCCATCGAGACGAGCTGATCAGTGCAGCCACACTTACCTATATAGGAAGGCCCTAATGTGCCCTATTTTCATGTCTCTCGCCGATGCCTCCAACTAGGGAAGATTATGCACGCGTGATATCCTGGCCCGGTAGGCGGCGATAACCTTGTGTGCCCGTAGTTGTTGTAGGCGCCTTTGTCCCCGTTTGGGACCGTTTTTGTTTTGCCACACCAGTGGTTGTTTGATGTCCAGAGTGGCATCCGGGGCCACCCATGACTTAGCCCAAGGGGAGTTGGTCGGAGTGGCCGGAAGAGTGTCATGCAATAGCTCATTTTTGATAGAACGATGTTGGTCCACCCGAATGGGAGCATGAGGCCATGGGTTATGTGGTGTGGGTACAGTGTACTAACCTCTGTAGAGTGTATAATCTATCAATAGTCGCGCCCGCGGATATGGGCACAGTTCTTAGTAGGTCACACTATGGGTCAACAATAATAATAACCTGCTTAATAATAATAACCCTGGTTTGATGAGGAAATAAGTTGGTTGATCTTTATATGATTGTGAGAGGATCATAGTGGTATCGTGGATACTGAAGTTGGTTGATGTTTATGGTGTCATGTGATGATCCCGGGTAAAGATCAAGCTCCTTGTGGTCTTGTGGTCACTGCGGTATTGATAATACCAAGCTTGGTTGAACCTGAGATTGTTGTGTGATGTCCGCGATTGTAAGTTGATGCATGTGGTGGTTACGAGGTAACCTCTGATCAGAGTAAGTTGGTTCATGATATGTTAAACCTGCTGCATGTTAGTATCATCTTGTGCATATCATGAGTAGCATTGCCATGATCATTTCATACGATGCTAGATGCGTTATGTTCAACATGATTCATGCCATGCTCATCTGATGTTGTTCTAGTGATATCATGCTCATCATTGTTTAACATGTAAATGCCATGATGTTGTTTGTCTTGATTGCTTTTGGTTGTTGTGAGTTCGCTGGTACATTCAAAGTACTCACTCGGTGTGTCATGCCAGTTTCCTGGTCATGCCATGTTTGCTCATTTGCTGAGGATCCTGAGTTTGTGATCTAGGATAAGTGTTCCAGCCAGAGTCCCTGTGGAGTGGAGTCCGTCGTTGTCGACATTGCTCTACTTCTAGAAGTTCTTCCGCTGCTACGAGTTGTTCTGCTGCTAGCATAGAGCAACCTAAACAGGCGTAGTATCACCATGCCAATGTAATCTGTTGTAATATCGGGACTCTTGTATCCCCGAGTATTTGTAAGAAAAGCTGATTTGTTCTATGCCAAGCAGTGTCGTATTCCAAAAGACTTGATCTCTGGTCTGGAATACGGGGTGTTCCGCTCTCTCTCAGCCGGGGTGCCACAATGGTTGGTATCAGAGCAGGTCTAGTTGTAGGACGCCCTAGCCCACGCGAACGTTAGAAAGCGGTAGTTTAGAGTATAGTTTGTTTAATGCATTTGGTTGTTGCATTTATTTGTTGCATAGCACGCATATAGACTTATTATCTGGTCGCTAATGGTATATCTTGTGAATGTAGGTGGTATCGGTTTTGATCCACTACCTGCACTCTCCAGTCTGTATACCCGCTCTTTGGTGTTTGGCATCATCTCTGACCCATCAGAGTGATGCGGAGGCACCCAGTGGTGTCGAACACCTTCAGGACTTGTGCTCAAGTATCGCATCGATATCTTTCCACCAGCCACCTCTACCGTTTCGGTGATAGACATGTTTCTATCCCGAATTGTGTCTTCTGACTCGCCCCTTTGGCAACCATTACTGATCCTTGATATCAAACAAGGGAAATGCCACCAAGCCCAATTTTCCACCATAATCCTACTATGTCATCCAATCTTTGGACGGGTACGGTTCCCTTCCGTCCGCTCGATGATGATGTGGTTGTGACCTTCGTGTTTTGCCACATGATCACCAAGTCCATCCTCACCTCAAAGCCCATCCATATGCACCCGGTGTTCAGCCAGCGCTTGGTGTAGCCTTGTTTATGCCAACTCCTTCCACATGTGGATTCACTTTCATGCACACCGTCACAGCATGTTAGATCGCAGTACCATAGTTTCCACAAGATTGGTGTGACTAAGTATGCATGCATATTATTGTTGTGAATAGCAGTAATATGTGATGTTGCTTGAATATGATATTGTTTGTATGCCTTGTGTGCTTTTGTTTATAATTTTAGTCATTTTCTACAATAGAGAATGTTAAGGTTTTGCATTGATTTATACTAACTTATCTCATGAGTTCTTGTTGAGTTTTGTGTGGATGAAGTTTGTAAGAATTAGGGAAATTGTGACATGAGAGGAATTAAGGAGACATAAGATCTCAAGCTTGGGGATGCCCAAGGCATCCCTAGTTAATATTTCAATAAGTCTCAAGCATCTAAGCTTGGGGATACCCTGGTTGGCACCCCACCTTTCTTCTTCAACAATGATTGGTCAATTTTGGTCGAGCCTAAGTTTTTGCTTCTTCACATGATATGCGATATCCTTGAAATGTCATACTCCCTCCGTTCCTTGATATAAGGTGTATAGATTTTTGAGAAAAAGTCTGAAATATAAGGTGTATTGCATTGCACCACTCGTTTGGATATTTTTTAGGGATTTGATTACATTTCCTTATATCATGTAAGCTCCTCTATTTTCTCATGTCAATTAGTCATGTGTAATCTCACTCAAAACTTGTGAAATTTTTCCTCTACGTGCGTTCTTTAATTTCCGTGCCAAAAACTATACACCCTATATCTAGGAACGGAGGGAGTATTATTTTGTTTTGATTGTTGTTGGAATAAAATACTTAAGATCTAAAAGTTTTATGGGAGTGAGTTTTCACATAGCTACTTAATTATTTGACTACTCATTGATCTTCACTTATATCTTTTTGGAGTAGTTTATCATTTACTCTCGTGCTTCATTATATCCTACGAGTAAATGGTTGAATAAATTGAATATCATAAATCTTAAATTATATATGTTTCATATGCTTATCCCATGGGGAGTAATTACTTCACATATAATAAGTATAGGTGGTAAAATTTATTGAAAGTTAGCAAACACAACATTGGTCACTTGAACAATTCATGAAAGAATATTGAAGGAAGAGAGATTTCACATAGAAATACTATCTTGGACATCTTCTATTGTTGTGAGCCCCATTAATTATTTTCAAAATTGAGCAAATTAGTTGAAGTTGGACAAGGAAGACAATGTAATGAGTTATGTTTGGGTATATTTTATATTGTTATGGATCCTCCAACATGTGGTGCTTGCTTAGGATCTTTTGCTAGCCTTCACCTTGTCACGGAAACTGATCCACGAACACCTATGGGGCCGGCGGACCGAGCCCCTTTCGGTTCGGCGAGGGGAGGAGGTCGCACGAAGAGCGGATCGAGGCGAAGCACACGAGCAGTTTACCCAGCTTCGGAGCTCTCCGGAGAGATAACACTCCTACTGCTGCTTGTTTGATTCTATTATGCTCTTGCTCAAGAGAGCTAAGTGTTTTTCTGGCTTCCGAATGAACCGAACCCCCTCTACGTTGCGCATGGGCCTCCTTTTATACGCTAAAGGGGTCACCGACAGGTGGAAACATAGACGAGGGCAAAAATGTAAAAAGAGGAGTGGCTGGTACAGTTACTTGTACAGTGCACCCTACCTAACCCTGACGGCAGGGGACAAGGGCATTAAATGCCAGTCTGCGTCGCCCAAACGGTGCAGAAAGGTACCATCAGGGACGGCACCGCTCGCCACGATGGCAGTCTTGTCAGCTTCGCATGCCACTGCGCACCGCTGGCTGCACAGCCTTCCGCCACGCGCGCCTGGAGAGGCCCCCAGAGCGACATGTTGGTGGATGCGCTGGAGCATGGGCACAGAGTGGCCGCCTGCCGCGGCAAGCGCCTTGCCGCGGCCGCTGTCTTGTCGGGCCCGGAAGCTTGTCGCTCACCGGGCCTTGCCGGGACGCGCGGCGCGTCGCGGCAAGTTCCTTGAAATGCCTTGGTTGGCCTTCCCAGCAAGCTCCTCTTGCCGGGGCCTTGTCTCCTGAGCTTAAATACTTTGTTCTTGAATGGCTCCAAGGGAACCATGGAGGACCTTGGCGGTCGCCCGGCAAGCCTTGCCGCAGGGTGCTACAACTGCCCGTGCACGAGTTCGGGATACTAGGGTACCCCTACTCTAGTACACCGACAGGAGCCCCCGGGCCTGGGCCATACACGGTGCCGAGCGCTATTGGGCCAGGCCCAAAACAGGGCACGGGCACACGCGGCCTGGGTTACGCCGAATCTTGTTCCGTATCCACCGCGCCCTCCCCTAACGGCACGCGTTGAATGCGGCATCGTGGGAGAGATCGTGGGTGGTTTCTTTATTCGGAAGGGCGAAACATCCGCCCCCTCCCTCTTTATAAGCAGGGGAAACAGGGGCAGTTCGCCCATCTCTTCGTTTGTTGCTCCATCTCCAGAAATCTCCGCCGCTCCCCCCTTCTTCTTGAAGCAGAAAGAGAGCAGCGCTCCGCTCCCCATTGCCACCAGCATCACCAACGACGCCGATCTCCCCCACCACCTCCGCCATGGATCCAAAAGCCGACAAGGGGAAGGGCGTGAAGTCGGCCGAGGCGCAGCGGCTCGCAGCGCTGCGGAAGGAGCGGGCCCTCTTCCCCCCTCAGCTCGGTGCGCAGGAGCTGAGGGAGTACTACTACCTCTTCTGGTCGACGGAGACGCGTGCGCATCCACGCACGAGGGTACTCCCGGCTGCAGCTTCGGAACTGGCTCCAAGCGGGTACCCGTTCTTTGCATTGTTCTTCTACTGCAGGTTCTGCCCGCCCTTTTCTGATTTCTTCTGCGACATCATGAACACCTACGGGTTCCGCCTCCTTGACTTCACCCCCAACGCCGTTCTGACCATGGCAGTTTTCGCACATTTGTGCGAAAACGTTGTTGGAGTCCACCCAAATGTAGCCCTTTTTTGCCACTTCTTCATGCCTCGGGTCGAGAGAGGAGAGCCGCTTGCCGGAGGGATCGCCTGGATCTCGAGAGTCGGCAAGAAGGAGGCATATCTGGACTGTGAGCTCCGCAGCAAGTGGGAGGAGTGGAGAGCGGAGTGGTGCTGGATCGTCGAGGAGGACCCGCAGCCGTTCAGTACCCTGCGCCAAGCCCCAATAGTGCGTGGTAATGATTGGAGCAACGTGGCCCCGGAAGACGAGAGGCTGAAGATCACCATCACCAGGATCCTTCACCTCAGGCTTGCTGGGCTCACCGTAGGCGCCGTTGGCGCAGATTTCCTTCGCCGCTGCATCACCCCCCTGCAGGAGAGGGGGAGACCCGCCTGGGAGTTCAAGAACTCGGCGGATATCATGAGGCTGCGTCCGGGCCTCAACTTCAACTTCACCGTCCTGGAGCTGGATGCGATGCTGCTGGAGTTGTTCAAACGCGATCCCCAACATCCATTCACGCTGCCGAGGAGCGTCGTTCCGTTGTGCAACAATTGTCGCTTGACCGGATCCGCGCGATGATGCTGTTGTGCGATTCGCACGGAATCGCCCCAACTTGGCAAGAACCTGCGGATGACATCGTATAAGCGTTCTTCGACGACTTGGTAGAAGTGCCGGTCTGCGCCGACGAACAGAAGAGCCTCACCCGCGACACTACCGACGCGGAGCTGCAGCGCATCACCACTAGGGCGGAAGAGGCTGCGCCAGCAGCTGCCGCGGGCGCGTTCGGGTTCACCATGGAGGAAGCAGAGGCAGCAGAGGTGGCATGCCTTGCCGAGCGCGAGGAGTTTGCCGGCGAGGAAGATCTTGCCGGCCCTGAAGAGGAGTCGAGCGAGCCTGGCGAGGAAGAGCCCGAACCTTCAGATAGCCTGCCGCAGGCAGAGCCCCTAGCCCCGGCAAGGAGGCAGCTCTGCAGGGCCGGGGACGTAGAGGGGCGGCAAACGGACCAACAGCCGCCGAGCTGTGCGACACGCTCTACCGTGGCAAGCACTGTTGCCATAGGAGCGCCTCACGCCGCAGCGGCAACTGGAGCGGGATCTTCCCGGTCCACCGCCACCGCCCCTGCCAAGCGGGCAAGGGAACCTACTCCTCCGCCTCGCCGCACGGGAGGGGAGCCGGACTTCGATCTCTCCGCGCTCAGCTCCGACAAGGAAGAAGAAGAGTAAGCTTCTTGGTGTTCTTGTAGTTCTTCAATTCTTGTTGTTTTTGTCTTGTATCTGACTTGCTTCGATCTGAATCCATTCCTTTTCAGGATGCTGGCCCAGAGAGCGGTGAAGAGAGCCAAGGCCCCGGTGATTGTCATCGAAGATGATCCCACCGTGTCAGCAGGTGGTGTGTCTGAGACCACCTTGACGGACCCTGCAGCCACTCCCCAAAGCAGCCCCCAGCGCAGCCCCCAGCGTAAGTTTGTAGTTTACTTCCTGCTGTCGGGCGCGCATGGGTGCTCTTTTCTCTACTGATATCTTGCTTGTTGATTTGTGTAGGAGCAGAACAGCCTCACCAGGAGGGCCCGGAAGCCGCCCCCGAAGTGCCATCCGCTTCGACTATGCCGCCAAGGGAGGAGTCCCCGGCAAGGGAGCACTCTCCGGCAAGGGAGAACTCCCCGGCAAGGGACAGTTCTCCGGCAAGGGATGGCACCAGTGATCCTCCGGCGGTTGAGACCGCGACCGCATATCCTAGTACAGGTAATCTTCTTGCCTGAAATCTTCCCTTGGGCTCTTTTTTCTTGTGAATTTCCTTTCTTGGATTTTTGCTTGATTTTTCTCCCTTCTTCGTTCTTCAGATCCATCTGCTGCGGAGCCAATGGAGACTGAGGACGCCGGCGAGAAAGGCGCGCGTGGCAGCAACAATGACGCCGCCGCCAACGAAGAAGGGGCCGGTGCTGATGAGCCCGCCGGCGAAGAGGCCGCCCAGGCTGCCGCCGCAGAAGCTGGCGAGGGATCCGGTGATTGCACTGACGGCCCTGAGGCCGCAGGAGCGCCAGGCGCTGCGCCGACCGCCGATCCCTCCGCCGCTGCTGCAGAGCCAGGCTCCGAAGAGCCCTAGCCCGGCGCCTACCTGAAGGCCGGCGACGGTATCTTCATCAAACTCCCCTGGGCGTCGAGCTCCAGGGCGCCGGTCGAAGGAGAAACTTTCGATGAGGAGCTGCTCGCCTCCGCCGGGCCGTCGTTGGTCGATGCGCCAAGCAGCAGCAGTGGAGAGCCTGAGGAGGAGCAGCTGCTGCGGAAGCTGCTGTCACTCTACCGCGCACGACAAGCCAAGCTGGCTTCCCGGGAAGGGCTTGTCGCGAGGGCGGGAGTCGATATGGAGAAACGCGCGGAGGAGCTCCGGGGCCTCAATCAAGAAGCCCTCCGGTCCCTGGCACAGGAGCGGGAGCGACTCGCCGAGGAGCGTACAGCCTTCCTTCTCGAGAAGGCCGAAGCTGAGGAGGAACAAAGGCTTGCTGCCGAGAAGCAGTACGCGCGAGAAGGCGAGTTGGTGCAGCGGAAGGCCAACCTTGACAGCTACGAGGAGGAGCTTGTCGCGCGCGAGGGAACACTTGGCGGGGCTCTCAAGGAAGCAAGGGATGCTGCCGCAACTGCAGAGGCCGCCAAGAAGGAGCTGGAGACGAGGCTGACGCAGTTGGAGGCCAACCTCAAGACGAGTGGCGAGGAGCTTGCTGTGCTCAAGCGCGAGCGTGAGAAGGATGATGCTGCTCATGGTGAGCTGCAGGGTCTTATCGCTGAAAGGAGCAAGGAGCTCAGCGCCGCCAAGGACTCCAACGCGGATCTCGAGTTGAAGCTGGCTACGCTGACTCAGACGCTGGATGCCGCCAAGGAGCGAGAGGTGACCTTGTCGGAGAAGATCAAGGCCGACAAGGCGCTTCTGGCGAGCATCGCTGTTACCCAGAACTCATTTAGGGAGACGGTGGAGCATTGGACCGAGGGTCTGGTGAATATCGCCGCATTCATCGACGGGGAGCTGGCGCAGTTGGAAATGGAGGACTTTGGGTATCCTTCCGACGAGCATCTCCAACCCAGTGCCAAGCTCAGCCTGTTCTTCAAGGGCGTGGCGACGGCACTCCAGCGACTCCGGGAGAGGATCCCAAAGCAGCTGGCCGACGAGTCACGCAGGATTTGCGTGGGGGCTCTCCAGAAGGTGCTGATGAAGGTGTCCTTCCGCAACCTAGGCCTCAACCTCACCAACGTCCTCAGGTCCTTGCCGCCTGACGCCGATCTGGATGCGCTCAAGGCCCTTGTCGCACCCATTGTGGACAAGGTGAGCAAGATCAAGAGGGTTGAGGGCGATCGCGTAGACTAGGCCGCCCGTTTTATCTTTCTTCTTGTCGCTGCTAGCCATATTATAAGATCAATCTGTTAGAGTTGCGACAAGTTATTTTGTAATATAACTCTATTTCCGTTATCAATTGCTATGTTATTTCCTTTACTAGATTCCTTCCTTTGTATGTTTTTTCCCTACGCTTTTAGGGGACTTATCGGCGCAGGCACCCGAGCCGCGAGCGCTGAGTGCGGGACGTCAGCAGCCTGCTGGCGGTGCCACTTCCGACAAGAAACCTTGTCGCGGCTAGTTGCAGCACACTTAAGTTGTTGAGCGGACTCGAAACAAAGTAAGGGCGCAACTAGCTACGAGTTGGTTCCTCCGCGCACAGGTTTTCCATACAAAGCCCGGTCATTCGAGGAAGATAACTTTAAAAATTAAAACTAATTGCTCAAACTTTGGCAACTTAGCTTTTCTGTCGTTCGCTTCCCGGCAAGGCGAAACTTGTTTGAATGATGCCTGGTCCACATCATAATCTTCTCCTTCCCCCCCGGGAAACTTGTGTGCGAGGGAACCTTCCTTTCCTTTGTTGAGAAAAAGAAAGAAGAGAAAATGAAGATATGGAGCCTTTCGGCTCGTTATTGCTTACCGGAGGTTGGTGCTGCACAAAGTGTCAGATAACGCATGCAAGAAAGAATATAATGCATGAAATTGACAAGATGTGCGGAGCACATGAGCTTTACTTATGCACGGGATCTGCGCCCGGCTTTGTACAAAGGATTACATGCAACATCGGCAAGACTTGTACAAAAGGTGGTTGCCGGAACAGGTTCCGGCAACCGCGCCCTACGGGTAAAACTTACGAAGATGCTCAGTGTTCTAGGAGTTGCTCACCGGAACGCCATCTTCGGTCTCAAGGCGGATAGCGCCGGGCCTAGTGACTCGTTTCACCCGGTAAGGGCCTTCCCACTTCGGCGTCAACTTGTTAGAATTCTTGGCGGACTGAACGCGCCGAAGAACAAGGTCACCTTCCTCAAAGCTTCTGGCATTAACTTTGCGGCTATGGTAGCGGCGCAAAGCTTGCTGGTATCGAGCAGCTCGTATAGCAGCCTGAAGACGATCCTCCTCAAGGAGCAGCGCGTCATCTTGTCGCAGCTGCTCTTGCTCAAGCTCATCATAAGCGAGCACTCAAGGTGACCCGTATACGAGTTCCGTGGGGAGAACTGCCTCTGCTCCATAGACTAGAGCGAAAGGCGTCTGGCCAGTGGCTCGATTTGGCGTCGTCCTGATTGACCAAAGAACCACCGGCAGCTCCTCGATCTAGTTCCTTCCGCACTTGCGCAGCCTGTCGAAAGTCTTGGTCTTGAGCCCGCGCAGCACTTCAGCATTTGCCCTCTCCGCTTGACCGTTGCTTCTCGGATGAGCAACAGAAGCGAGGCAGACCTTGGCGCCAAGATCTTGGATGTACTAGATGAAGGTGCGGCTCGTGAATTGTGTGTCGTTGTCGGTGATGATCCTGTTAGGGATCCCGAAACGGCAAACAATCGACCTGAAGAACTTGACTGCTGACTGTGCTATCACCTTCCTCACCGGTTCCACCTCCGGCCACTTTGTGAACTTGTTGATTGCAACGTACAAGTACTCAAAGCCCCCGACAGCTCGGGGAAAGAGGCCGAGGATGTCGAGCCCCCAGACCAAAAATGGCCAGGATAAAGGGATCGTCTGGAGAGCTTGAGCTGGCTGGTGTATCTGCTTGGAATGGAACTGGCATGCTTCACACTTGATTACTTGTGCAGTTGCATCCTGGAGGGCTGTCGGCCAAAAGAACCCTTGCCGGAAAGCTTTGCCGGCAAGTGCTCTTGCGCCAATGTGGTGACCACATACGCCTCCATGTATCTCTGCCAACAGCCTTTGTCCATCTTCCCGGTGAATACACTTCAATTTCACACCGTTGAGTCTTCTTCTATACAGTATGCTATCGACAAACTGGTACATACTTGACTGCCGGGCTACTTTTTCCGCTTCTTCTTGCTCTTCAGAAAGATCTCCTGTCTGAAGGAAATGGACAATCTGCTGTGCCCATGCTGGAGCTTGTGGCTCGACAACAAGGACTAAAGGCACATCTGCTGTTGCAGGAACACCCGCTTCTACGACAAGAACCTGCGGCTCTGCCGGAGCTTGATGTTCTCCAGCAAGCTTGCCGGAGCAAAGCTTGTCGGGAGCGTCTGCTACGACGGAACAAACCATAAGGCTTGCCGGAGCAGACTGCTCCTCAGCATCCTTGGTGTTGATCTTGGGGACATTCTTGGCGGCGGCTTCAGGGAGCTCTGCTGGAAAATAGTCACCAGAAATCAACTTTCTCTTCTTGTTTTGTCCAGTTGATGGTGTTACGGACGGTTGAGTCAGCTTGAGCACAAAGATCCCTGGTTCCACAGGCAACTTTAGTGTGGCGCACTTCGACAGGCCATCAGCAATGTCAGGACCCCGACTCAATGCCACATCGATCTAGCATGTAACACCTCATATCACTTTGCGGCCTCACGCACGGTATTCCACGGGTGTCGCCTTACCTTTGCCCGGGACCGTTTGCGCCTTTTGGCACACGTATATGACAGTGTCGCTAGCATCCATATGATAAGGAGCCCGGGCTGACATGGCTAGTCGTAAACCCAAAGTGGCACAGACTTACAGGGACAGGCATCCATGACCCAGCATCGAACGTGTCGGTCATCAGCGAGTGAATCCAGGCTGTAGCACTAGGCTAGCAGGACTCCGGTGAACCGGGCTGTAGCGGGCTAACAGGACTCCGGTATTCATCGCATGACATTTCCCTGAAGGGACAGACATAGGAACGAAGAAGGACACATGCCGGCCAGCCTAAGTGTTCCGGAGCAGTAGCAAGCTACCATGGCTCAGTGGAAACACCGGGAGACATTTCGCGGTAAGAGAGGCTACTAAGGATAAACAACTAGATAGTCAGATCCCACACATACCAAGCATTTCAATAACATACACACAATATGCTCGATATGTGCAAATACAACATGGCATCACAACACGACTCTACAACTCAAGTATTTAACCAATAGGCTCCTAGGAGTGAGATATTACAAACATGGGTCTCATGACCCAACACTCAGAGCATACAAGTCAAAGCACATGCGGAAGCTTAACCTGTCCGAGTACAGACATCTATAAATGAAAAAGGCTGAGAAGCCTGACTATCTACCAGATCCTGCCGAGGGCACAAGATCGTAGCTGAGGTAACAAGCTAAACGTCGAAGTCCACGTGGAACTACTAGTGAGACTGAAGTCTCTCTGCAAAAACATAAATTAAGCAACGTGAGTACAAATGTACCCAGCAAGACTTACATCAGATCTATCTACATATGCATCATTATCAACAAAGGGGGTGGTGGAGTTTAACTGCAGCAAGCCAGCTTTGACTCGGTGGCTAACCTGAACTACGACTGCAAGTAACTCTTTTGAGGTGACGCACACGAGTCCACATATTCACCATATCAATACACCACTATGGATCCGCTCCCGTCTCCCTGCGAGAACGCCATCCATAGCACTCACGCTTATCTTGCGTATTTTAGAGTATCCACTTTCACTTGTCTATGAACTATGCAAGGGGTCCAAGTTTCCATATCCGAGGAATCCGGCTATTCGAATAGATGATGTTAACCCTGCAAGGGTGTACTTCTTCACACACGCTCTCGCCACTTACCACCATGTACACGTCATGTATCTCGGCAACCTTCAAGCGGAAGCCTGGCGAGGGAGTCGGCCACGACCTGACTAACCGAACAAGTCTCTAGTCCAGGTTTATCGCCTATTCGGGTTCCATCCGCAAGGAGATCCGGCCGGGGTGTCGCTCACGGCCCCAAACGATGTGAGCAGGGTTCCCAAGCCCACCATCCGGGTGCCACTTGGTACACCGTGCCACTGTGCCTAGTCTGTCCCAAGCCCACCTGTACCGGGTGCCACTTGGTAGACTACTAACACTACCTACAAACACTAGAAACTAGTTGCAACTCCTGGACAGAGATCATGTTGATTAATAAGTCGAGAGGGGCACTTAAGCATTCCAATGTGTGGTAGTAGCTGGTCATGGATCACAAACACAGAACTCAGTTCCTGAGGACGGCTGCAATGAGACAACCCACCATGTACTCCTACATGGCCTCTCACCGCTACCTTTACCAAATCGTGTTCACACACTTAGTCTCAACAGTAGGACATGTTTATACACCTCCGATTCATTCCCGATGAATCAGACCTGACTCCACTCTAAGCAGTAGCAGGCATTTCATTTGGAGTTACGGTTGAATTTCATATATAAATTATTTCATTTGGAGTTACGGTTGAATTTCTATGAATTTTAGAAGTTTAGAATATTTTCTGAAATTATTAAATCATTTAAGATTTATTTAAATTCCAGAAAGGAATTATTGCGTCAGCATGACCTCATAGTGACGCAGCAGGTCAACGGGCGCCGTCCAGGTCAAACTGACCTGTGGGCCCTGCGTGTCAGTGTCTGGACTAACTAACCTAATTAAAATTAACCCTAACTAACTTGGTTAGCCGGGCGGGGCCCGCATGTTAGTGGCTCATCTAATTAGCTAAGTTAATTAACACTAACTAACCTAACACTAATTAAGCAGGCGCCTGGGCCCACATGTCAGGGGAGGTCAAACCCCGGGCCGATCAGGTCAAACCTACCGGCGACTTGTCACCGGCGACGACAGAAACGGCGGGGCGGCTCGGGATTGCGATACAGGGAACCATTCGAGGCGCCGTTGGGCTCTACGGAAAGCTGGCGATCCCGCGCATCCAACGGTGCAACCGGGGCGAGCTGGGGTGGCCGGAGCTCACCGGAATGAAGCTCACGGCGGCGCCGGCGTTCGGGTGAACTGGGTTTCGGGGTTAGGGAGCACGACAGGAGGCAAAGAGGGGTGTTACGACCTCCTGGGGTTGCACTGAGCACGGCCGCGTGCTCGGTTGCAGCTCTAGGCAACGGTGGCTACGGCGGCGACATGGCCGGCGGCGAAGAGCTCTCGGCTCCGGTGGATATTGGCGTTAGCGGGAGAAAAAGTGCCAGGGGAGGGAGGGGATCGACGCAGCAGCTTACAGCGGATCGAACGAAGGGGTTGGTGAGCTCGGGGGCGTCCTCGTTGCTGCGAATCGAGCGGCGACCATCGGTGGCGGTCGAGGATGAAGACGACGGCGTGGAGGCGATGCAGAGCTTCCTGAGGGGCTTGGCTTGGTGGGGAGGAAGAGGGGGTCGAGGCGGAGCTCCTGGGCTGCTCAAGGGGACGAGGGAGGGGCCATGGCCGCGGTGGTGCAAGTCAGCGGCGGCAGGCGCGTTCGGTGATGAGAGGGAGGAAGAGCAGAGGAGGGGAATGAGCTCGGTGGGAGAGGGGAGAGGCACCAGAGGGTTTGGGGGAGTGAGGGGGAAGGTGCTGGGCGTCTCCGTGGCGCGGATTAGGACGAAGGGCGGCCTCCAGCGCGAAGCAGGAGGTGGCCGGGGCTCTCAGGCGCGCGCCACGCCTCGCCTCTGCCTACTGGCAGAGGAAGACGACGAGCGGCGAGGTGGTGGGCTGGGCTGGTCAAGCTGGGCCGCAGCTCGGCTGCCAGGTAAGTACTCTCTCTCTATTTTATTGTTCTGTTTTCTATTTTTTTTAAATTTGTTTTGCCACTGTTTTGAATTTAAAATAATTCAAACAATGCCAAAAACTCCTCTGAATATTTTTATTTTGCTAGATGGACTTTTCCAAAAGCTCATAAAATATTTCAGGGGTATTTGAAATTATATTCTAGTTATATGAATATAATTCAAATTCAAATAGCTAATGATTTAAATCCAAAGTCCCAAAAAATAAATCCTTAAAAATGTTCAATATTCTTGGTTTGGATCAAAACCCTTGCCAAAAATATTAAACATCTAAGAAGAGCATTTTGGAACAATGAATGAGATTTTAGGGTTTTTGCCCTTTTTTTATTTAGGGTTTTGAGGCTTCTAAATTCCTCAGTTAAAGTTTCAAAAATTTAAACATGATGCACAGATGGAGGCAAGCATAGGTCAGGCCAGAACTATGGATGTGACAACTCACCCCCACTAAACAAGAATCTCGACCCGAGATTCAAGTGTAGGGTAAGACGATGGGGAACGCAACCTAACACAATCTTCACGATCCAGGTTGCCCTTCATAAGAACATTGATTCGATCACCATCATTGTCTTGATGTCTTGCTCTGAGAACTCTAGCTAATCATGACAAGAAGAGGAAAGGAAAACTCTAGAAGGATCGATCTTCTCGAAGGTCGAACAACTCACGGAATGAGACATAGAACCATCTCTCGGGTTGAGACACGAGATACACATCAAGAGGGGTGGAAAGAAACGGATGACGAAGGTTCACTAGGTGGACAATAATTCCACACTTAAGAAGGTGGTAAACGACCATAACGGGGCACCTTAGGGAAGGTGACTTGTGGAAATATCCCCTTAAGTGGCAAAAAGAATTACCTTTGATTCAGAGATCATTGAAACTCTTTATACCAGCCTAAGGAAAATCTCGAGCGATCGTTTGGAGGGGTTCGGTAGAATGGCATACTCGGACTTGGATGATGTGGATTACCTTGTTGAAGACAACGTAATGGATGAATTTGCTTATCACCGGAAATGGAAGAGACCCATGGTAGAATGGCACATTGGCGGTGCAAGCTGGGAACAAAATGCAAATGCTGGGAATGATTCTGGTAACTAGGGAAGAACCCAACAATAGAGAGTGGATTCACTGTTTGAGAGTTATAGCATAACCGAGGAAGTTGAGAGCAAACCTAGTTAGTGCCGATGGTAACACCTAACACTTGTGCATGCTCTCAAGAACTTGAGCATTTCCACAATCATCAAGGTTTTATCAACATCCGTGTCAAGGGTGCTGACAACACAACATACTACCATGATGAATAGCGATGGACGATGCAGATACCAGGAGAGATAACACTTTCTCAGATTTCACCCTTGGCGGGGCCAAGGAAATAAAATCTGGATGATCGACCGAGAGACATTTAGCACTCCGCTTCTAATGTTCTCCTTGATGTGCTGGTGTAACCCATTCATAGATATGGTTTGATATCTAGAACATCAAGTAAAAAGGTCGGACTTCGGAACACAGAAATCCATAGGGGCAACTAGGGAGTAAATCCTACGAAATCCCTATGGGGAGGTGGCCAACTTTCTCAATCAAGAGCCTACAATAATGGGTCTTCTGGCTAGATGTGTTGGCCACGACATCCACTTTACCGGTTATAAAGGGACCAATATTGTAGTTCTTGGGAAACATTCCAACCATCAAGTCTGCCTGAGATTCAGATCTGGTTGGTGTCAGGATATTCCAGACTCATCGAGTCTAGGAAGAAAAATGAAAGTTTGCAACACAATTCGACGAGATGACGTTGCGAGATTCTCGGGAAATGAACTACGATAGCAAGCTCCAAAACATGAGCTGGTTCTGCTACAAACATGTGAACACGTTGTCCCAGACAAGCATGACCACATGGTAGTCTTATAATAAAACACTACCGAGTTCTGGTTGGGAACCATCATCGAGGATATCAAAGTTCTTGATTAAGCCCGGGTTAGCTCTTAAAAAGAACTCCTACTCCTAGGACAAATCAGTCAGTGGCTTGGTGTGCTAGGGATACATGTGGAATGAAGATGATCAGTCTATCAGACCATAGAATACTTCGCACATGCATGGCTGACTTGGGATGGTTCCAGAGGAGCAGAAACAAACTTTCTCGAATTCACGACGGCAACTTACATCAAATGCACGTGAATCAAAGGAAGTCACTTCTTTCATCCAAACATATGCTTCATGAACGAAACACGAAGGCATTGCTTACAAAGTTTCCAACACTAGGTTGATGTTCAACATGAATCATGGGGGAGACAAAATGCTACTGATGGGCTCAACAACAACTCATCGGAATTTCCATATCACTAGACTTCCACCATCATGTGAACAGGGTGATAGTATTGGTCAGAGCAAAAGATATAATGGTGTATGCTCGAGGGACAGCCACGAGTAAGACAACATTACGAACATCGTTGGTTCTGATTTGATTTGGGAATAGCCCACACTCAAATCAAAGTTTTAACAAGATAATAGGTCCAACAACTGATCACAGGGACCAATCGATGAAAACATAATCTTTCTTCAACATACATACAAGATATCCCTTAATATGAACTAAGTCGGAGAAGCCTTTATCTTCCAGCTCTCCAAGTTGTTGTTCAGCTTAACCAACTAGCTCAGGGTATCCAACACAGATTCTTGGAGAAGGGGTGGTTTATAAGAAAAACCCAACTTGATCACAAGCTCGACATAACGGTCAGGGGACAACCTGGTGATACTTCCGGGAAGATATTCGGAAAAATCACGAACCACCGGTATGTTACTAAGCTCGAGAACAATCTCGCTTTTGAGGGTAAGACGATATGATCAAATGAGTGAGGACTTGAGATAATTCCTAACTCATCAATCAAAGAGTGCACCAGGAAATAAGGACTAGGTAGCACAATCAACCTTAGGGCGATGATTCAAAAATCAACATGCTAAGAATGAGGTTATTGTCCATTAACTACCAAGCAACAAGGTTGCTAGGAGTATTGAATTCACACATCACGATTCACTTGTCGGCATTCCGGTTGTGACAACACAGAACCGAGGGATGAATAATGATGGCGAGAAGTATCACTGTTCCAAGAGTTCATAGGATGGTGTGCAATTCCTATAACAATCCCGATATTAAAGATGGTAATACTCCCAGGTAGAGCAGAACAAAAGCTGGATTAGCAATTTGTTCTGTGGAGCACAACTTCTTTGACCCAATCCTGGATATGGAAGAGGTACTGGAGTTTGTTTCTCCTAGTCATTCCGCGATAGAATGCTTAACGGACCACAAGAGTAATAGGCATCGATAAACGAATGCACGCATACTCTTGACTATCAATTGATAGACGAGGGTCAGAATGCAACTAAAGAGAACAACTCAAAGGAACATATAATTTTCTGAGTTGTGGATGCATAGATTAGTATGTCGGGCGAGATCAACATTTCTTCCAGATAACCCATGCAGAGAGGTAGGACTGGCAGAGTTATGATTTATGAATGGAGAACTCCTCAAGAGTACTCTAATTGTGATCTATTGATCCAATAAACATCTGCCATAAGCGGTTCATAGTATTTGGAAGAAGGAAATACCACGGACCTCGAGGACTATCGCAAAGTTACTAATATCCTAAAGGAACTAGCAAACACTATCAACATGAAGTAAGTAGAGTGAATCTCGGGTTCAAAACCCAGAAATAGAATGCCTACTAACTAATAACATCACGGGATGCTTTCAAAAATGACGGCCAGAATCATCACACTGGAAACACAGATCATGGCTAGACCACTAGATGATCCCCTAAGACACCTAGGGTCATAATAATATCTCCAACATATATGTCAAGGCAATAGAGTACCTCAACTCACCGATTAGTGTGATTGAGCTGGCATAAAGGAACATCGAAAACAGGAGGAAGGGGTTGCAAATGCATCCGACTATTTAGAAACCTGGGATGACTCGGACAGCATAACGGCTGTAAATGCTCAGAAAAGATTTGAGACAATCACAAAAATGGTGGCATAACCACTCAGAAGCACAATATCAAGGTTTCGAGATCATCAGAGACATACCGAAGTAGTAGTAACTGGACTGAGGCTTAAATCCAACAATCTTATAAGTCTACGGATTAGTAACACGTGATCCTGATAGAAAGAAGAGATAGCCTAATTCCTTAACCCCATAGGAAAGATAAGATGACTCAGATCAGAAGGGCATAAGGTATAAGGAGTAAAAAGAGCCTTACTTTCCATCCCACAATCAATTCCCTTATATAACTAAAGAATTTCTAGACTCAACTTCGACCAGTTTGGCTTGGTAATCCTACAGGCAGTCAAGCTCTGATACCAAACTGTCAGGACCCCGACTCAATGCCACATCGATCTAGCATGTAACACCTCATATCACTTTGCGGCCTCACGCACGGTATTCCACGGGTGTCGCCTTACCTTTGCCCGGGACCGTTTGCGCCTTGTGGCACACGTATATGACAGTGTCGCTAGCATCCATATGATAAGGAGCCCGGGCTGACATGGCTAGTCGTAAACCCAAAGTGGCACAGACTTACAGGGACAGGCATCCATGACCCAGCATCAAACGTGTCGGTCATCAGCGAGTGAATCCAGGCTGTAGCACTGGGCTAGCAGGACTCCGGTGAACCGGGCTGTAGCGGGCTAACAGGACTCCGGTATTCATCGCGTGACATTTCCCTGAAGGGACAGACACAAGAACGAAGAAGGACACATGCCGGCCAGCCTAAGTGTTCAGGAGAAGTAGTAAGCTACCATGGCTTAGTGGAAACACTAGGAGACATTTCCCGGTAAGAGAGGCTACTAAGGATAAACAACTAGATAGTCAGATCCCACACATACCAAGCATTTCAATAACATACACACAATATGCTCGATATGTGCAAATACAACATGGCATCACAACACAACTCTACAACTCAAGTATTTAACCAATAGGCTCCGAGGAGCGAGATATTACAAACATGGGTCTCATGACCCAACACTCAGAGCATACAAGTCAAAGCACATGCGGAAGCTTAACCTGTCTGAGTACAGACATCTATAAATGAAAAAGGCTGAGAAGCCTGACTATCTACCAGATCCTGCCGGGGGCACAAGATCGTAGCTGAGTTAACAAGCTAAACGTCGAAGTCCATGTGGAACTACTAGTGAGACTGAAGTCTCTCTGCAAAAACATAAATTAAGCAACGTCAGTACAAATGTACCCAGCAAGACTTACATCAGATCTGTCTACATATGCATCATTATCAACAAAGGGGGTGGTGGAGTTTAACTGCAGCAAGCCAGCTTTGACTCGGTGGCTAACCTGAACTACGACTGCAAGTAACTCTTTTGAGGTGACGCACACGAGTCCACATATTCACCATATCAATACACCACTATGGATCCGCTCTCGTCTCCCTGCGAGGACGCAATCCATAGCACTCACGCTTATCTTGCGTATTTTAGAGTATCCACTTTCACTTGTCTATGAACTATGCAAGGGGTCCAAGTTTCCATATCCGAGGAATCCGGCTATTCGAATAGATGATGTTAACCCTACAGGGGTGTACTTCTTCACACACGCTCTCGCCACTTACCACCATGTACATGTCGTGTATCTCGGCAACCTTCAAGCGGAAGCCTGGCGAGGGAGTCGGCCACGACCTGACTAACCGAACAAGTCTCTAGTCCAGGTTTATCGCCTATTCGGGTTCCATCCGCAAGGAGATCCGGCCAGGGTGTCGCTCACGGCTCCAAACGATGTGAGCAGGGTTCCCAAGCCCACCATTCGGGTGCCACTTGGTACACCGTGCCACTGTGCCTAGTCTGTCCCAAGCCCACCTGTACCGGGTGCCACTTGGTAGACTACTAACACTACCTACAAACACCAGAAACTAGTTGCAACTCCTGGACAGAGATCATGTTGATTAATAAGTCGAGAGGGGCACTTAAGCATTCCAATGTGTGGTAGTAGCTGGTCATGGATCACAAACACAGAACTCAGTTCCTGAGGACGGCTGCAATGAGACAACCCACCATGTAATCCTACATGGCCTCTCACCGCTACCTTTACCAAATCGTGTTCACACACTTAATCTCAACAGTAGGACATGTTTATACACCTCCGATTCATTCCCGATGAATCAGACCTGACTCAACTCTAAGCAGTAGCAGGCATGACGAACAAGCATGAATGAGTAGGCACAACAGGGCTCAAACAACTCCTACTCATGCTAGTGGGTTTCATCTATTTACTGTGGCAATGACAGGTCATGCAAAGGATAAAGGGGTTCAGCTACCGCAGCAAGTAACAAATGACTCGTTGTTGTCCTAATGCAGTAAAAGAGAGCAGGAGCGAGAGAGTAGGATTGTATCAGAATGAACAAGGGGTTTTTCTTGCCTGGCACTTCTGAAGATAATATAGCTCTTCATCGGTGTCATCGATCACATTGTCGGTATCACGTCTATCGAAAGGGGGCAATCACCGGCAACTGAGGAAAAACACAATCAATGCAATGCACAATATGATGCATGAATGTGACATGGCAATATGCTGTTGTTTGGGCTAATGCACCTAGCTATGATTTAAATGAAGTTGGTTTGAATACATGATTCAAATTCCAACTCCATATATGATTATTTAAATGCCCTTTATTTTTTTTGTCCAAAACAGAGGACAAACATTGTTCAAACATGCATGAAAATGGTACATATGGATTCCTTGAATTTTTCTGATAATTTTTCATATATAAATTATTTCATTTGGAGTTACGGTTGAATTTCTATGAATTTTAGAAGTTTAGAATATTTTCTGAAATTATTAAATCATTTAAGATTTATTTAAATTCCAGAAAGGAATTATTGCGTCAGCATGACCTCATATTGACGTCAGCAGGTCAACGGGCGCCGTCCAGGTCAAACTGACATGTGGGCCCTGCGTGTCAGTGTCTGGACTAACTAACCTAACTAAAATTAACCCTAACTAACTTGGTTAGCCGGGCGGGGCCCGCATGTCAGTGGCTCATCTAATTAGCTAAGTTAATTAACACTAACTAACCTAACACTAATTAAGCAGGCGCCTGGGCCCACACGTCAGGGGAGGTCAAACCCCGGGCCGATCAGGTCAAACCTGCCGGCGACTTGTCGCCGGCGACGACAGAAACGGCGGGGCGGCTCGGGATTGCGATACAGGGAACCATTCGAGGCGCCGTTGGGCTCTACGGAAAGCTGGCGATCCCGCGCATCCAACGGTGCAACCGGGGCGAGCTGGGGTGGCCGGAGCTCACCGAAATGAAGCTCACGGCGGCGCCGGCGTTCGGGTGAACTGGGTTTCGGGGTTAGGGAGCACGACAGGAGGCAAAGAGGGGTGTTACGACCTCCTGGGGTTGCACTGAGCACGGCCGCGTGCTCGGTTGCAGCTCTAGGCAACGGTGGCTACGGCGGCGACATGGCCGGCGGCGAAGAGCTCTCGGCTCCGGTGGATATTGGCGTTAGTGGGAGAAAAAGTGCCAGGGGAGGGAGGGGATCGACGCAGCAGCTCACAGCGGATCGAACGAAGGGGTTGGTGAGCTCGGGGGCGTCCTCGTTGCTCCGAATCGAGCGGCGACCATCGGCGGCGGTCGAGGATGAAGACGACGGCGTGGAGGCGATGCAGAGCTTCCTGAGGGGCTTGGCTTGGTGGGGAGGAAGAGGGGGTCGAGGCGGAGCTCCTGGGCTGCTCAAGGGGACGAGGGAGGGGCCATGGCCGCGGTGGTGCAAGTCAGCGGCGGCAGGCGCGTTCGGTGATGAGAGGGAGGAAGAGCAGAGGAGGGGAATGAGCTCGGTGGGAGAGGGGAGAGGCACCAGAGGGTTTGGGGGAGTGAGGGGGAAGGTGCTGGGCGTCTCCGTGGCGCGGATTAGGACGAAGGGCGGCCTCCAGCGCGAAGCAGGAGGTGGCCGGGGCTCTCGGGCGCGCGCCACGCCTCGCCTCTGCCTACTGGCAGAGGAAGACGACGAGCGGCGAGGTGGTGGGCTGGGCTGGTCAAGCTGGGCCGCAGCTGGGCTGCCAGGTAAGTACTCTCTCTCTGTTTTATTGTTCTGTTCTCTATTTTTTTTTAATTTGTTTTGCCACTGTTTTGAATTTAAAATAATTCAAACAATGCCAAAAACTCCTCTGAATATTTTTATTTTGCTAGATGGACTTTTCCAAAAGCTCATAAAATATTTCAGGGGTAATTGAAATTATATTCTAGTTATATGAATATAATTCAAATTCAAATAGCTAATGATTTAAATTCAAAGTACCAAAAAATAAATCCTTAAAAATGTTCAATATTCTTGGTTTGGATCAAAACCCTTGCCAAAAATATTAAACATCTAAGAAGAGCATTTTGGAACAATGAATGAGATTTTAGGGTTTTTGCCCTTTCTTTATTTAGGGTTTTGAGGCTTCTAAATTCCTCAGTTCAAGTTTCAAAAATTTAAACATGATGCACAGATGGAGGCAAGCATAGGTCAGGCCAGAACTAGGGATGTGACAAGCAATGTCATTCTGAGCTCTCGGAACATGCTCCATCTGTAGGCCGTCAAAGTGCTCTTCCAGCTTTCTCACTTCATCAACATATGCTTCCATCAACGGACTCTGATAATTCTTGTTCACTTGGCGGACGACAAGTTGTGAGTCACCCCTGACAATGAGCTTTTTGATCCCAAGGTCCGCTGCGATCCTGAGACCGGCAAGCAGTCCTTCATACTCTGCAGTATTGTTGGTTGCTTGCTCCTTGGGAAAGTGCATCTGGACTACGTACTTGAGGTGCTCTCCGGTGGGTGCGACAAGCAGCACGCCCGCACCGGCGCCTTGCAGCGAGAAGGCACCATCAAAGTACATCAGCCACTCTTTGCTTGTCTCCTTGACGGGGATGCTTGTTTCTGGAATCTCTTCATCTTGTGTTGGTGTCCACTCTGCTATGAACTCCGCCAATGCTCTACTTTGGATAGTTGAAGTACTCTCAAACTTTAGGCCAAAGCTTGACTGTTCCAGTGCCCACTCGACAATCCTGCCTGTTGCTTCTGGATTTTGCAGTATCCTCTTCAGCGGAAAACGAGTGACGACTGTGATCTCATGTGCTTGGAAGTAATGGCGCAGCTTTCTCGAGGCCATGAGGAGGCCAAAAAGCAATTTCTGCACACCGGAGTACCTTGACCTAGTCCCCTGCAGAAGGGAACTGACAAAGTAAACTGGGCGCTGCACCATTCTCTTCTGCATCTTCTCATGCTCCTGCGTAGATCCATCCTTGTCGGGACCAGAGCTTGTCGGCGAAGCCCCCTGTTTTTCGCTGGATGCATCTGCCGTGGTTGCTGGCTCATCATCTGCCTCCCTCTCCGCCACTAACGCAACACTAACCACTTGATTGGTTGCCGCTATATACAGCAGCAACTTCTCTTGCGGCCTAGGTGCGACAAGTGTTGGAGTGGAGGACAGGTACCTCTTTAAGTCCTGCAGCGCAGCCTCCGCCTCCGGAGTCCATTTCATTGGACCTACCTTCTTCCAAATTTTGAAGAAAGGCAGAGCGCGCTCAGCAGATCTAGAGATAAACCTGCTGAGAGCAGCCACGCAACCGGCAAGCCTTCGTACATCCTTGACGCGCTTTGGTGCTTCAATCTGCTCAATGGCCTTGATCTTGTCGGGATTGGCTTCAATCCCCCGCTGAGACACGAAGAACCCGAGAAGCTTGCCGGAAGGGACTCCAAACACGCACTTCTCGGGGTTAAGCTTGAGGTTGATCTTGCGCAGATTTGCAAATGTTTCGTCTAAATCTTGAATCAGGGTCGCCCTGTCCTTGCTCTTGACCACTATATCATCCATGTAGGCTTCCACATTTCTGTGCATCTGCGGCTCAAAAGCATGGTGGACTACCCTTGCAAATGTTGAACCAGCATTCTTCAAACCGAAAGGCATCCGTACGAAACAGTATGTGCCACACGGGGTGATGAATGCGGTCTTCTCCTCATCCTCTTCTGCGATGAAGATCTGATGGTATCCTGAGTATGCGTCAAGAAATGAAAGCAAATCACATCCGGCCATGGAGTCAACAATCTGGTCGATGCGCGGTAAAGGAAATGGGTCTTTGGGACAAGCTTTATTGACATCAGTGAAGTCGATACAAAGCCTCCATTTCCCGTTTGCCTTGTGCACGACAACTGGATTGGCCAACCACGTAGGATGGAGCACTCCTCTGACAAGGCCTGCTGCTTCCAACTTCTTGATTTCTTCCGCGATGAATTCTTGGCGCTCCACTACCTGTTTCCTGACTTTCTGCTTGACGGGCCGCGCATGAGGACAGACGGCAAGGTGGTGCTCAATTACTTTCCTGGGAACACCGGGGATGTCAGACGGTTGCCACGCAAACATGTCGACATTCGCCCGCAGGAAAGCAACGAGCGCGCTTTCCTATTTGGAGTCGAGAGTGGCACTGATGGTGAAGGTACCACCAGTGCCGTCCTCCTTGGCGGACACCTTCTTGGTCTCAGGTGGAGCTGCCATTACCTTTGCGCTTGCCGGAGTGGGCATCAGAGCTCTTGCCGGACTTGGTCTTCTTCTTCCCCCCTGGAGCTTCAGCGGCAAGTGACTTGCGATCTGTTGTGGCTGTTGCTTCTCGGTAGATCTTGTCGGCACAGATAAGAGCATCCTTCTTCTCGCCAGGGACATAGATGACACTTATCAGGCCTGGCATCTTGAGCATGTTGTAGGCATAGTGAGAGGCTGCCATGAATTTGGCGAGTGCTGGATGGCCGAGTATCCCATTGTAAGGCAATGGGAAGTCAGCAACGTGAAAAGTGACCCTCTCAGTCCTGAAATTCAATTCGCTGCCAAATGTTACCGGCAACGTGATCTTTCCCTTCAGCTTGCTCCTTCCCGGGTTGATTCCTTGGAATGTGCCAGTCTCTTCGAGCTCACTGTCAGGGATCTGGAGTTTCTGGAGCACCGCGGAGGAGATCAGGTTCAAGCCGGCCCCGCCATCAACTAGCATCTTAGTGACCTTGAGGTTGCGGATAGTTGGTGAAACACTACTAGAAAAACCCCTACTAATGGCGCACCTATTATGGCTATTAATGGCGCATCTGTGGTGCGCCATTGATAGCACGCCATTAGTAATTTTTACTAATGGCGCACCACCTGGTGCACCATTAGTATCTGGTATACTAATGGCGCACCTCGGGTGCGCCATTAGTATATGACAGGGTGCGCCATTAGTATGCCTCCCAAGGGCCATGTATACCTAGGTGCTTTGGCATACTAATGGCGCACCACCTCTGGATGCGCCATTAGTAACCGCGGCATACTAATGGCGCACTGCCCAGTGATGCGCCATTAGTATGCACTGTCATACTAATGGCGCACTGTCATGTGATGCACCATTAGTATGAATATTAGGTCTTTTTTTATCTTTTTATTTTCTGTTTTTTACACAGGTTACAAAATGTATAGTTTGACAAAATATAGACATCACACATCAACAACAGATTCATCAAATACAATAGAAGATTAGTCTTTGAATACAATTCATCATATTAGTCTCCGAATACAATTCATCATATTAGTCTCCGAATTGAAAAGACCGAACAAAGATAGAACATTATATTACAAGTCTCGAGACCGCGAGTAGCGAGTCTGTCTTCACATTACAAGTCGATATCGATCATCTAAACTACCATCACATAGAAGAGAGCTGCGGTCATCACGATGAGCATCATCACGATGAAACTCGTCTTCATCCGGTTCCTCCAACGCTCCCTCCCCTCTCGCGCTAGATAGCGGGCGTATCTAGATTCGGCCTTGGCCCTAGTGGTGTACCCTTTGTAACTGTTACCGCTGAATCGGTGAACCTGTCTCCGACACTCCTCCCAGTCATCGTAGACTCCGGGAACCTTACCATTGTACACGACATACGTCGGCATCGCTATGCACTAGCCAAACGAAACGTTAGTACCAATTCACAGACAATACATAAGCAATATATAAGTATGCAACAGAACGATCGGAAGAGAAAAGCAAGACATTAATAGCATCGATTACATCTAAGTTGAACGACTCTCGAAACCAAAGAGACATACTACAAGTTCATTAAAGTTTAATTACAACATGAGCCAATCGATGTTTCAGAACTAGACAACTCGACTCAAGGGACCGGAGCGTGGATGAAGCCGCCGTCTATCATGGGAGTCATGAAAGAACGGGCGTTGTCATCCTGCATTTGTAGCATTGTGTCGATGTCACTGTTGGACGGTTGATTTCTGAGGTAGAACTGCCCCGAGGTACCAAGGACATCTTGATGGATGATTTCCGCAAACTCCGACTGGATGCGAAAGAATTCTTGTCGGAGGTCCGCGTCCTGGATTGCTGACACGCTCGCGGCCCAATCTTTGAGTTTACTCGGTAGCAGAAGTTGATGATGGTCCCGTATGATCGCCCGCATGTGATGGATGGCATAGTAGGCACCCTTCTGACCGCCAGGCGGCTGCTTGACGCAGAAGAACATCGTATTATGGGAGAACACGTGCTTGCCGTACTTACGAATAGGCCTGGTGAAGGTGCCTCCAGATTGGGCGTAGCCGGGGAGAACATCATCAAGAACCTTCTTGACATTTGTGTAGTCTACGTTCGACTGACGGTCCGGGTCGAAATACGTGGCCATAGAATATTTGGGGCTTAGGAGGATGAGCGTGCAACGTGTGTCACTGCAGAAAACACGGAATGTTAAAAGAAAAACGATCGAAATGTAAGAATTCATATGTTACGGGCCGGTTGAGGGGAGGACTTACTCGGGAAAGTAAGGCACGAGGAAGTTATCCTTATCTTGGTTTGCCAGAATGACGCCTTCGAGGTAAGAACTCGTGACTTGCCGGTCCCCAGCGCTGCCCAAGATCTTGGCACGCATGTAGAAGGGGTCGACTATCACGATGTCCGGGGTCTTGTCGCGAATGATCCGCATCTCCATACTCAGCGAAAATAGCCGAACGAAGGTGTAGTTCAGCGGATGAAGGTTCAACATAGCGTGGATGTCATCAAAACGCAGGACGATCGTACGCCCGATGGAGTTATCCACAAAGCCCTTGCCCTCTGGCACCTTGGCCGCGAAAACCGGGTATGCCACATCCTTCTCTCTGAGACGTCGCTTCTCCAAAGCAAGAACACTGTCATGCAGGCTCCGCATAGCACCGGTTGCAGCATTGAGCATATTTGTCGGTAGCACCGCCCTACCCGCCACATGCACCCTCCTCGCGATATCCTGCGGTGAAGGTGGCCCGTCCTGAGCACGGATCGTACTCGGTGCCGGCTGGCTCGCACCCTTCTTAGTCTTTCTTTTGCGTGCCTTCTTCTTCTCCTGTAATGGGACCGAGTTCTGCTCACAGACCGCCTTCTTGATTGTGTTGGGGCTGATAATATTTCGCACCTCGCCTATCTGAGGCTCGGTGAAGTCGGCAGCTGGAGGCGTCTCCTGAGAGCTGAACGCCAGACGGCGCCTGTTGCAACTTGGCTTCTCCGCGGTACGAGCTAGATCGCACACGTCTTTTGTTGGGTTTGGTTCTTGAGAAGGAGGCCCCATGAAGTCGCCATCGTACCCATGCTCGGCAAAGTACTGATCGACATTGCCAAATGTATCATCGTCGTCGTCGTCATCGTTCTGATCCTGTGCCATATGCATGTTTGGATCCAGTGGCATAGGGATGTCCGGCACCGTTACGGCGGTCTTGCCATGGGGCCGACTTGGCGCTGGCACGACTGGCGGTGTTGTCTTTGGGGTGGTGTCCCCCGCCCCTAAACGAATCTGGCTCTTCGGCCAAAGCAGGGGCCAGCTCAGGCAGGCGCTGAGGGTCATCACGTCTTCATTGTCGGCCCCGACAGGTCGAATCGGAGGTAACAAGTCGTCGCAGCCTGGCAGCACCCGAACCAGTTGAACCCTAAACAAGTTGGGTGGCATCTGGGTACCATGGAACAAGGGGTTGCCCGGTTGAACGATTTTTCCCTTGGCGACATCGACCAACTCGTTGTTCACGAAGTGGAGGAGAGTGCACGGAACATCGGCGGCGCCCTGCGAAAACATGTAGGGCGTCAGGGATGCCCAGTCAAAGGCAAGGAGATGAAGTCCTCGGCCGAGAGAGGCTTAATTAGTTACCGTGATGATGGCGTCGAGCTAGGCTAATGTCGAGGCACCGCCAACGGCGGGCGTGCAGTTGACGGAGGGGCCGCTTGCTGAAGAGGTGCCGGCCGGCGTACACCCGGGTGCATTAAGATCCCGTGCCGGCGTCGGAGACACCAATGCCGCCTCCGCCGGAGGCACCAATGGCCCCGCCATCGCATTATGCGAGTTGCTGGCCGTGATGCTAGGAATCGGGGGCGGCCCCTGTTGGCCGCCCGCAATCCACGCACTCAACCCCGAGATCAAGGTAGGCACAAGGGCGGTGATCGTCGCTCCGAGTCATTTTTCCACTTGCTCTTGGACAATCTCCGGAATCCGCGCCACCTGTGCCTTGAGTTCTTGAACCTCTCGCGCCTGGCTTTCCGAGCTGGTCTTTTTCTCCTTCCGCACACCAGCGGTATAGTATGACCCCCATTTTGTCGACAAGCCTTTGTCGGCCACACGACCAGCTGACGTCGGCTTACTGAGCTTATCCTTGTTCTTCATTACATTCAACCCCCTATTTAGAGTGGTGTCCCAAGGGTTGCTCTTAGTCGACTCCGCGCTACTGCTTTCAGTCGCCTGCGGAAGGAATGTGAACCATTTAGAAATTTGGCTTCATTAATTAGAATGCAACCATATGGAGCTAATTACGCGGGGGTGTATTCCTTACCAGAACAAGCTCAAGTGCGCTGGTGTTCGGATCCGTGGTAAGCTCCTTTGTTATCGGGTCCTCCTTGTACCGGGCCCTGACATAGTTCCTAGTCTGCTTGTTACCGCTGTATTTCTCGAAGCGGGGCGGTAGGCCTTGCTCGGCACGGTCCGCGTCCTCCTTGTCCCATATAGGCTCCGCCACTCTGTAACCGCCGGGACCGAGTGTGTGTTCCACTATGTTCAGCTCCCGCATTTGTTTCCCCCACTCACTTGATTGGGAGCTTGCGGTGCTCGAGCAATTGATCTTGAAGTCATTGTAGTCATCTTCGGTGATCAAAGGATTTTTCTCCTTGATCTTCTGATAACTCTCACCTTTCTCGATCATTCTCTTCACATTGCTTTTCCAAGTAGACAGGGCCCTGCTCATCTTCGTGAGGGCAGCATTGTTCACTTTATTCCCTTTGAGGCTTGTGTTTTCAAATTCAGCGGGGAACTTGTATCGTTCGTGCAGCTTCGTGAAGAGGAGGTTGCGCAAATTCCCTCGGTCAGGATGCCTCAGGTTCTCGGTGTTGATCGAGACGGTGCTCCGGACAATGCACCCGAGCTGAAGCGAGTACCCCTTGACTATTCGTTCGGGCGCCGTTGGATTCCCGTTGGAGTCCACTTCAGTAACTTCCTCCTTGAGGGTGCGGAGCACGATCGGGCGCCGGTCCTTCCGTTGCCTCTTCGGTTGGCTGCCATCTGTGTGTGTGCCACCATCATCAGTGGTGGCATCCTCGGCGGCACCATCAGTGGTGGCATCAGTGTGGTCATCCTCGGCGGCACCATCCGTGGTCTCAGGATCGGTGGGGAAGGCGGCGGCCTCATACAAGTGAGGTTGTCCCTCCATCTCCTGGGACAGCTCCCAGAATGCCTTGTCGCCCGAACCCCCGGCCTCATCGTTGTGGGCCATGTTTCTCTCTAAATAGAAACAAAGTTTGGTCAAAAAGTTGGTTATTGTCAAGGAACAAGATCATGGTCTCATCATTTAGGGTTTGTCGACACCGAGGCATCCTAAAATCTAAGCTTTTATAATTGGGGGTTTTTCGACGCCAAGGCACCCTAAAAGCCTAACCTTTCATCATTTCGGTTTTTATCGACACCGAGGCACCCTAAAAGCCATGCATTAGTCACAAGTACGCCGGGGCACTTGATCCTACTTAATTAACTACTAAGATACCCCGGCCCATGCATTAGTCACAAGTACCCCATATGTCCTATTTTTAGCAAAGTCATGCTAAAATTCACAGAAAATTTCAGCATGACCTTTACTGAAAATATGACATATGGAGTACCCGAATTTGCCGGAACGGAAGTTAATCGACATTCCGGCAAACTCAAGGGCCTCTCGGGGTACCTGCAAAATCATCACGACACGATGGTCGGAGACAAAACCCAGCAAACTAGCACCACAATGTGCCTCTACTTTCATATGGATGAAAAGGCCACAATGTGCCTCTACTAGCACCACAATCTTAGTTGCAGGTAATCTGTGTGTGTGTGCTATTCCTTGCGTGTTTGTGGATAGCTGCTGAATATCGATACACAAAGCTACTTGTTTTCCTCAGAGAAAAAAAGCTAGTACTTATTTCCCTTATCAAATAAACAGTCAAAAGGAAATACTGCATATCGGAACATCAGTATGCATTGATTTATGAAAGAGATAGCCTAGCATGGGCAGCAAGAGCCACTCAGGCTAGCCAAGGAGACTTCCCATGAAACCACACCCCAAGGTAGAAGCCATCATTCATTACAAATTTGAATATATGATATTCCAGAAAATAATCTGTCTACAAAATGAGATACATTCCGTTTGAACTACCAAGTTACACAAAGAAAATGCACCTAAGCACCAAGAGGAACTGTTACAACTCCATAAGGTATATCCAAGTCACTGCTACTCATATTCAAAAAACCTAACTCCAATATAACCAGAAAGATTGTAAAACATTATATCTCCATGCTGACACGAACTGAAAGCGTAACAAAAATACCTATTTTTCTAGGCAGCTGCCTTGCTAGTGATTCGGTGTCGTCGCAACTGGATCCCTCCCACTCGACCTGCGATCTTCTACAAGGAAAAAGTAGCAGCTCAGTCAACCACCATATAATTATACAAGGAAAAAATGCTACTTGGCACAAGTGTAAACGAGAAGCTTGAGGTAGCAGCAGATTGAAGTGATAAAGTGCAAAGGAGATTTCACAAAACAGTACTCTTAGTACATTTGCTATTTCACAAAATATATCAAATCTGCTAGAGTTGCTCTTAGTACTCCCTCTGTTCCATAATTCTTATCATGGTTGAAATGGCTCCACGAGACGAGGGAGGATCAAACTGAATACGCACAGCTTACTCGATTGCTCGAGAGCATGCTTATATCAGCAATGGTCAATCATCATTGCCCCAAATCAGAATTCTATTTCAAAAAACATAGCAGAAAAAATGCCTTCCTGGACCATGTTTTGTGAACAGATAAACTTCTGGTGGTGAGCAAATGGCAGCGAATTTTGATAATTCGAACAGTTACTATGTCTAATGGACAAAGGTCTTTGTTATAAGCATGCCAAGAAGAGTGCAAAGCAAAGCGATGCAAAACTATATGTAAAAAGAAGGCAGCAACAACACAGAATTACCCCAAAAGAATAAAGAATATGCTACCTACTGAAAGCAGCAAAATGATCATGGATTACAAGTCTGAAGAAGCAAGCGAGAAGAAGCTATCTCCTGAAAGCAACAAAATCCCAAACAATAAAGAACAAGTACAACTAACAGAAGAGAAAAATTAAATTACCAAACAATAAAGAACAACCACTGCCTGCATTTTAACTTAAATGCAAACCACCAAAATCAATGTCAAGTAAAACCAAATAGTGCCTACAAACAATATATTTTGCATTAAACAGAGATCATTGTTTGGCATACAGAACCCGTAATAATTTGTGGTCACCAATAGCTTGCAAAATTATGTAACAAGGGAGAATATTGGGCTATGCAATCATCCTGATGCCTACTGACCTACATCTAACTTCAAGTAGAAAGGAAACATGTACTTTAGAATCAAGATGAAATTGCACACATTATGGCAGTTGAAAGAAAGAAACTGCTCAATTACACAAACTATTACAAAGGCTTCTCAGGCTTGCTTAGTAGTACCGCATTCATGAAGAGACACAATGGTAGACCTGTATGCAAACTATTATGGGAAATCCAATAGAGCTAAAAAAATGTGTACAAAGAGTTCATTTGATATTGAAGAATTTCACTTAACATTATCATTTTGTTATCCAACACTCAACACATACATGGCAAGAGAACATTATATTATACATAGCCAATGAAGGCCTCACATATTAACATTATATTATACATAGCCTAAGAAGTGTGACAGCTTAGGGCCTCTTTGATCCAAGTAAGTTCACAGGAACTTCGCAGTAGAGAGAGAGAGAGAGAGAGAGGAGCTTGCACCAGCATCACCACCACCAGCACCAGCAAGTTTGAGGCCTCTTTGATTCAAAGGAATTTTGGAGGATCCTATCACATATTCCTGTGACTTTTATCTATGATCACATATTCCTGAAATAGCAAATGTACTAAAACAGTAGAGTGGCATTTATCTATGATCAACAGATCCGCCAAAGAGCATAACAAATTTCTATATACATTTAACATAATCGATCATTCGAACTTGATTCTAAGGATCAACTACTCTAGGTATGTACGTACATGGCAGACAAAAACACCTAGCAATAGCAACAAGAGAACGTAGTTTCGTCCCTTAGGAAAAAAACACGCCAGAGCATGAGAGATGGAGAGAGCAGAGAGAGGGGGGGATGATACCTTGACGAGCTCCCCTGATGGCGTGGGTAGTAGGGTCGGGGCAGCGTCCCGGGAAGAACTAGGCACACGCGGTCCGAGGTGCGTGCAGCCTGCGCGCGAGAGGAACCAGCATCAACCTTGACGATGAAAGGGGGAAGGGGAGGTATCATCAGGGAACCAGCATCATCAGGGAACCAGCAGCATCACGTGGTGGCACAATCGAATAGAACAAAGGGGGAAGGGGAGGAGAAGAGGACCTTGCGAGACCTTCAATGGCGGGGTCGCGGGAGAGAAGAAGCACGCGAGCAGCGGCGTGGTCGATGGGAGAAGCTCAAGCAAAGGTGGCGGCGGATCTGGCCGGCGTCAAGGGCGGCG